>NW_004955454.1:5219694-5254394 GCF_000276665.1 Chinchilla lanigera | reverse complement strand
CCTGCCAAAGCTGCAAAGGACAGTTAAAGACCACTGCACAAGCAATGGAGAACAGGCTACTTCAAGGTCACCTGTACATGTTCTTCAAGACTCTCAGACAGAAACAAGCCTTCAGGAAGAAGTGCCCCAGGCAGGCGCTCCAGAACTGCATCACACCATCCATCCCTACAGTCTCTCCACAAATGCCGCCTTGAACCCTAGGCCTTTAAATACGAGTGGCCGCTTTCTTCTGCCCCCACAGGGCCTGTGCCGACTGTGACTGTCCCCACCTCTGCCCCTACAGCAGTCCCTCACTTTACTCTGTCCCAGGCTCCCGGCTTCTGGGGGCCGCTGGGCAGGCAGCCTGCAGAATCCCATACCTGCTGTTGACTGCCCGCTGCACATGCATTCAGGGCCCCGATTCTGCTGTCAGCTGGACACCGTTAGGTTTGCCGTCACCTGTCTCTACCGACCCTTTTTTTTTTTTTGTCTTTCTTCAGACAGGGTCTGGCTATGCAGTTCAGGCTGGCCTTGAGCTCACCTTGTAGCCCAGGCTGGTCTCAAACTTGCAACAATCCTCCTGTCTCAGCCTCCCGAGTGCTGGGATTACAGATGTGTGCCACCATGCCCAGTTTACCCTGTCCCTTTCTAACAGTGATATGGGGCAACCCGTAGTAGGACAGCAGCTCCTCTTAGGAAGGGTGTCCCCAGCCGGCCTCACAGCCTGAGCCCCCAAGGCTTCTCCCACCCTGAGCTCTGGCTTCTTCCCCACCCGTAACCTCTCTTCTTCTACTCCAGCTCCTCTTCCCTTCATCCCTTCAGGAACAGGACATCTGTGACCTAGTGCACTAGCTTCCCCCGGATTCCAGACCTCACTCATCCAGTAGTCTCCCAGGGCGAGGAGCCTGTCCTGCGTGTCCTTATGGCCGGTCCTGCTCAGCCTGTCTTTTGTGACTCATAGGGTTGCTGATTCACCATTCTCAATGGATGTCATGGTCCTTGACGGCCAAGGCCACACTGAGCACAATTTGTTGTGTTCCAAGTGCCTAACAAGGTGGTGGCGAACCTACGGCAGGAGTGCAACAGCTGAAAGCTCCAAAGGGTTTGACATCAGTGGCCTAACACATAGTAGTTGCAAAACGAACAGCCCTGGGCTCCTGAGAGTAGGCTATGGCTTCCTGCGGGGACACACGTGACCAGGTAGTTATACAAAGCGAAGTCAAGGGGAGGAGGCCAGGGAGCAGAGCCAAGAGGTATACATTTTATTTTATTGACTTATTTTTGAGACAAGTCTCTCCATGTTACCTAGCTAGATTGAAGCGATCTTACCGCCTCAGCCTCTCAAGCAATTGGGACTACAGGTATGGGCCACTGCACCCAGCTAAAGCGTCTACATTTAAAAAATACATATATACATATATACATGCGTGTACACCTCTGTGTACACACACACCATCTTCAGGTTCAGGACCAGGAGGCCCTAGGAGGGAGTCTGTCTTCCTGCGGTTGGCCTCTCTGACCCTCTACTGTCCCAGCCAGAGTGCTTCTGGAGCTCCTGGAAGAAAAGCTGCTGCTGGAGGCTCCTCAGGGTCTGCAGATCCTCAGGAGACAGTTGCTCAGCTGGCTTCCGCAGGACCTGATCTTCCTCCTCCTCCTCCTCCTCCTCTTCCATTTCTGCAAGCCCATCTGGGGGCTGCGGGGAGCTCCTGGAGATATAGCCTTGGTCAGACTGCACCGACTGCCGCTGCTCCTCTTCAAAGGGGCCCTTGAGGACTCCAATAGGCTCCTCCCAGCCCTCCTGGGCCCGGCTGCCCAGACTCTGCTGCAGGAGCGAGAACATCAAGCCCTCTAGCTGCTCCCTCCCATCATCCAGATGATCAGGTGATGCCACTGGAGTGCTGCAGAGAGGTGAGTCCTCGGGGTCCTCGGGGTCCTCGGGGAGGAAGAGGACGCTGTTCCGCCGCGGGCTGCTGCCCCCTAGCGGCGGGCAGGCCTCACCTTGCACCACGGCCAGCCGGCGGGCTGTGCCGCTCCCCACAGAGAGCTGGGCTAGCTCCACTACCTGAGCCGCAGGGACGGGTTCCACCGGCAGCACCAGGGTCCTCAGGGGCCCGGCCTCCAGCTCCCCCGCAGGCTGCAGCTGGGGCCCTAGCTTTGATGTTCCCCTGCGTCCCTCACCGAGGCCTACATCTACCACCAGACAGCCCTCGGGGGCAGGTTCTCGCACCAGGGGCTTCTGCCTGACAATTCTTTCCCCCGGCGGCAGCAGCGGCTCTTCAAACACCTCTTCATCCAGGGAAGAAAGGTCCTGGTCATCGGTTGAATGCAGGCTCTCACGCTCGAACCAGTCGGGGCACTGGATCTGCCACTCCCGGAACCTTTCCACGGCCCCCCGGAGCTGCCTCCCGCTGGGGCTCTGCGGGTAGCTGTCTCCCGCCAGCTCCCTGACGCGGCACATCTGGCCGGGCTCAAACATCTCTAGGTCCTGGATCCGGAAGTACACTTCCTCGAACTTGTCCATCAGAGGGTACCTGGAGGTGATGTGGAAGAGGTCAGGGACGTCGTTCTCGCTGCTGATGCCCGTGAAGTAGCAGACGATGTAGGTGCCGAAGCAGGCTGGTTTCTTGAAGTCGGGCAGGATCACGTTCATGGCGGCGGTGAAGAGGTCCCCGGCGGGCTTCTCGTGGTCACACCGCAGCCGGACGGCGGCTTCCTCCCAGCCCAGGATAGCCTGCCACTTGGCCCGGGTGCCGCGGGAACACAGGATGATGATTTTGGAGTCGCTCTCCACCATTTCCTGCTTCTGGCGGCCCACCCACGTCATCACCCCCACCTCTGAGATGACCTGCTCTTCTAGGAGGTCAAGGGCCACTTCGGTGCCACAGGCGGTGATCAGGAACTGGGCGAACTTCAAGACCACGTCCACATAGAGAGGGTGGTCGGCCGAGTAGACAATCCAGACCTTCCTGGGCTTCAGGGGTGGGGGCTTCAGGGCAGCCACTGGCAGGACATCTAGGGGAAGCAAAGGGAGTGAGGCCACGCACAGGCTCCTGGCCTCCGGGCAGGCTGTGACCCCTGCCGGCCAGCCTCCGAGGAGCCGGGACCAATCGTACAGCCTGGCTCCTTAGCCTGAGGAGAAGGCTAGGTCGGTGCTTCATGTGAAAAAGGATCGTGCTTGTACATTCCTACGTGGGCTTTAGCCTACACTTTAATTGCAAAAAGAAAAAAAAGGCACCAGACCTGCCTGCAGAATAGAAATGTCAAGGACGTTTCTTCTTCCTTTTATTTTTCCGGTACCAGGAATTGAACTCACGACCTTGCGCTTGCCAGGCAGGCGCTGTGCCACTGAGCTAAATCCCCAGCCCCTCTTCTTCCTTTTTTTAAACAAATATGGTATGCTCACCTTCCTTACCTTAGATATCTGAGTGACTGAACACACCCTAAAAGCCCTCTTTGTGGGGTGCTGGAACCCTGCTGAAGGGTACTGCAGAGGTACTGGTATGGAAGAAGTTGTCCCCTACAGGACCCACCCATCTTTTTTTTTTTTTTTTTTTGGTACAGGGAATCGAACTCAGGACCTTGTGCTTGCTAGGCAGGTGCTGTGCCATTAAGCTATCTCCCCAGCCCACTCCTCTATCTTGAGACCCCAACACTCACGGTTAGAAACAGATACAGAGCAAACAAGCCCGAGGATACTGACCAGCGCCTTTGGTGCTGTTACCACCCTTCTCGTGGTGAGATGCTGAAAGGGAAAGAAATGCATTGGAGCGGCTCTTCCTTTTTGTTTTTTGGTACCGGAAATTGAACTCAGGACCTTGCGCTTGTCAGGCAGGCGCTTGTGCCGCTGAGCTATATCCCCGGCCCTGCAGCAGCTCTTCCTAACAAGGACAAGGACCAGCTTGGTGTGTCTGCAGCAGGGACAAGGACAAGGAGCTGTGCCCTGCGGAGGTCACTAGAGGCTTCTGGCCTTTACAGGCCTGTGTGCTGGGTCTGCCGCGACCAGCTGTGTGGCCTGGGAAGGTTACTACTGCCTCGGAGATCCAGCTCTTCCTCCGTAAAACAGGTCTGGGGGAGCATCAGGAGAGACCAGGCATGAGAAGAGCCCTGTACACCACAGGTACTCCGCCAGCTGGGGTCCCTGTGGTTATTCTGTGGCACTGACCCAGCTGGGCCCCCAGGTTAGGGCTGGCGGTTCCTCCTTGGCCCCTCGCCCACAGTTCCATCCCTGCCTGCCTGCAGTTTGGCTCCTGTGAACACACTACAGTCGAGGCAGAGCTCTTCTCTGGAAGTGGACACTTCTCTCCATGAACAGCCCCACTAGGTCACTTGCAACACTTCCTCCTGGGATTTTTGAGGTGAGGCGGGGACACCCACACGCTTGGGAAACTGTCCCTTCCGACACGTGATGAAAACACTGTGTGGAGGAAGTGACCCCTCTGGGACAGTCGGGGTACGCAGAACCCACAGATGCCCAAGCCGGAGACTTGTGCGTTGGTTTGTTTAGGTGGTGCTGGGGATGGGACCCAGGGCCTCACGCATACTAAGCAAGTGGTCTACTGCTAAGCCTCGACCCTAACCCTAAGCAGGAGGTTCAGAATCTTCATTTCAATCCCCACCCTTTGGGCCTTTTCTGAGACTGCCAGAACGAGCATCCGATAAATGGTGACGTGGCTGGGTGTGGGGGTGCATAAGCCCCGCACTCTGGGAGGCTAAGGCGGGAGGACCACAAGCTCTAGCCCAACCTGGGCAACTGAGTAAGTTAGGGAGATCCTATCTCAAAATAAGGGGCAGGGGGCTACTGGGGCTGTTGCTTGGTGCGTAGGCCCTGGGTTCAGTCTCCAGTGCAGGGGAAAACCGAAAAGTGAGGCGTGGGGGCGGCTCAGGGAAGGTCAGAAGTGCAATAGAAGCTCAGGGTGTAGCTCAGGGGTAGAGCACTTGCTTGGCCCGCATGAAGTCCTGGGTTTAACCCCAGCACTGAAAAAAAAACAAGAGTGCAATAACAGGAGACTCTTACGGTTTATAAAGTACGAGCTGAGATGTTACTGGACCCTTCCAATAACCCTCTGGACACAATACAAATCCCAACTTCTCAGGTAATGGACGATGCAGCCTGGAGTCACACAGGAGCAGGGAAGGACTGGACTTAAGCTGAGGACTCCTGTTCTCCTGGACCAGAGCTGGCCAGCAGAGGGGTACAGAGGAAAGGAACTGGTATTAACTAATCCCCACTAGCATGCACCTTGGCCATCTCAGTAAACTCTGACTGTAGCCCTGAGAGGGAGGCATTATAGTATTATCCCATTTTACAGAAAGGAAAAGCAAGCCTAAGGTTTGTTAAGTGACTCTTAAAGCTAGTAAGGCTGAGAGGAGATCTATACCTGAAAGCTCAGGGTCCAGAGCATGAGTCTCTCTATCACATCCTGCTGTTCCTTGTTTGCTCCCTGACCTCCCATGTACAAGTCTGGGGGCTGCAGGATGGGGTTGTTCAGGCTGCTCTACCTGTCTGACTGATCAATCATTCCTGATGAGGGAAATCCCCTCTAGCTCCTTCCAACCTGTTGATTTTAACACTGTACTACCAATTTTAATAGCAATAGTTGGCTGATAGCTACTGTGCAGATGTCACATTCCAGTTCCATGCTGAGAATTTATGGACATTATCCCACTCAACCCTTAGCAAGAGCTTTATGATGTGAGTATCATTATCACTGCCGTTTTACACAGGACACACGCAAGGCTGTAGGAATCAAGGAACACCCCATGATAGCCTGCAGGGTAGCTGGTCTTGGAGCCCAGGTCGGCCCGATGCAGGTTCTGCGTTCCTGACAACTGAGTGCCTGGTGTGGGCAGTGTGTTGGCTGAACGTGAAGCCACAGGGCTGGGCTGATGGGTGCCCTCCGAGCACAGGTTATGGCAATGGTCCAGGGGTGGGCCTGGAGCGGGACAGGGGCCAGGGGGACCCAGGGAGAAGGTGAGAAACGGGCATCCATCCCTAAGCCCAGAGCCTCGGGCCCTTACCTGGCAGCCTCCACGTCAGGCAGAGGATCATCAGGATGACCGAGCCCACCAGCAGGATGGAGACGCCCGTGATGAAGATGTAGCCCCACAGGGGAATGTGGTCTGCGTGGGCAGAGCAGCGTGAGAGACAGACAGGGCCAGCCCCGCTCCCCGCTCCGGGCTCTGTCGTCTGGCCTGCACCGGCCTCTCTGGGGACCTCACCCCCGCCGGGCTGGCTCGGGTTCGGCTCTGTCTGCCTGCTTCAGCTGGGGACGCCTGTGTGCCCTGGGGGATGGGCCCTGACGCGGGGCGCAGGACAGCTGCACTTACCTGCAACGGCAGCTGCAAGGACAGAAGGAGAAAGCGAAAATGCTTCTTAATCATTAGCAGCCATGACAAAACCCACCCCCGGGGGCTACTGAGGCTATAGTGACCCTGACCCTGTACCCCGCACTGCAGACAGGGGCCACACACCACGCGACCTCTACAGTCCTACACTAGCACCTTCCGTTGTTGGTCTAAGAGCGCCGTCCCTCCTGCAGGGCAGCTGGGTTCACTTCCAGCCCCGGGGCCACATTTCCAGGTTGGATCCATGGCAATGGCTTTGTATGAACTGGGAGCAAGTGGCTTCTGCAGGACGACAAGCCGGCAGCAGCCGGGGGAGCGGCCTGCTGCGTCCCATAGGCTCAGGTAGAAACATGGGGCCGTGCCGTGTCCTTGGCCTATGGGACCTTGGGCAAACAGTTTCACAGGCCCTGGGGGGCGAACCTGGTATGGGGCAGTCTCTATTTCACAGTCTTGTGATTCTGCCTGAGGATAAATATAGTTCTACGATAGCAACCATTTTACTTCCTAATCAAGATTGAATATTCTGTCCAAGGGTGACGGCTTGTGAAAGGCAATCAGGAGTCCAACCTGGGGGTGTAGCGCTGAACTCCGCTCCAAGCCTGAATCCCTCCTAGGTCAATGAACTCTTCCTGCCTGTCCCTAGGACCGGGCCAGGCTTCCACTCAAGTGGACTGCCTTCCCCGTGCTCACCTGAGACTGTCCCACCTACCTGGGGTCGGTGGCATCTCTGGGCAGGGGACGGTCACAGAGTATCTGAGACAGTCATTCAGGCAGGTGCTGAAGAAGGGCTGTACCTGTGAGAACAGAGGAGGGGCAGGGAAGAGGGGCCCGAGGGAGGCGGAGACACATCCACCAAGCCAGCGGAGGCCACTTGCGAGGAATGCACCTTCGTGGAGGGCACAAGTCTCCCATGGGTGACAAGTGGCTAAAGGAGCTCCACGCAGGTGAAGCTGGGAGAACGGGCAGGTGAAGGCAGAGAAAGCATCTTGCCAGCCAGGGAACCCCAGACAGCAGCAGCACGGGGTTCCTGGAGGGCTCCGTCCGTTAGCAGGAGGGCGCCCTGTGCACGCCCTTCCACACCTGCCTGCTGCACCCGCCTACCTGCACGCGGTGGCGGCAGCACCAGGCGGAGTGGTGAAGCGGGACCGTGATGTTGGTGCGCTGGTGGAATTCCTCTTGTCTGGGCTGGAGAGGAGAGGATGGGGAGGTGGGCTGAGCATGAACTTCCTGCGGCACGTCCATGATGACGCTGCTGGGGACGTGACCCTCCGCGGACCAGCGCACCCCGTGCAAGGCCAGAGGGAGGAATGCTTTTGAGATTTCTGCAGGGCAGCTGGTGTTAGTCAGGTCACAGCTCATCCAGTAACGGGTCGGTTCCCCTTGGCTTTCGCTGCTGGGGACTAAGGGCCCCAATCTGTGTTCACACCCGGCAGGTGTACAGACCAGCACCTCATTTCCTGCACTAATCTGGCTGCACCTTGTTTTTTACTTTATCTCCCCCTTGGTCTTTTTGAGACAGGGTCTTGCTATGCAGTTCAGGCTGGCCTTCAGCTCACTTTGTCGCCCAGGCTGGTCTCAAACTTGCAAAGATCCTCCTGCCTCAGCCTCTCGAGTGCTGGGATTATAGGCGTGTGCCACCACGCCTGGCTCCCCCTTGGTCTTAACCTCTATGTTTCTTTCTTTTTTTAAATCATCAAATCTCTTTTGGAATAAAGTGGACATGGCCAAACAAAAGGAGAACAGGGAAGCATGGGGGGCAGGAAGAACAAAAGACTGGGGTGGTGGGCAGGGCACAATCAACTCCATCTCATCAACTAGAGAACCAAGTACAGGAGCGAGTCCCCTGTGTCTCGGCAGGATGGAGGAGGATGGAACTGTCCACCGGCATGCTTGATGCTCTGAGCTTGTGGCAACATGATTCTGCCAGGCCCAGCAGAAAGGAGGCCTGAGGCTTCTACAGGGGGCCTTGAACATGGCAGAGCATTTAAGAAAGTGGCAGAGAATCTGGGAGTGGTAGTACATATCTGTAGCACCAGTGCTCAGGAGGCTGAGGCAGGAGAGTTGTGGGTCTGAGGCTGGCCTAGGCAACTCAGTGAGACCCTATCTCAAAATTTAAAAAAAGGAAGGGAGGAAGAAAGGAAGGAAGGAGGGAAGAAGGGAGGGAGGAGGGACAGCAGAGAGGAAGGAAGGGGTGGCGGAGAATTACCGCAGGTATTTGCAGTACGCTCTCGAAGCAGCTGACGTTCTCTGTGTGGGGAAAGCTGTGGAGGAGGACCTGGTAGTGGGTGGATTCGTTCCACAGGGTGAAGCTCACCCACAGCTGCTCGGCCTCTAGGTTCTCCACGGTGATGTCGGGATTCCACAGGCTGCCTGCAAGGACGCAGGCGCAGGCTGGGAGAAGGGGCGCGTCCCCGCGTGCATGCGTGTGTGCATGCATCCCAGCGCGCACACACCCGGCCTGGCTCAGCTGCCTGCCCCGCTGCCCTGTACTGTGTGCCCCGGGTGAAGCTCCCCCGCCAGCCAGTTACCTGAGCTCAGACAAGCCGTGGTCATCTTCATCTCGGGGTCCTTGCAGTCTGCAGGTCCAGAAGAAAGACATCATTAGGCTTCTGCCCTGGGAAGCCCGGTCTTCCAGGCTCCTGACCCCGGGTTCACAGTCCCTTTCCTCCTGGGAGCCTCTTCTACGGCCGCTTTGCAGCATGATCCAGGGCTGGACTGCTGCTGGTGCTGGGCACTGGATTGGAGGACCCTGGCCGCCTCTGTCCTCCTCTCCAAGGACACCTCCTGACCTAGCATTCTCCTGCGCAGTGCTGAAAGCGAAGGCCTGGTGCCCTCAGCTCCTCCTCTCCTGGCCTGCAGCTGCGCCACCCGGGTTGCCCTTGCCTTCTCTGGGCTGTCCCCATCAGCCTCCGCGGCCCTGTCATCCCCCGTCTCTGACTCGGCAGATCTGAACTGAGACGCTCTAGCAAGTTCTCAGACACTCTGCGGAGGGTGCTGGCCCACGGACTGTGCCTGGGGCCAAGGTTCCACAGTTAGAGCCCTGTCCTGCTTCTCCCATATCCTTGCCCAAAACGCTTTTACTTTGGTATAAGAACATACGTGGCATATGTGAGTCACCGCAGAGGGACAGGGGCCGAGTCAGTCTGCTTTAGGGACAGGAGAGGGCCATGTTGGGAGACTCGTCCATTCACAAAAGACTCATGCAGCCATTCTGCACACTGTGACTGTCCTGAGGACCGGACACACAGTGGTGAGGAGGACCAAGTCCTGGCCCTCTCGAGGTGGCATTCTAATAGACGAGACCAATAAAAGCCCAGAGCATATAATATTACATCAGGGACTCGCATGCAGCCTGTGTATGCGAACGTATGCGTGTGTGCCTCATGGCAAAGAAAGTCCTCAGCAAGCATGTCCCGGGCTGGGGTACAGCTTGGTGGTCGGGCACTTGCCAGGTATGTGCAAGGCGCTCAGTTCTACCCTACACCATAAGACAAAACAAAAACAAGCAGCACCTCCTGCCCACTATATTCAAGGTCCTCTTTGAGGCTCTGGACATTACACAAACGGGAGGAAGGCTGGACCTTGTCCGCAGTGGGTGCAGTCAATGCAGCTGGCTCTGAATGATGAGAAATGGTGGCTACTGTCACTTTCCACGAAGCCCGTGCTGTGTTTCTCAGACGCAGCGTGGACTTTCATTTCTGTTTTTATCCTCTTTCTCTCTTTACTCTGCCCAAGCTCGTCCTGCAGAGCCAGTTTCACCCCTGCTCTTCACTTTTACGCTTTCGTTTTGTTTTTTTCTTTTTTGTCTTTTTGAGACAGGATCTCACTATGCAGTTCAGGCTGGCCTTGAGCTCACTTTGTAGCCCAGGCTGGCCTCCAACTCACAAGGATCCTCCTGCCTCAGCCTCCCGAGTACTGGGATTACAGGTGTGCACCACCACTCCCAGCTTACTCTTTCGAATAAACTTTGCAAAAAAACAAAAACCAACTAAACACACAGGAGGAATGCTGCAGGCAATGGCTGAGATTCTGGGGACAGTGGAGGGGCAGGTGTGCGTGTGTCAGGGGATGTTTCAGAGGATGAACTTGGCAGCAGTTGTGGGCAGGGTGTCGGTGGGGGAGAAGGGGGTGCGACGCATGGGGCGGGTGCTGGGTAAGTGCAGGCTGGACGTTGGGGGAGTATGGGGGAATGTGAGGGAGGCTGGGCGCTGGGCCCCACTCTTCCCAGAGCGGCTTGTCTTCCCGACACTTCCTGGGCTGAGACAGAGCGAGAAGTCTGGCTCCCATCAAACTCCTAGGATCCTGGGCCCGTCTCCTGTGTTGTGCTAATGGAGAACAGGCTGTGCTGTCAGGAGCCTGCAGCTTTACACCCAGGACGCCCAGCTCCCGGCACCCGCGCTCTCTGCAGGCACCATGCCGGGCCACGGCAGCCAGCGTTCAGCCGAGCGGCACCCACGAGTTTCTCCTCCCGGGGCTGAACGGAGCACGGAAGGGCTCGGAGGACGCGCTTACCGGGCACAAGGACATTCCTGGACAGGTGGTTGGGGTCCCCGTCAGGGATGGGCTTGGGCAGGTGGTGAACGGTCACCTCATACTCCTGGCCAGGGTCAACCACGAAGTGGTCAAAGGTAAAATGCCACTGAAGGAAAGGGACAAAGGGAAGAGTCACAGGTACCCCTGTCTCACCCCGTGTGCAAAGAACCTTATCGCCATCTACTCTCCCACATCAATCAAAATTAGAACAAAGCAACCACAACAGAATCTGAACTCAGGGCCCAGTACCCTTATCCTTTATTTCCTCTGCTCTCCCTGCCTTTTTTTTCTTTAAATAATCTACACCTGGCCTCATCAGTAGAGAGTACTGTTGCATGCAAGAGAAGGACGGGAGGGTGGGGTGAGCGTGGTGGTGCAGCCATTACTTTGCATGCTCTGGTTGGATCTCCAGCACCTCCTCCCCACCAAAAAAAAGAACTGGGGGAAAGCGGAGGTGGTTCCCCGCTCCCATCAGCCCCGTGCAGTTCCAGGACAAAGGGTGTAAGACACCTGAGCTGGGAGACCTGGAGCAAAAGAGGTAGCGAAAAATAATTTGCCGAATGACTTTCTTCTTGCAGGGACAGCAGGTGACCTCTCGGTAGCAGGTAAGTGCAGAGGGAGAGGTGGAGCTCCCCACTCACCCTGGACCCCTGGCGCCCTTACTCAGAGATAACGGAGCTGTGCTGAGTTGGCTTCCAGAAGGCACCGATCCAGATGGTGACTCCAACTTCCTTTCTATTTTGAGAGACCTGTGTTTCGTTATGGTGCCCAGGCTGGCCCCAAACTCCTGGGCTCAGAGACCTTCCCGTCTTAGGCTCTGGAGCAGCTGGGACCTCAGGTGAGTCCCACTCTGTCTGGCTCCATCTCTAATGACCTTAGGTGCCCTTTGCTTCTAAGTAGATCTAGGAACCTGGTGCTCATCTTTCACGAAGCAGTAGAGCGAGCTTCGGTGCCTTTCACACTGCAGGGGATCTGTCTCCGCTGTGTGTCTTCGGGACATGTAACTTGTTTTGTTTGCCTGCCTACCTGCCTGCCTGTGTGTCTGTTTTTGCTGTACTGAGGATGGAGCCCAAGCCCTCCTATGCTCCTTTGGCCAGAGCTCTCCCACTGAACCACACCCAGGCCCTAACTTGCTTTGCAGCTTCTATTTGCAGATTTAAACCAGTCATTTTCAAACTAGCTCAGGCATCAGAATCACC
Organism: Chinchilla lanigera; assembly: GCF_000276665.1. NCBI lineage: Eukaryota > Metazoa > Chordata > Mammalia > Rodentia > Chinchillidae > Chinchilla > Chinchilla lanigera. Next base: position 5,242,338 of record NW_004955454.1, on the reverse strand, counting down.
CAGAGGGCGTTAAACACCAACTGCCGGGGCCCCACCCTCTAGTTTCTGGTTCTGAAGGTATAGGGTGGGGCCTGGCAATAAACATTTCTAACCAATTCTCGGGTGATGGTGGTGGTCCAGGGAACACACTTTGGAACCGAAGTATCTTCCAACTAACTAAACAAGAATCAGCATTTTATCTGCTAGCTGTTAGCAGCCACAAGCAAGCCTACACTGCTGCAGTACCCCACTCACAGCAGGTCTTGGCGGGAACAAAGTTTTTTCTTGTCAGCTAGGGGCCTGGGATATAGCTCAGTGGCACAGCGCCTGCCTGGCAAGCTTGAGGTCATGAGTTCGATTCCTAGTACCAGAGAAACAAAAACAAACAAAGAATGGACAGCTAAAGGCTGGGGTGTAGCTCAGAGGTATGGCATGTGCTTTGTGGCTCTGAGGTCCTGGTTCCATCCCCAGCACTGGGGGAGAAAAATACCTAGGTACAGGGGGAAAAGCAGGGGTGGGGTATTTGGGCTGTCACTCATAGCAGACACACCCTGTCCCATTGGAGGTAACTACCTTGAATTCTTTAGACCCTCGAACACCTTTGTGCCTTGCGCATTCTCAGTTGAGGTCCCGGTGAGGGGACAAATCTACCCTGGCATCAACCAAGGAACACAATCCTTCAGGAGCTGTGTCTTACCCGCTTGTAGTGATTCAGTTTGGACAGAAACTTAAACTCAACGCACAAACGTTCGTTGGTGTCCAGCTGCAGGATGGACAGCTCGGCGCCCTCAAGGTACAGGATGCTGGCTGCGGTCAGGAGGAGGAGGAGACAAGTCACTGGGCTCGCGGGTGGTGCCACTTCCCCATGTGTTGTGCTTACTCACTTCTGAAAGATCTGCCCATCTTACCTAACTGCCCACTTCCTGTTCCCTTCGGCTCACTCTTGGCCTCAGCCTACGGCCCTGAAGACAGCTGCTCCCAGCTGGAGGACATGCGACACTTTACCCTGGGCCAGCAGCAGACGACTTGCAAACTTGTGGCTAGCGTGCTGGCAGCACGGCATGGCATCACACGTGACCAGCATGCCATCCTCGCAGAGGATGGGGACTCAGAGGACCGACTCCACAACTTGCTCACAAACCTGGGGCTGGCTCTGGTTTAGCCCCGATCGTCCCAATTCTATAATCAGACTCCTGGTCCCTGGGGAACTCTGGGGGATCTTACAAAGTACCAGCTCCAGTAAAGGGAAATAGCTGGGTGGCTATTACAATTTTTCTAGTAAATATTTGGAGTTACTTATAAAGTGAACCACTTGCTCGCTCACCCCCTCACCCCAGGTAATGAAAATTTTGCGTCAAAGAAAGGCTTTTAGCCGGGCGTGGTGGCGCACGCTTGAAATCCCAGCACTCGGGAGGCTGAGGCAGGGGGATTGTTGTGAGTTCAAGACCAACCTGGGCTACAAAGTGAGGTCAAGGGGCCTGGGATATAGCTAGGGGCCTGGGATATAGCTCAGTGGCACAGCGCCTGCCTGGCAAGCTTGAGGTCATGAGTTCGATTCCTAGTACCAGAGAACTGCATATCGAGACTCTGTCTCAAAAACACAAAAAAAAGGGGGTTGGGGATTTAGCTCAGCAGCAAAGCACCTGCCTGGCAAGCGCAAGGTCGTGAGTTCGGTTCCCAGTACCGGAGAAAAACCAAAAAAAAAAGACAAAAAAAAAAAACGAAAGAAAGAAAGGCTTTCATAAAGGATAGTATGATTGGAAGCTGCTATAGGGGGTTCATGTTTAAAACATTGAAAAAGTATTAACCGAATGAAATGAGGGGTCCTTCCTGCACCAGACTTGAGCCCTCTGTCTGAGCACGGGTTTGGGACTCCAGCGCTGAGTCTGAATGGGAGGCCGGATGGTCCGGACTGTGGGTGCGTGTGGAGATGGGGGGCTCCCCTAGGACCCGGCTGGGCACCCACTCACCATCTGTCTGCAGCGTCCACTCGACGCGTACCACAGGGACGAGGTCTCCGTGCTTCATGTGCGCAAGATGCAGCTGGAGCTGCACATTCTTCGGGGAGGAGGGGGTCAGGTTTCGAGGGTGGATCCAGCTGTCATCGAGGCAGGTACCTGGCAGCCAGAGAAAGGTGACCGTGGCGGACTTGCAGGGAGACCCTACGCTGACCCTCAGCGGCTCCTGGTGACCCTCGGAAGGTCCTGGCCTCCCCTTCCCTGCTGGCCCTTTTCTAATGCTGATCTGGGGTCACTGCCAAGATCGGAATCTAAAAGGCATTTGGGGAGGTGGGTTTTGAGACGAAGCAGTCTCTGGAAAAGGGGGCGCAGGAGGACAGGGAAGGAGTAAGAGCTACTTTATTTTTACATGTCAGGGTCCTTAAGGTATTTGCCCCTTCCTTGAATCATGCAAAGTGGCTGGGGAGGTACAGTGCTTGTCTAGCATGTGCAACGGCCTATGTTCAAATTCTCTGCATGAAAGAATTCAATAAGACCCCCCCTCCCAACTACCCCTGAGCCAAAACCTGACCCAAACCAACACCACAGATGTCTTACTTTACAGTGGCAAGCTGCGGCAGGTCAGATTGTATTACAGGCACACTAGGGCAGCACACCAGAGAATATCGCCAAAATGACAACTCTGATTCCCACTGCCTGACCTCTGCATATGAATGTTTTCCACGGGAGGCGCAGGTGCCTACATCTGAGATTTGCCTGTTGGTAGTGATGGCGCATGGTCTGAGCTTGGAATGGGGCCGCGGAGCTTCTGCCAGAAATCAGCACAAGCCTATTGCTTCATTAACAAAACAAGAAGTGGAACAAAAACCAAAAAAAAAAACCAAACCCAGAAAAAGAGGACTTACTATTCTTGACTGTGCAGTTTAGCCCCTGTGGGAAGAAAGAAAGTGGTAATTACAGCTGAGAACGAACTTTAATTCACATGCCGGGTTCCAGACACCTTCCCTGGGCTCATATGGGAGAATGAAATGTACAAAGAACTCTGTTTTCACTTCTGGGGATCCATTCTCAGTGTGTGGGGGGCCCATCTTCTTCCCACATAAGGAGAAGGGGTACAGTGCACAGCAAAATAGAACTGGCATCTACGTGAGTAACTATTCCAATCAAGAACTTTATAAGTTTAAAGGACGCTGAGAGGATTCTCTTGGGGGGCCGTACTAAAAAGTCTCTTAAACCTTTCCAGGTCTCCAATCTTTGGTCTTTTTTTTTTTGTCGTCTTTTTGAGACAGGGTCTCGCTATGCAGTGCAGGCTGGCCTTGAGCTCACTTTGTAGCCCAGGCGGGCCGCGAACTCACAACGATCCTCCTGCCTCAGCCTCCCGAGTGCTGGGATTACAGGCACACCCCACCACGCCCAGCTCCAATCTTTGGTCTTGATAACAATGCTGCAAGAAGTGGAGAAGCGGTTAGGGAGCAAAATTACAACTGTTACACATCAGTGATGGAAAATTCACAAAATCTGTATAAATATAGTAGAAAAAATGTGCTCGAGCCCATTCTAGGTGATTATATGTAACGCACATATTAGATATTGTCTATATTTTACATTTTAGTAAAGTCACTGTCAAAATCCTTTTTAGGGGGGCTGGGGATGGAAGCCAGGGCCCGGACTATGCGAAGCAGTGCTCCACCCCCAGCCCCAAAGATACTCATGTGAGCATGACCCTGGCCCCATTTTATGGATGGGGAAGTTCGGGCACCATTATTACACCTACCGCTTCTCCATTTGGCAATACGTGGTGACCTAATCCACAGCCGAGCTGCAGTCCAGTTCATAAAACCCAGCGATAAACATTACCAGGGACATGGAACAGCAGGCTTAAGTTTTGCCAGCTGACTACTTTGGAGAACACACGAACACATGTGTACACACGCACACAACACACACCTTCACATCCCTGAGGATGAGCTGCCTCACTGAGCTTCAATTTCTTCTACCGGAAAATCGGAACCCTCCTACCACCAGTGTCAGAGTGTGGCTGAGATTTACATGAGGGAGACAGGAACACTGACCTGGGGCAGGGGCGGGGCGAACAGGTGGCCCCTCACTTCTCACTGCTAACAGATCTGCACACACAATGTGTACAACCATCACAGATGGAATGCATTCGTGTGTGGTGACGGACAGCTCCCTGGGAGCCCCACAGGGGGAATCGGGATGAACAGTTTGTCGGTAGCAGTGTCCAGAGAACCGTCTCATTGACGGTTCAACCACACTGTTTGTCCAGTGGCAGGCACCTGATGGTGCTCTTTAATAAATGGCTTTCATTTTTTAGAACTCTGCATATAGTAAATACTCAGTAAACAAACGCCTTTTTCTTCTTCTTCTTTTTTTTTTTTTTTTTTTCTGGTACTGGGAATTGAACTAACGACGTCGCACTTGCCAGGCAGGTGCTGTGCCGCTGAGCTAAATCCCCAGCCCCTTCTTCTTCTTTTTTTGAGACTGTATCTCCCTATGTAGTCCAGGCTGGCCTCAAACTCATGGTGGTTCTCCTGCCTCAGCCTCCCAAGTGCTGGGACACTAGTTTCTAAGCTGCAGGTTCAGACTTTCTGTGCCCTGTACAGCTCCGGGTTGTTTACTGTGTCTGCTGGCCCTGTGCTCCTAGCATAGCCTGAGAGGGTCAATGCCACGTCCCTCTCACTGCCTCTGCCTGCTTGACCAACGCCGCACCGTTTCCTGAAGGGCGAAGAGATGGAGCCACCTACCCGCTCCTTTTGCCTCCCCCTTGACATGGCTGGGATTTTCACCTTCCGGCGGTGCTCTTCTATTGGCGAGCAGACGCTCCTCTGGGGTAAGTCCTTGTCATCGCCAGCTGGCTACTCAAACACCACTGCCAAAGGCTGCCCCGAGGTAAGGGGCAGGTCTCCCGCGCAGGGCTGTCGAGCAGAGACAGCCCACTCGCGTGCGGTGGCTTCCTCCGGTCACTGAGGACGATGCGGCGACTTGTTCTGTCACCATGGACTACGGATTTGGTTTTGGATTTTGATAAATACAATTATATTCGAGTATTTCCTTCAGTCATGGTTTATATCTCGATGTCCCCCCTACAGCCTAATCCCTCACAGGCAGGGCTTTTGGAAGGCAACTGGATTGCAGAGGGCTAACAGCTGACTTGTTAGGAGGCAAGGTCTGGTTAGAAGAGGCTGGTCCCTGTGCCGTGCCCTCTGGCCATGCCATCCTCCCGTAGAGCCAGTGGACTGTGTACTAAAAGCATGAGACAGAATAAACCTCTCCTCTTTCTGGATCACTCACTTTTTTTTTGTTTGTTTTGGTACAGGGAATCGAACTCAGGACCTTGCGCTTGCCAGGCAGGTGCTGTGCCGCTGAGCTAAATTCCTGGCCCAACCTCTCCTCTCTGGTTGGTGTTTGGTATTAAGTCCCAGCATAAGGAAAGTGAGTAAGATACCTTCTATTACCATCACGCTTACCATCACGCTTTCCTAAAGGCAGCCCAGAAGGTGGAGAAGGTGGTGAAGGCCTGTAATTCCAACACTCTGGGAGGCTGAGGCAGGAAATTTTTTGAGTTAACAAGACCTTGTCTCAAAAAAAAAAAAAAAAAGCCGGGTGTCGTGGTGCACACCTGTAATCCCAGGACTCGAGAGGCTGAGGCAGGAGGATTGTTGTGAGTCCGAGGTCAGCCTGGGCTACAGAGTGAGTCAAGGCCAGCCTGAACTGCATAGCGAGACCCTATCTCAAAAAGACAAAAAAAAAAAAAAAGGCACTAGGGCTGTAGCTTGGCGAGAAGGGCCTACATTTAATCCCCAGTAATACAAAAGAAAACAAAGAAAAAAGAACAAAAACAGACAATTGGGCACAAACCTTATCTAATACCCTCTAGCATTTTTTACGTAACGGCTTTCACCTTTAATTTTTAAATTTATTGACGTTATAAATTATGCTGATGCTTTGATAATAATGGACGAACGCTGCACTACTAGGATAAATCCTACCAGATTATTGTTACTATTCTTTTGACATTCCGTTATATTAGATTTGCTACTCTATTATTTTAGAATTGCTTCTGTCATATTCGTAAGTGAGACAGGCCCATAGTTTTCTCTTTTTGTAGATCTGTCAAGTCTCAGAATTAAGCTTTTGCTATCTTTAAAAATCTGAAAGCTTTCCCTTCTGTTCTGTGGTATTCAATACTGATCAACAGCTGAACAAAGTGGAATTGGTTAAATCCAAATATCTATCAAAGTGGAAATGGTTGAGTAGCCTACTACAATATTATGCAACTATTAAGGAAAATTAGTGGCACAGAGATATATCTATTCACTTGGAGTGATGCTGAGATGAATAGGTTGCAAAGAACTTCTTATAACGCACTCCCCTCCGCCTTCCCCGGTATTGGGAATCGAACTCACGACCTTGTGCTTGCCAGGCAGGCACTGTGCCACTGAGCTAAATCCCCAGCCCCTTAAAAACTTTTTTGAGATATGCTCTTGCTGTGTTGTCCAGGCTGGTCTCAAGTTCCTGGGCTCAAGGGATCCTCCTGTCTCAGCCTCTGGAATCCCTGGGACTACAGGCGCATGGCACCCACCAAGCCTGGCTACAAAGAATTTATTGTAGCAAGATCTCATTTCCTATGGAATTAAGCGAAGAAAAGACCTCCCAATACATTTCTAGATTTTGAGAATGACTGTGTGAACACAGAAAAACACGTGGACAGATTTACGTCAACTCTTAAGGCGTGGGCTTCTGGGGATACAGCAGATGAAGTGGAGAGATGGCGAGAAGGGACGAAAGAACGAGAAAGATTTAAACAAAGCAGAAAGGTATGCATAGGTGAAATGCAGCACACAAGACTCCTTTAAAGTTGTTCTTCATTGATTATGTACACATATCTTCTCAAATCATGTGGGAATTATAGGAAAAGGACTTTTTCATGTGTTCTGAAGGACGAAGAGCCAACCTCAGTGGGCAGAAGGGAGCACATCTTTAAACGTCAAAGTGGAAGCTGTGGGCAACTAGTTTTAGCTGAGTGGGACAATTTAATCTGAATGGTACAGAAGAAAACTGCAGCCAAGAGAGAGGCTGAAAGCCCCTCAGGGCCCCTGTAACAAACAGGCCTTCAAAGAGGAAGGCATAGCTGGGCGTGGTGGCACATGCCTGTAATCCCAGCACTTGGGAGGCTGAGGCAGGAGGATCGTTGGGAGTTCGAGACCAGCCTGGGCTACAAAGTGAGCTCAAGACCAGCCTGAACTGCATAGTGAGACCCTGTCTCAAAAAGACAAAAGGGGAAAAAAAAAAAGAAGAAAAATAAAAGAGGAAGGTATGAAGTGTGGGTCCCCCCTGGGCAGCACCGAGGACCTTTCCCAAGCCGAGAGGAAAGCACCCCCCGGCCCTGACATGTGAATGGCACCCACAGGCCGGCCCACCACTGCCCTGACCTCCTCCACAGGCGCAGGCACCCTAACTACACCACGTCCCATCAGTTGCTTAGGACTTCTTCCTGCTCCTCCTCCCAACATTTTTGGTGGCTGAGGAGGGCCCAACATTTGAGATGAATTTCCTGTGTGAAACACAGATTAAAGCAGAATTTTGAAAAATGCCCCTAAAGGAAACAAGACGATGATGAGAACAGGAATAAAATTAAAACAAGCAAGATTATAACAGCCCCAAAAGAGAAAAGAGAGGACACTGCACCTGTAAGATAGTGTTCTAGTAGATTTTTGTTCTGTTTTGTTGTTTTTGGTTTTTGGTTTTTTTTTCCAGTACCAGGAATCAAACTCATGACCTCGGGCTTGCCAGGCAAGTGCTTATGCCGCTGAGCTATATCCCCAGCCCTACCTGTAAGATAAAGAAAGAGAAAACGACCAAGCCAAGAACGGAAGCGAACCTGGAAAACAAAAAATTGAAGAGTGGTGGGTGTAGCTCAGTGGCAGAGCATTCGCTTACCAAGTGTCAGACCTTGGACTCAATGCCCAGCAAAAAAGTAAAAAAAAGAAGGACAGGGCTATAAAATAAAGAGATTTCTCTGAAAGAACAAATACAAACTGAGATGGAAGATAACATATATTACTATTAGAGAATCAATTTGGGGCTGGGGATTTAGCTCAGCAGCAAAAGTGCCTGCCTGGCAAGCACAAGGTCGTGAGTTCGGTTTCCGGTACCCGAGGAAAAAAAAAAAAAAAAAAAAAGAGAATCAATTTAAGAAATAAAAGGTAGGACTAACTGGATTTCCAGAAGGAGACTACAGAAACAATAAAACAAAATGGGAGAAATTAATTATTATTATATTCATAATATAATAATAACTCCTGGAGACAGGGTCTTGTTGTATAGCTCAAGCTGGCCTTGAACTCACTTTGTAGCTCAACCTGGCCTGGAACTTGGGGTGATCCTCCTGCTTCAGCCTATAGGCGTGTGCCATCATACCCGGCTAGAAGAAATTATTTTAGGAAAAAGAAAAGAAGACTCTGTTGAGCTGAAGAACACACAGAAAACCAGAAATTAAAAAAAAAAAAAAAAGCTAAAGTTTCCAAAACAATCCATTAGGTGCCACAGAAAAGCTAGGAAACGAATGGCATTGTTTTCTTAGAACTTGTACTGTTTGCTAGAAGGGTTCAAAGCAATGCCTTTAAAATTCTAACAGAAGAATACAGACATTTGCAGACATGTAAAAACTTTATATGTGTAGCATCTATGCCTATATTTATCCCCTGTCTATTTAGAATATTGTGGATGACATGCTCTAAGAAAAGGAAGGAGAAGCCCCTGAGGAGGAAGACATAGGACTGGGACACAGGAGATTTGTCTGTGCCGAGGTCTGGCTTGACAGCCACACTGTAGGTCCAGAAATCAGTCAGAGCAGGTGTGAGCAGGTGAACAAAGAGCCCCAGTGGCAGTTCTCTGCAGGAAAGGAAATGAAATATCTGAGGATTGGGGGCAAAGGGATGTGAAAAGCTGCTAGAAAAACTAAGACCAGTCAGGTGAAAAAGTATGCAAGTGCAGAATTAAAGCAATCACCTCTGAGGGAGTGGGGTTGCGGGGAGAAGCCCTACCAGAAAATAGAATCAAAATACACACACTCCCTCTGCAGGGAAGCTTGCTTAGTTGTTATTGTACTGTAAATGCTGACTACTGACTTAACTAAAACTGTGATATAACTGTAGTGGCAGATGGGGAGGAGAGGCGGGGGTAGTGTAATTTTTATTTTTGAAAAAAAAGCAGGGCCGGGATATAGCTCAGAGGCACAAGCATCTGCCTGGCAAGCACAAGGTCCTGAGTTTGATTGCCGCTAACAAAAAAAAAAAAAAAAAAAAAATCACAGAAAATATCTAAAATTGACATAGAAAGAATTAACAACACGGGTACATTTAGAAATATGGAGGTAAATGTCCAAAGAAATAAGTAAGGGATGGGGCTGGGGATTTAGCTCAGAGGCACAGCACCTGCCTGGCAAGCGCAAGGTCGTGAGTTCGATTCCCGGTACCGGAAAAAAACAAAAACAAAAACAAACAAACACGAAAGAAATAAGTAAGGGAATTGTGAGTTATTGCCCCCAGGAGTCATCCAGGCAGGCGTTAGACCGATATTTACATTCTGCAAAGCAGCACGGACCCACTGGGTCTTTTCATGGTGCACGTCAGACGCAGGCTGCCTGACCTGCTCGAGGCTGCAGAATGTGGAAGTGGGAGTCAGGTGCCTTATTACTGAGCTACACCCCAGCCCCGGCTGCCTTCCTTTTAAAAACAGTAGTGAATGGAGCAAGGCAGCTGCTTTGTGGAGAACTGGCTGTTGGTAAGCCCGCTGCAGGGAGCGGGGAGACGCAGGAAGAGAAGGGGAGATGGCCACAAGCACCCCTCTCAGCCCTTTCTGGAATGGGGCTGGGCTGCTGCTCTTGAACCCATCCCTTCATTGTTCAGGTAAAGTGAAAACCCTTTGGGTCTGGGGATGTAGCTCAGTGGTACAGCACTTGCTTGGCACACATGAAGCTCCGGTTTCAATACCTAGAACTGCACAACCAGACAAACCCAATCCTAAAAAACCCACAACCCTTTCAGCCCAGTTCTTAGGCCCCTCATGAGGATCCCTTATCCCCAGTCTAGCTTTTTATTTCCTCTCCGGTCCACAGACAGCCCCCCCGCACCCCAGCCGGCCACACAGCTTACCCTGCCCATCCAAGGACCTGGGCTCAGACTCCTTCCTCTAAGGACCATTCTTTTCCTTTGGGGCTCCCACCACCCCTTGGGGCCGCCCAGATGTCTTTTCCCGAAGAAAAGCACAGCAGGAAGTAATTTTTCTCTTCTTTGGAATTCTGTACACTTCGTGAGATGTGCTAAGGGCAACTGCTGCAGGGCCCCTTGCCAGATGGTTAAAACCTACTTGGACATTACAGTCCCAGGACTCAGCACAATACCTTGTATTTGGCGGGCACATGACAAATGGCCATTCACCAATGCATAACAAATCCTTGACTCCGGATTTGCACAAAGCCTGCAGGAAACATCTAACGAGCCCATGTCTCTTGCTTTGCCCAACAGTGTCCGTTACAAGGACATTTCCCAACATCAGTCACATTGAAAACATTTCTTTCCTTGCAGAATGCTCAGTAAACCTACACCCTCTTTTGGTAAATCTATGAAATTAGACGAGGAGAAAGGACGCTTTGAGTCACATCCTCTGACTCAGACACTGAGCATTAATTACTCCCTGTGGTCCGGGATGGCAGTGGAGGGAAGGGGGCTGACAGGGCCAGAAAGTGGGGGAACCAGAGAATGGGGGAGAGACGGGGAGGGTACTGGAGGCGCGTGTTTTGCTGTTTCTTTTCTATTTTGTCTTCTACGGCAAAGCAGCTACTTGCAGGGGGGTGTGTCACTTCCTGGGGCCGCGCAGGCGACTGGGGTGGGTGGGTGGTATCTTCCTTCACAGCCACAAAGCAGCGGGCATCCCACAGCGCGACGACCCGGCTCCCAGACCCGAGGGGCCACGGTGGGGGCGGGAGGGGAGTGAGTAAGACTCTGTCAGTCCTGCTTCGCCCCGCTACAGATGGTCGGGCCGCGTTCCTGACCCTGCAGGGCGCCCCGGGCTCGCCCGCGTGGCACCATCTGCCGGGTCTTCCCCGGGGTCCGAGCTGGGGTCCGTCAGGGTCCCCACCTTCCGCAAAGCTGCCCTCCAATCCGGCCGCCCGACATGGCTCTGCTCCTTTGGCGGCATTAAAGGCACAGCAGCTAGAGGGGAAGCTTTCGAGGGCAAGATCGGCCACCCCGGGGCACGCCGTGCTCGCCGGTGAGAGGAGAGGGGCTTGCAGGGCGCACGGCGTGGAAGCCGTCTGGACCTCCGGCTCCTCCCGAGCCCCCCTCCCCAGCCCCTTTCCAACCTGCCCTGCCAGCCTCCCCGGCCGGGCCTGGCCCTCGGTCTCCTTCCCCAAGTGTGCGGCCTGGGCGGAGCTGCTCCTCCCGCCTCCAGCCCGCGACGGCGAGGCAGGTTGTGCAACCCGCGCGGCGCGATCGTTCTTTCGTCCTTTCCTCCACCTCCCTTTTCCCAGGGCCGCGCCGCAGCTCCCACCGTCCGCAGCGTCCGCAGGGGTCTTCGCGCCCCAGCCCCGGACTCCGCCGTGACGCCCAGCGCCGACTTCCTGCCTCCCCAGGTCCCGCACTTAGCCCCGGCCACCTGCCCGCGCCCCGCCCCGCAGCACCCTCGGCGGCCGCGCGTCGGGGACGCGCCGGGGTCTCACCTCCTGCGAGCAGACGGGCGCCGGGTGGTCCAGGAGCCGCAGGCAGGCGCAACGCGGGGCCAGCGCGCTCAGGAGCAGGAGCAGCAGCCCCGGAGGGGGCCCCGGGACGACGGGTGGCCGGCAGCACCGAGCCCCCATGGCCCTGGCTGCCGCTGGGGGCTGGCGGCCCGGGGCGTGGGGCGCAGCAAGGGAACGCCCGGGACTTTCCCCTCGGCGGCGGCGGAGCCTGCCGAGCCCAGCGGGCTTCCTGCTCGCGGCCCGAGTGAGGAGGCGGGGCAGAGTGGGGGCGTGGCGTGGCTAGACGGGGGCGTGGCTGGGCGGGGGCGGGGTTGGCTTCTAGTGGCGCTAGGTTTCTTCCGCTCTAGGAGGGTCGTCCGCTGATTTCCTCGTTGGGAGATCCCCGACTGACGGCGGGGTTAGTCCCCGGAAACCCACTGTACACTGACAGTATCCTCGATCGAAATGCGAATTCATTTAGCGTACCTAGCCTCGCGAAGGTGGAAGCCGAGGCAGGACACAGCAGGGAAGGGGCTGTTCGCACTCCTGATCAGGTGGGATCCTGTCTCTCGGGCTGCTAGTCGCCGGCCTGGGTAAAGATCAAAATTCCAGGGACCAGGGATGTAGCTCAGTGGCCTAAGCGCTTGTCTGGCAAGCCTGAGGTCATGAGTTCAATTCCCGGTACCAAAAAAAAAAAATAAAAAAAAATTCCAAACTCGAAGTCTGGTTTCTATGGAATACAGATCACTTTTGCTCCATCCTAAAGTTGAAAAATCTTAAGTGGGGCCATCCTAAGTCAGTGTCCGTCTGTATGTTGTGTCAGCCATCCTCTAGAACGGGGTCTTCATCTGCTCCTGTTGGACCCTGTAAGACCACCTCCCGCTCCTCAGTCCCTGTGGCTTCCTCCCCACCTGGTCAAGGCCTTGAGCCTCGCCCTCCGCTATTTCAGCTTACACTCTGTGAAAGGTCAGATAGGAAATATTTTAGTCTTTGTCATCCATATTTTATCCTGGTTACTTAATTCTGCTCTTACTGCAGCCCTGGACAAAGGAGTGTGGTCATATTGCAGTACAACTTTATGGATACCCACAGTTGGAATTTTACATAGTTTCTACATCTCACATTGCCCTCTCCCCCACTTAAAACTGTAGAAACCACCTTAGCTCCCTGGGTGGTACAAAATCAGGCAGCAAATCAGGTTTGAGCCAGAGGCCCTACATTGCTGACCTCTGTCTTATAGTATCTGTTACAGTTTGGATTTTTTTTTTTTTTTTTTTTTTTTCCTTTTTGAGACAGGATCTTGCTATGTAGTACGGGCTGGCCTTGAACTCACTATACAGCCCAGACTGGTCTCGAACTTGCATCGATCCTCCTGCCTCAGCCTCCCAAGTGCTGGGATTACAGGTGTGTGCCACTATGCCCGGCTACCGTTTGGATCTTATATGTCCCCCAAGGACCCATGTATTGAAGATTTACTCTCCAGACTGTGGTGCTTTGGGGATGTGGTGGAACCTTTAAGAGGTGGGGCTCAAGGGGAGGAAGTTAGGTCACTGGGGATAGTGGGATGTGGCCACTTCCTGTCTCTATGGTCCCTGATTACCGTGGGGTGAGCAGCTTTGCTCTACCACATGGGCCTGCCATGATGTACTTCCTTGCCACAAGTCTAAAAGCAGTGGTGCCAGATGACCGTGGACGGAAACATCTGAAACCAGGAGCCCTGAAAAGAAATCTTTCCTCCTTTGAAGTCATTTATCTTAGGTATTGTGTCACAGCAGCTCAAAGCTGACTAAATCAGGATCTGTGTAGGGATGTCCTTTACAATGCCTTCCCTGGAAGCTCAGGGGAATGTGTACTTCTAACCTGGCTGCAGGTTCGAATGACCTGGATGCTTACCGACTACCAATGCCCACTCCACTGGTCCATTCTGGTTCAGATGGTCAGAAGCGCTGTCTGGGCATAAGTATTTTTTTTTTATTTTTACAAGTGTCCTAGGTGATTCTAATGCACACCCTATGTGGAAAAGGACATTCTTTAGTTACTCTTTTGTGAATTGCCTCAGGCCTGACCAAGCCATGATTGTTGGGTTCTGGAGGAAGTCTAGCAAAAGTACTGAAAGCCCCGGGGTCAACATGCTTTGCTGAGATATCCCTTAAGGAATGATAACATGATGGCTAATTAGTCAAGTCTTCCTTAATGGATGCTTCCAAAGCATCCCTTAAATGCTTTGCTGAGATATCCCTTAAGGAATGATAACATGATGGCTATTTAGTCAAGTCTTCTTTATTGTCCTTGCTAAATTGGTTGAGATCCTCCCATTTGCACTGCTGCTTCTTTTGTTCTTTCTGAATAAAGAGTTGCTGAAATTGGTAATTGCGGCTGCAGTCCAAGAGGCTGTAAGCCCCCTGATCCCAGAATTTGGCCTCTCTTGGTTTTCTTTTTTTCTTACTTTTATATTCATCCACAGGTACCTCATTCTCAGGACCTGACACCCTGACTAGAACGACAACCCTGATTTTGGAGTGGTATTCTATCGACATAGGCTCCACACAACTCATGGGACACGGTGCTGCTTTGTGCCGTGTTTATCATACATCTAGTCAGAGGCAACATCACTGTAAGACAAAGCCTAACTTTAGAGATCTGAAAATGTAGGAAATAGATGCTTTTGCTTGGGTGGAAAATAGTCTTGCCTCGCCTGTAAGAATAATCCTCTCTGACGGCAACAGTCCTGGCCTCCTCAGCTCGGTGTTCTACTCATCCCCCAGTGCTGAGTGCCGGGAGGTGTTCCCTGAACGCTGGCCTAGTGTGCACCAACATCAGGCTGCTCGATTCTTGCCCTTTCTCTGGACTGCTTTCCCTTTTCTGGTTGGACAGAGCCTCATCCTAACGAGAGAAAAATTTTTGTGTGTGGATTCACTGACTGATTATGAAAGAAGCTGTAACCAGTATCAAGGAATCTGAGTCAGTAGAAACGGGAGAACTTGGTGGTGTGGTTGGCTTTGAGAAGAGGGAAATGGCCACTGATCCCATTTCTGGGTCATGAGAGGGGACAGAACATCCTTCACCGTGAGAAAGACAGGGTGAGGAAGTCATCTCTGGTGAGGTTTGTCTCCCCATTACCTGAACTCATGCAGTTTGTTTACTTGACTGCCTCCCTCAGACCCTCTGTGCGTGTAATTGCAATGAAGGGAGGACTGGGAGCCATTCCCCCCATGTTCCCAGGGCCTGGAATAGTACCTCATATATATATATTTTTTTCTCTTTTTGAGGCAGGGTCTCCCTATACAGTTCAGCCTGGCCTTGTGCTCACTTTGTAGCTCAGGCTGGTCTCAAACTTGAGGTGATCCTCCTGCCTCAGCCTCCCAAGTGCTGGGATTACAGGCGTGCGCCACCATGCCCGGCTCGTACCTCCTATTGATGAGCAATAAATATAATTTTTTTTTGAGACAGGCCCTTGCTATGTAATTCAGTCTAGCCTTGGACTCACTATGCAGCCCAGGCCTCGAACTGACGGTGATCCTCCTGTGTGCTGGGATCACAGGTATGTGCCACCATGCCTGGTTAATAAATGTGTTTTGAATAAACTATTAAACAAATGTGTCCCTTGAAATTTTATGCAAGGAATGTTTTCTTATAGTAGCTGAGGTTGTAATGAAATCTTAGTTTTTCTTAAGCCTTTAACTTCAACTTAGAAATCTTAGTAGTCCATTTATTAACCTAATAATATTTCTTGTTTTTTTAACCTAATAATATTTCTATAAAATAAGAAGAATCACCTTTATTTGTTCTTTGCTTTATGTGCTATCAGCTCATATATGTAACAGGTTAAATCTTCTCTAAGCATTTAACACTATTTAAAAATTAAATTTCCGTAAACATTTCAAACCACATCACACATTTTATGTGTCTGTTTCCCTCAAATATTTCAAATTCTAACTGGAAGAATTAAAAAATTTCACAAGCAAAATATTTCCAAGCCTTTAAACAACACTTGTAAGCCTAATAAAACCAAACTTTTAAAATGTGGTACTGGGGATTGAAGCCAGGGCCTTTGCATTGGGCTACATTCACAGCCCTTTATTTTATTTTATTTTATTTTATTTTTTGGTATCAGGAATCAAACTCAGGACCTTGCGTTTGCCAGGCAGGCGCTTGTGCTGCTGAGCTGTATCCCCAGCCCTCACAGCCCTTTAAGAAAGATTTTATTTATTTATTTATTTATTTATTTTTTTCTGGTACCGGGAATTGAACTCATGACATTGTATGTGCCAGGCAGGCGCTGTGCCGCTGAGCTAAATTCCCAGTCCCAAGATTTTATTTTGATGCTAAAAAAAATAGTGCAGTAAAGACCTGCAGCAAAATACAAACTCTGTGGGATCTGGGATCAAGACATCTGGAAAACAACCATTTAGTGAAGAAAAACAGAAATAGGCCTCTGGGAATCAAGAAAAAGACAACAGGAAAGCTAGAAACTATAGAGAAATAGAAGAAACTGAACACATGCAGAGGAAAGAATGAAACAGTCTGTAATTCACTTTTGTTTTTCTTTTTGAGACAGGGTCTCGCTATGCAGTTCAGGCCGGCCTTGAGCTCACTTTGTAGCCCAGGCTGGCCTTGAACTTGCACCGATCCTCCTGCCTCAGCCTCCTGAGTGCTGGGATTACAGGCGTGAGCCACCATGCCTGGCTTAAGAGTGAAGCAGTCTGGACCCTAACCCTGGCTTGGGGACAGTCAGCAAGCAGTGCCAGGCTAGGCCCCCCAGCCCCAAGAAAAGGGGTGGTCTGTTTGCTTTCCCCATCTGCCAGTGAGATCAAGGAAATGCCTTGTCTTGCATGGTTGTCAAAGCCTGTGGTGTGCAGAGAGATGTCTGGAGCAGGATGGAGGCACCTCACAAACAGGTCGTAAAGCTAGGCTGAGACAGGAATGACAAGGACACAGAAAGGGAGCAACTGGAGTGAATATGGCCCCAGGGCCGAACCACTGACCAAGCTCACCCAGTAGGAAATGCCACCCAGAACTTGGCATTTACACACAAAAAAGTGAGGGTGGAAACAAACTAGAACTTAGTAGCAGCTCACTGTCCCTTGCCCATACCTGGTGGATTCTAATACTGCAGACCTTAGGGACAAAGTACTCATTCAAACAGATGGGCGAAGCTTTTGGACTCATTTTTGTTTTTCTCTTAAGATTAATTAGAATTTGTGAAAAATCAGAAAATGGCATGCATGACTACAAAAACAATCTGTTCACAAAAATCATAGCAGAAAACTTTCTAAGTGTGTGGGGAAAATGTAATAAACAAATAAGTGAGACATATAGAACCCCAAATAGCTATAATCAGAAATTTTCCATGATATATCATAGTCAAATCTAGAGTGCAACACAAGGACAGAATCTTTTTTTTTTTTTCTTTTTGAAACAAAGTTTCACTATGCATTGTAGCCCAGGCTGGCCTCAAACTCACAGCAATCTCCTGCCTCAGCCTCCAGAGTGCTGGGATTACAGGTGTGTGCCACAACACTCGGCTTTTACAAAGTTAAACCCATTAGTATAACCGCAGACCTGGCAATATAAACTTTAAAGGGCAGATCTTGGAGGGAAGTGTATAAAGCCCTAAAACAAAAACAAAAACAAAAACCTTCAAAACTAGACTAATGTATGCCACAAAACTAATCTTCAAGAGGCAACCCAACTTTCTGGGCCCCCTTCTGCTCCTCTCAGACAGAAGCTTTCTTTCTGTCATTAAATTCTTCCTACTCTTAACCTCCATTTTTCCTAGAATTCATTCCTCGATTTTTAGAGAACACAAACTTGGTGTTTCAGACATCTAGCAGGTTGGGAGTTTCTTTCCCCTATATCATTTGGAGGTCTTCCACTGAGGTAATTGGACAGAAGTAAGAGTTTGCTTTTTTTAAAATTAAAAACAATAACAACAAAAGCTATTCTTCAAAATTGATGGAGAGGCTGGGCCTAGTGGTGCATACCTATAATCCCAGCACTCAAGAGGCTGAGGCAGGAGGATCACTGCAAGTTCAAGGCCAACCTAAGCTACAAAGTGAGTTCAAGGATTCCTGAATTGCATAGTGAAACCTTGTCTCAAAAAATTTTTTTTGATGGAGAAACAAGGTCTTTCCATGGCAAAGAACACCCTAAGAAATTCATGACCACTAAACCAGTACTCCAAAACATTCTCAAGGATATCTTAGAAGGACATAATGAGGGACTGGGGATTTAGCTCAGTGGCAAAGTGCCTGCCTGGCAAGCACAAGGTCGTGAGTTTGATTCCTGGTACCGGAAGAAAAACAAAAAACAAACAAATAAAAAGAAAGACATAATGAAACCAATGGTGCCAGAATGTCTATGGGAAAAAAATACATTGGGTAGGGTGAGCAGTTAAGGAGAAAAGAAGGGGTCACCAACAGAAAAATAATGCAATGGCAGAAATAAATTAACATCTTTCAGTAAAAACTCTCAAAGTAAATGGTCTCATCTCCCCAGTCGAAAGACACACATTGGCAGATTGGATCATAAAACAAAGCTCAAGTGTATGCTGCATACAAGAAGTACATTTAATCTAAAAAGAAATTTATAAATGATAAAGATTGGAAAACAACATTCTATGCAATGGGAGCCTGAAATCAAACAGAACAACTATCCTATTTTCAGGCAAAGAGGACCTCAAGCCAAAACTGATTAAAAGAGGCAAAAAACAGACACTGCATATTGGTTAAAGGAACAATTTAACAAGAAAGATAACAGTGATATATATGCACTGAACACTGGCATAACCAACTTCATAAAAGAAACACTACTGGTCATAAAAGATCAGGTAAACATCAACACAATTATAGTAGGGGACTGCAATGCCCCACTGTCATAAATACAGATCAGCTAGATGAAACAAAACAAAATAACAACCACCACCGAAAGAAATATCAGAGGTGAACCACACCTTGGAAAAAATGGATTTAATAGATATCTACACCTAATGACAGAATATCATTCTTCTCAGCATAAAACTTCTCTTCTCTAGCCCATAAAACATGCCTAAATAAATTTCAAAGAATCAAAGTACCCCATTCATATTGTTAGGTCATAGTGCAATGAAACTAGAAATCAATGACAAAAGAAACCACAGAAATTATGCAAACACATGGAAATGAAACAATACACTCTTAAATAATCAGTGGATCACAGAAGAAATACAGGAGGCAATTAGACATTTCTTAGAACAACAGAGTCCAAATAAATAATCTAATGATGCATTTCATGGTCCTAGAAAAAGAATAATGAAAATCTAAAGCTAGTACAAGGAAGGAAATTACAAAGATCAAAGCAGAAGTTATTAAATTAGAGACTAAAAAATTACAAAGAACCACTGAGTCAAAAGTTGTTTTTCCAAAATAATAAATAAAATAGACAAACCCTTAGTCGATCTTACCAAAGAAGGAAAGAAAAGACCTGTACCAGTACAGTTAGGAATGAAAAAGGCAAAATCACAAAGGACACTCAAAATCCAGATGATTACCAGTAACTACTTTGAAAACCTGTACTCCAATAAATTTGAGAATCCGGAAGAAATGGATAGATTTCTAAACACATATGGATAGATTTCTAGATACTACATAAGGACTCAAATAAAGAAGTAAGCTATAAGTTAATCTCTTCAATGAACATAGATACAAAAAGCCCTCAACATGATACTGGCAAACAGAGTGCAATAAGCCAATAAAAAGAGCACATCTCATGACCAAGTAGGCTTCACCTTAGGGATATTAGGGTAGTTCAGCACATGCAAACCAATAAATATAATACACCATATAAACAGAAGCAAGCACAAAAAAATAACATGATCATCTCAGTAGAGATGGAAAAAGCCTTTGACAAAATCCAACATCATCCTTGGAGAAAATATAGAGGAACTTCTCTCAGTCTGATAAAAGCCATATATGACAAACCTATTGCCAACATCAGATAAAAGGGGAAAAGACTTAAAGCTTTTCCTCTAAAATTAGGAAAAAGGCAAAGATATCTACTCTCATTACCCCTGCTCAAAATAGTACTCAAAACTCTAGGCAGATCAATCAGGCATGTAAAAGAAATGAGACATATGTAGGAAAGGAAGAAGTACACTTTCCTTATTCACAGACAACATCATCTTTTACACAGAAGACACTAAAAGGTCCACTTAAAGACTCCTAGAACTGGGGTTGGGGATTTATCTCAGTGGCACAGTGCTTGCCTGGCAATTGCAAGGTCGTGAGTTCAATTCCCAGTACCGGAAAAACAAAAACAAAAACAACAAAAGACTCCTAGAACGAATAAACAAATTCAGCAAGAATACAAAATCAACACATAAAAATCAGTAAAGATCTTGTACACCAATAATGAACCCACCAAAAAAGAAATCAAGAAAAAAAAATGCCATTCAGAACAGCTTCAAGAAAAATCAAACATTTAGGAATTAACCTCACAAAGGAAGTTAAAAAAGCCTCTACAATGATAAGTATAGAACTCTGAAACAGGATCTTGACAAGAACATCAGAACTTGGAAAGATACCCCTTAGCTGTTTCCAGGCCACCACGGCGTAACAGCTTTGTATCTGGCATACCCTTGCACCTTGCTCTTTCAAAACTGGAGCCAGTCAACCATGCAATGAAGCCAAAATTGAACTCTCCTCCTTTAAGTTGTGGGTGTTGGGTACTTCGTCCCAGTGACAGGGAAAGTGACTAAGACAAGTAGAATTCAAAAACTAGCAATTTCTATCTCTGCTAAGAACGTATCTCCAAGAAAAATGGTGTTGGCATTCCTCAGCCACATCCCGATGATCCGGAGTCTGGAAAGCAACAGTGCTATGAAGATGAATGTTTTAACAAGAAAGCCCATACACCTATTTATTTGCCACCTGGAAATAAAGGTAATCATTTGGGAAAATTAATGGTAGGTTCTCCTTAAGAAATATCTCTCTGTCCTTTGATCTGTCCCATAAAAAGTGACTAATATTTTGAGTAGTTCAGAGTCCCACTTGTGCTAAAATTTGGTTGGAGGTGTTCTATTTAATCTAAGTAGATATGAAGAAAATACTTTTAAATATTTTTACATAAGAATGATCAAGGGTTGGGTGCATGGGAATTATATTGGAAAAACAACTGTCCTCAGGCCATTTTTTCTGTTGTCTTCTTCTAAAGTACTTGGCTTTTTCTTGCTTGTTTTTTCAGTGAGCAATTTCAGCTCCACTTCATCTTTGCAGAGTGGAGCTTTACTGAAGCTTCCTTTCTGGACAGACTCAAAACATTTTAAATCATTGTGCTGGGCTCTTTGTTCTTGATTCTCAAATACATCTAGCTAAAAGCCCCCAACAGTAGTCATGCCACAGCTTCAATGTTTGGCTGCCTTGAAATTTCTACTGCCAGATTAATTAGTCCTCCATCCTTAATCTCAGTCTCAGGCAAAGTTCCTGGACACGAGCAAAATGCAGACAAACTTTCTGCCAAGCCGTAGCACACATCATCTGGAGTCCAACAGCCAGTGCAGTCCTTTCCTGCAGAAATCTCCTAAACTTGGTCTTTATTGGTAGCATCTCTGTCAGCCTTCTGGTCTCTGAGCTCTGACCAGAATCTACATCAAGAACAGCTTCAGGTTTCAGCTCTACTTTTCCAGCTGGCATCTCCAAAACTCTCCTAACTCTTCCACTTCCCACAAGCCAGCTCCAAATGCTCTAATCAACATGGTCAGGTACAGCCACAGCAACGACCCCATTTCCCTGGTACCAAATTCTGTCTTAGTTACTTTTGTTGTTGCGGAGACAAAATACCCAACACCCAGAGGTTAAGGGAGGAAAGTTTTACTTAGCTCACAGTTTGTAGACGTTTCAGTTCATAATCAGCTGGGTCCAAAGCAGGGTTGCAAGCCAGACAGGTGTCACAGAAGAGAAGCAGCTCATAGCAGGCAGAAGGTAGCAAAGCAACAAGGGGCGAGCACAGCGCTTTTTATCCTTTATATCTTATTCAGGCTACTTAGAGAGGGTAGTATTCACACACTTAATCCTAGTGCCCTTGCGCCTAGCATTGCACCATGAATCGATCTCAATGTCACACATTCTCAGTGTCAGCTACCTCTGAAAAAGACCCAGCTATGACTGCATGAGACTTTGGCGAGACATCTAGACACAAGCCATACCAGCTCCCTGATCTAATCATCTGCACACATGAGAATTTGGGGGGGCATTTTACATCTAAACTTAACATTCTGCTCAAGTATTGTTAAATTTTTTTTTTCTTTCTTTCTTTCTTTTTTTTTTCTGGTACCAGAAATCGAACTCATGACCTTGCGCTTGCCAGGCAGGCGCTGTGCTGCTGAGCTAAATCCCCAGCTCCCAAGTATTGTTAAATTTAAATCCTTGTCTTATGACCTCCTCTGGGAGGTTTGTAAACACTTGGAAATAATTTGCAAGATGTTTGTGTGAATGTGGTTTTCCCTGGAAAGAAAGTCCATAAATTGCGTCAGATTCTATTATTTATTTATTTATTTATTTTTGGTACTGGGAATCAAACTCAGGACCTTGTGCTTTCCAGGCAGGCGCTTGTGCTGCTAAGCTATATCCCCGGCTCTGCATCAGATTCTTAAAAGTGTTTTTGCATAAAACTCATAAAAGTCATCATCACCACCCAAGAAACCTACAGTGTGAGCTGAGCATGGTGCTCTCATCCATAATCCTAGTACTCTAGGAGACTGAGGCATGAGGATCACAGTATCAGGTCTATTCTGGGTGATTTAGGGACTCAGTGAGATGCTGTATCAAAAGAAAATTAAGCCGGGGGTGGTGGCGGCGCACGCCTGCAATCCCAGCACTCGGGAGGCTGAGGCAGGACGATCATTGTGAGTTCGAGACCAGCCTGGGCTACAAAGTGAGCTTCAAGGTCAGCCTGAACTGCATAGTGAGACCCTGTCTCAAAAAGACAAAAAAA
>NW_004955454.1:5216671-5219559 GCF_000276665.1 Chinchilla lanigera | reverse complement strand
AAAAAAGAAAAAGAATCTACATAAGAAAATATGCCAACAACCACAATGTGGATTTAGTCTAATCTTTTCACTTAATGATAAGTAATCTAACACTCTGATAGATCAAACTACTTGTCTGAAGTCACACAGTCAGTTGTAGAGCACAGAGCAGAGATAGGCACGTGTGTGTGTGTGTGTGTGTGTGTGTGTGTGTGTGTGTGTGTGTAGACTGAGTAAGATGTGTCAATAGAACCAGAGGCTTGCCAGATTTTCGTATTTACGGGAGTGAGAAAGAACCATGTAGTGAGGAGTATGGAACTGTGGGAAAGTGCTTGTCAAAACATGGCAAGAGACGGTGGTCATGTAGGAGATAAAGTCTAAAAATATTTGAAGACTATTTCTCCACACTTGATCTTAGCTAAAAGGCTGAGAAGTGATTGAAGACTATTTCTCAATCAAAATCACATCAGGCTTTTTTTTTTTTTTTAAACTTCTGGTGCTTTCCATTGAACCCAGGGCCTCAGGCAAGTGCTAGGCAAGCAGGCTGAACTAGCCACATACTTACCCATAGCACCTGACAAGCTCATTCTAAAATTTATGCCGCAACCCAAAGGACCTGGAATATCTAAAGTAAACTTCAAGAGGAAGAATAAAGCTGGGGATTATTTCGCTTTGGGACTTTACAGTTATTTTCCTGTAACTAGGTCTCATTGAAGAGTTCTCTTTCTCTCTGTCTCTATCTCTGTCTCTCTGTCTCTGTCTCTCTCTGTCTCTCTCTCTCTCTTCTCTCTGTCTCTATCTCTGTATCTTTGTCTCTGTCTCTCTTCTCTCTGTCTCTCTCTGTTTGGTAATGGGGATCAAACTCAGGATCTTTTCCATTCTCTGTTAGGTTGCCACCCGTGAGCTACTCCCCTGGCCCATTGTTGTCTTTTTAAATCTTAGTTCCCTCACTCTTCTAAAAAATGACACTATCTCATATTTATTTGTCTGCCAATTTCCTAGCTGTGTTTCTTTCTTTCTTTTTTTTTTTTTTTTTGGTACCAGGAATCAGACTCAGGACCTTGAGGTCCTGCATGCTGACCTGTATCCCCAGCCCCCTCCTAGCTGTGTTTCTTAGCATTATTATTGTTATTACTTTTTTTTTTCCGGTACTGGGAATTGAACTCATGACCTTGCTCTTGCCAGGCAGGCACTGTACTGCTGAGCTAAATCCCCAGCCCCTTAGCATTACTTTTTGTAGTCCCCATAACTCTTGCAAACTAGAAGTGAAGTCTAAAGTCTTCATTTGAAAGTTAAGCATTTTGGTTCTGGGCTACCAAGTGAGTTCAAGGCTGGCTTAAACTGCAGAGGGAAACCCTGTCTCAAAAAGACGGAAAAAAAAAAAAAAAGTTAAGCATTTTGGGCAAGGTTACCTCCCAGGCGACGCGGCATATTTTGCATGATGTCACATCAACTATAGGTCAGGTTATTTATTTATTTATTTATTGCTTTATTGAGAAATAACTCACCATACCAGTCTCCCACATAAAGTACACAGTTCTATGTTGCTTCCTCTCCACACAAACTATACAATTATCACCACTATAATCTATCCCACTGTTATCCACTATTATGTCAGATTCTATGACCTGGTTAAGGAGTGATTGCCAAAGAAAGAAGCATTTTATTTATTTACTTTCTCATTGCTGCTGTTTGTGTTTTTGAGATGGAGTCTCACTGCGTGGTCCAGGCTGGCCTCGAGCTGTGACCCTTCTATGTCAGTGCATGTTCCACCGCCTTTCTTTTCTTTTCCTTCCCTTCTTCCCTCCTTCCTTCCCTCCTTCCTTCCTTCCTCTTTTCTTCCTCTCTTCCCTTCCTCTTTCACTCCTTCCTCCCCCTTTCTTTCTTTCTTCTTTTCTTTCCTTTTCCTTTCTTCTTGCAGTGTTGAGGATTGAACCAGGCCTTTGTACGTGCCAGGCAAGCCCTCTACTACTGAGTTACACCTTCAGCCTGAGAGAAGCATTTTACTTTCAGAAAAACTTAATGGAGCTGAACGAGCGAGGCCTGTTACTGGGCCCTAAACTCAAGAGAGTTCACTGGACGAGAGAAGAGTTAAGAAGTTCCAAGAGACACTGGAGAGTGCAGCCCCCGTGGGGTGATGGAGACAGAAGCCAGTTCTGGAGGAGAAGGTGGATACTGGGGACGTGGAGAGCCCAGGGAGTAGACCTGGCTATGTAGACCTTCAACACTGTAACAAAGCCAGGTCCAGGGTGTGGCTTGCAGGGGGAGCAGGGTGACCCCTCGTCACTCTGAGTGGAATCCTGGGCAGCTGGACTCGTTTTTTGCTTTCCATATACCTGGTCCTTGTTCTCACTTTCCAAGCTCAAAAGCTGTCACTCTGTTTGTTTAGAACAGCTCTGCAGATCAGCACAGGAAATCTGGATCCCAGGTGAGGGGGAAGTGGACAAAGCCAGTGTTTGCTGAGCGCTATCAAGCCAGGTCCTGCTGTGGGTGTACTTCCCCTCACAACCGCTCGACAGCACCCAGGGGGTTATTTGATAGCAGAGCAAACATCTGAGGAGATTGATTAATTTCCCCAATGTAACAGAGCAGGGATCTTGCGTGCCCAAGAATAAAGTCTAAATATCAGCTTTGAGAAAGATGGCGAGGTTCTTCCTGCCCCACCCCTGTTCCTTCACCATCCTTATTCTTGGACCCCTAGATGAGCCCAGTTTTTTTATTTTTATTTTTTTGAGACAGGGTCTGGCTATGCAGTTTTGGCTGGGCTTGAGCTCACTTTGTAGCCCAGGCTGGTCTTGAACTCTCAGTGATCCTCCTGCCTCAGCCTCCCAGGTGCTGGGATTACAGGTGTGCGCCACCACATCCGGCTGAACCCAGTTTTTTGAACTCTCTCTTTTTTTTTTTTTTTT
>NW_004955454.1:5211515-5214441 GCF_000276665.1 Chinchilla lanigera | reverse complement strand
GGCCCACCCTCCGGGAGCCAGCAGGCAGGAAGCTAGCCAGCCAGAAGGCTGGCGCTCCCCACCCGCAGCTCCCTGTGCTCCGGAAGCCCTCCTTCTGGGAAACCCTGAGGCCGGGAGTGAGTCATCGGTCCTGAACTCTCTCTTTAAAACCCCAATCCTATAGCAATTTTTGGCCTCTTTCCTACTCCTACCCAGCCTGAATTCAAGGTTGGTTACATGCACTCTCACATGTATCTCTGCAGACGTGGGTTCTGGTCTGTGGTAGTGACTCCTGGATGCACTTGAAGTCTGGACCTCCCCGTGCATGATTCCAGGAAATACCATCAATGTGGGAACCTGTGTGAGTGATGCCCCCGGCCCTGTGTAGCACATAGCCTGAGCATCTGCATGTGAGGTCTCAATTGGCTTTCTTCCCTCCCTCGCTCCTTCCTGTCCCTCCTTCTATTTCTCCCTCTCTCCCTTCTCATCGTCTCTTTTTCCAGTAAGGAGCTAGCAAATATGATGAGGAAAGGATGCTCATAAGATCAAGGCGACAGCCATGGGGATTGGACCCTGCTGACCAGTGCACCCCTGACCTTCAGAGAGGTACACTTGAAGTTTGTTACTCTTAGCGGCTTGCGAAGAGTGAGCAATCTTCTAGGCCAGGGTACCCGGAAGCATGGGTCTGATGCATTTGATACTGTTTGTAGGATGACAGCTACCAGGAACCCAGAACCTTCCATTCTGTACAAATCTCAGAGAGTATACTTCTCAGTATACATTCAGTGTACTTCCTTCCTTCCCAGGCTGGTGTGGGCAAGAGTCCTTTTCATCGGACCCTACACTGGTCCCATCTCAGCTATGATCTCACTTCCCAAGGTTTCAGTTACCTCGGTCAACTGTGGTTTAAAAATACTAGGTAGAAAAATCTAGAAATAAGCAACTCTCAAGTTTATTTATTTATTTATTTTAATTGTCTTTTTGAGACAGGGTCTCGCTATGTATTTCAGGCTGTCCTCATGCTCACTTTGTAGCCCAGGCTGGCCTTGAACTCGCAAGGATCCTCCTGCCTCAGCCTTCCGAGTGCTGGGATTACAGGCATGTGCCACCATGCCCAGCAACAACTCTTAAGTTTGAAATAACTTTTACTACAGTCTGTTGTTATAATTGTTCTATTTTACTATTAGCTATTAGTGTGGATTAGGTAGGACTCAGCACTATGTGTGGCTGGAGGCATCCACTAGGGGTCTTGGCACGCATGCCTCTCACAGAAGGGGAGTGACTTCATCTCTGGAAGGTACACGCATCACTTCTGCTCACATTCTTTTGGCCAGAACACTAGTGGCTGCAGAGGGGCTGCAAAATTGGTTGTAGACATGACAGCCATGTGTCGATCTAATAATTCTAGTCCCATGGAGGAGGGTTAAATGACTGCTTCTGACATGGGTTAGTTCCATGGCGCTGGGCTGAGCTCTGAGAAGGTCCATTTCCATAGGCGGGGCCTTAGGTTTCCTTGTTGTGGAGCCATATTACCACCTCTTCCTCACAGTCCTCTGACAAAGACCCTGACTGAACTCTAACTGGCCCTTCTGAGCCCACCCCTTGGCCTATAAAGACTCCAACAACACTAACACAGTTCCCAGGAGCTCAAGGTCACCTCCTTATGATGATCCCGGGGAACCTGCTCACCTCTCCCTCCTCCCACTGGTTCCTTTAGAGCACCAGTCATCTCTGTGTAGGTCCAAGTTGAGTTAGTTCCCACTGGACTCTCCTCCCTATTTCATCACTATGCTGCTGGTTAAAACTTGTCCTTCTCACCTTGACCAGTATCCTGCTTCATTCATTTTTGACACCTCCTGCTATCCTTCCCTTAGGGTGCTGGGTTTCAAGATTTCCCCAATTCATTCCTGAGGGAAGGTGACTTTGAGGGTAGGGGGTGCTTAAATCTGTCCAGGGTTTGCTATGGGGTGATAAGCCCCAGCTTCCCAGATTCCATAGTAACTACTCCTGTTTGTTTTTTGTTTTTTTGGTTTTTCTTCTGGTACCAGGAATCGAACTCATGACCTTGCACTTGCCAGGCAGGCGCTTTGCTGCTGAGCTAAATCCCTAGCCCCAGTAACTACTCCTGGAATGACTGAACAAGAAGTATTAGACGGGGTACTGTGCACATTTAACCCTTTCCCCTCCCCCAATTTCGCACTCTCACTAAGGCAAAGTTAAATTGACCATATCCCCTTTCAGCCCTTTATGGCCTTGTGTGCTGCTCCTATTTTTGGCAGAGTATATATCTCCCGGCTTAGACTGAGGACACAGCATTTACTTCTCTGGAAAGTAGCCCATCTGTTACTCACTCCTGTTGCCTCCTATAGCTGGTGTAGTGCGGAAGATGCCCAGGTTTTGTCCTGAGAGAAGGCCACCCTGCACATTTTGGATAGTGGACTGAGTTCTGTCATCAAAGCAGTAGCTACAGTTTCCCACATGCTGACGCTTGGGGAATGGGAAGAACCCCAACATTTATAGCAACGGTAGCTACTCAATAAGATGGCGGCGCTGTGACATAATGGTGGTCTCTGCTGGTTATGGTGCATTGCTTTATGTATACTGGCTGGTTCTGCATGTTGTTCACTTCTACTCTATATATGTGAGACCTACATATATTCGCTATTAGCCCAGTGAAGGCCCACTGGGCCCTGGCCTTGTTGGTTGATACATCCAGGATATGCCCTAGCATTGTCATGGCTTTACCTCCTGATACTGGACCGTGATTCATCCCCAGAATGGCATGGTGGCCTTCATTGTCCCAATTCTGTATATACCATAACTTCGCCAGGTGAGATGACCTACGTGACCCTTCAGTCATCTGGTGGGGTGGACTTAACAGGTGAGAACTGACTTGGCCTCAATTCTGGGGTGTTGCTGGCTTTTATAGCTCTTTTTTTTTTTTTTT
>NW_004955454.1:5199156-5211415 GCF_000276665.1 Chinchilla lanigera | reverse complement strand
CTGAGCTAAATCCCCAGCCCCACTTTTATAGCTCTTAAACCATCGTTGCCTTTTAATCTGTGGGTAGTATATTTTGATGTACAAAATATTTCTGACTTTCTGGAAGTTCAGTTAGCCTTTTTTTTTCTTTTGTTGCCTATACCCTTTGTTTGTTTTTGTTTCTGTTTTTCTTCTGGTACCAGGAATCAAACTCATGACCTTGCGCTTGCCAGGCAGGCACTTTGCCACTGAGCTAAATCCCCAGCCCGCTTATACCCTTTGTATCATTACCAGGAAGTCTTTGTCAAATCCAAGGTTGTGAAAGTTTGCCTCAGAGTTTCTTCTAAGAGTTTTATAAGTTTAGGCCTTGCATTTAGGTCTTAGGTTCATTTTGAGTTAGTTTGTTTATGGTATTAAGTGAGGGTATAAATTTATTTTTTTGCTTGTGGATATCTGATTTTCCCAGAACTATTTGCTGAAGAGACTCTCCTTCATTAAATGCTGTTGGCACCCTTATCAAAGATCAACTGACTGTATAGGTGAGGGGTGATTTCTGGGCTCTGTATTTTATTCCATTGATTTATATGTCTGTACTTATGTCCTTACCATACTACTTTGACTGTTTTGCAGTAAGTTTTGAAATCAGGAAGCATGAATCTACCAGTTTTATTCTTATTTTTTGAGGTTGTTTTGGCTACTTGGGGTCTTTTGTGACTCTGTATGAATTTTAGAATGGGTTTTTCTATTTCAGCAAAGAGGTCATTGTGGGGGGCTGGGGATTTAGCTCAGCGGCACAGTGCCTGCCTGGCAAGTGTAAGGTCATGAGTTCGATTCCTGGCACTGGAAAAAAAACAAAAACAAAAAAAGAAAAGAAAAGAAAAAAAGGTCATTGTGTTTTTGATAGGAAATGAACTGAATCTTCTGACTGATTTGACTGGAATTAATATCTCCACATATTCTTTAATCTCTGAACAGAGGATATGTTTATGTCTTCTTCAAGCATTCTACTTTTTGATGCTATTTAAATATAATGGGTTTCATAATTTTTCAGATTCTTTATTGTTAATATGTAGAAGTGCAACTGATTTGTATGTGTTGACTTTGCATTCTGCTATTTTATTGAATTCATTTATTTGTTCTGACATTCTTTGTGTGTGGAATCGCTAGTGTTTTCTGCATATAAGATATAGAATCTGTGAACACAGATAATTTTGTTCCAGTCTTGCCACTTGGATGCCTTTTCTTTTTCTTGCCCAGTTGCTGTGGCTAGAACTTCCAGTATTGCATTGAAAAGAAGTGACAGAAATTGGCCACTCTTGCCTTGTTCATGATCTTGGAACACAGGATTTAAACTTGAGTCTGATGCTCAGTGAGGGCTTTTCACATCTGACTTTTATTATGTCCAGGTGGCTTCCTTGTATTCTGACTTGTTGGGTGTCTTTGTCTTGTAATGGTGTCAAATATTTTTCTTGTATCAGGGTGATCATGCGTTTGTCCTCTGTTCTGTTAATGTGGTACACTGCACTGATCAGTTTCCATATATTGAACTATTCTTGCATTATAAGAATGACTCCTGACGTTTTGGTTGGTGTGGATGGTCCATTTAATAGGCTTCTGAGTTTAGACTGCTAGTATTTTGCTTGGGATTTTTTTGTTGTTGTTTTGTTTTTTTTTCCTGTACCAGGAATTGAACTCATGACTTTGTGCTTGCCAGGCAGGCGCTGTGCCGCTTAGCTAAATCCCCAGCCCCTGCTTGGGATTTTTGTAGTAATGTTCTTTTTTTGGTACCGGGAATCGAACTCAGGACCTTGCACTTGCCAGGCAGGTGCTTGTGCCACTGAGCTATATCCCCGGCTCTGCAGTAACGTTCATAAAGGATATTAGTCTGGAATCTTCCTTCTTTATAGCGTCATTGACTTTGGCATCTGGTTAATGCTGCCCTTGTAGAAGGAGTGTCAAGGTATTTCCTCCTCTTCAATTCTTTGGAAAACTTTGAGGAAGATTGATGTTAGTTTTTTATGTGCTTGGGAGAATTCACCAGAGATGCCATCAAAACCATAGTCTTTTTTGTTTGGAGATTTTGGACTACCAGTCAAATCTTCTTACTAGTTGTAGGAAAATTCAGATTTTCTGTTGATTTGTAATCTAGTCTTAGTAGGTTTTGTGTGTTTTGAGAAATTCTTTATTTCATCTAGGTTGTTCAATTTTTTGGTATGCAATTGTCTGTGATACTCTCTTATGATCCTTTTTATTTGTGCAGAAATGGTAGCAATGTCTCCAATTTCATTTCTGGTTTTAGTAATTTGAGTCTTTTTTTCCCTTCAGTCTTTATAACACAAAGGCTAAGCCCGGCCTGGTGGTGCATGCCTGTAATCCCAGTATTTGGGAGGCTGAGGCAGGAGGATCTCCATCAATCCAAGACCAGCCTGGGCTACATAGTGAGTTCATGTTCAGCCTGAACTGCATATCGAGACCCTGTATCAAAAAACAAAAACCAAACAATCAAAAAACAAACCAAAAAACTCCCAAAACACAAAGATTTGTAAATTTTATTAATATTCTCAAAGAATCAACTCCTGAGTGCTGGGATTATAGGCATGTACCACCATGCTTGGCTGCTTTTTCCTTTAAAGTCTATTTTTTCCCCCCAGTATTGGTATAGCCGTCTCTCTGTCTCTCTGTCTCTCTGTCTCTCTCTCTCTCTATCTCTCTCTCCTCATTGAATGGAACGTCTAAATTAGATTTTTCATTCTAAATTTTTATTTACATTTATTTTCAGGTCTGGTTTTTTTTTGGTTCCAGGAATTGAACTCAGGACATTGCACTTGCCAGGCAGGTGCTTATGCCACTGAGCTGTATCACTGGCCCCTCTATTGCTTTTTTATGGTTACTATGAGGATTAACTACGGCATCCTAACATTATAACACCCTAATGTGAATATGTGCAAGTTTCATTTCAGTAGCAGTTTAACTACTTTATAGCTCTGTTATTGGTTCTTTTAGCTGTTGACTTTCTAAAATACATCTTAGGGGCTGGGGATTATAGCTCAGCAGCACCAGTGCAAGCACAAGGTTCTGAGCTCAATTCCCAGTACAAAAAAAAAAAAAAAAAAAAAAAAAAAAAAAAAACAACCCCTAAAGTAAAATACATCTTTGTGAGTTGTGTGCCCCTAAACATAAGCTAATAATTCTCTTAAATACATTCATCTCTTACATGATGTAGCAAACAGAATGCAGAGTTTTAAACCATTACAAATATACATTGTTTTCTTTCTTTATTGATTGATTGTTTAAAACAAGTTCTCTTTAAATTTCCCACATTGGCTTTGAACTCACAGTCCTCCAGCTCAGTGTTCTGAGTAGCTGGGATTACAGGCATGTGCTGCTGTGCTTGGCTTTAATACTAGCATTTAGAATCATACAGAAAGTAGGACTGGGGATACAGCTCAGTGGCACAGCACCTGCCTGGCAAGCGCAAGATCCTGAGTTTGATTCCCAGTACAGAAAAAAATCATATAGAAAGTAAAAATCAAGCAGAAAGTAAAAAGTAGAGTCACAAATCATTGTTACGATAATGCTAGATTTTGCCTTTTTTGAGCTATTTTTCTTTATACAGCTTTGAGCAACTGTCTAATGTTCCGTTTCACCCTGCAAGACTCCTTTTGATCATTTCCTGTAGAGCTGGTCTGTGGTGATGAAGTGCCTCACCTCTTGTTTCTCTGCCATTATTTTAATTTCTCCTTCATTACACCCCCCCCCCCCCCCCGTACCAAGAATCAGACGCACGACCTCTTGCTTGCTAGGCAGGCGCAGTGCCGCTGAGCTAAATCCCCAGCCCCTCTCCTTCATTTTAGAAGGTCAGTTTTGTCAGACAATTCTTTGTTGACAGGCTTTTGCTTTTAGCATTTTGAATACATCGACCCATGGCCTTCTGGTTTCCAACATTTCTTTTTTTTTTTTTTGGTTTGTTTCTTGTACCAGGAATCGAACTCACGACTTTGCGCTTGTCAGGAAGGTGCTGTGCTGCTGAGCTAAATCCCCAGCCCCTGGTCTCCAACATTTCTGATGAGAAATATGTTGTTAATCTGACTGAGAGGCCCTTATATGGGATAAGCTGTTCTCTCTTGCTGCTTATGTGAGATTCTCTTCACCTCTGTTCTTCAGAATTTTGACGATATATTTCATTGCTTTTTAGTTATTCTTCTTAACTTCTTAAATGTTTGTGGAAATGTCTTTAATCAAATTTAAGAAGTTTTCAGTTACTGTTTCTTCAAATATTCTCTCTGTCCTTTTCTTTCTTCCCCTACTTGGACTCCCACAATGTGTTTGTCAGCTTGATGGTGTCCCACAAGTGTCTCGGGCATCAATCCGCTTTCCTCCTGTTCCTCAGACTATTAATAACTTCTGCTATTCAGTGTTCAGGTTCACTGATTCTTTCTTCTGCTTGCTCAAATCTGCTTTTAAATCTCTCTAGTGAATTTCTCGGTTGTTATCCTTTTCATCTCCAGATTTTTAAAAAAAGGTGCTCTTTTAACTGAAATTCTTCATTTTGTTCATGCATCATTTTCTTGACTTTCTCCACATTTTCTTTTTTTCTTTCTATCATGAGAGTTTTATTTAAAAGTCTTTGTTTAGTAAATCTGCCATCAGGTCTTTTCAGAGATAATTTGTTTATTTTTTTCTTGGAATGGGGTTACATTTTCCTTTTATAATAATTTGTGTTTCTTTTGTAGTTGAAAACTGGACATTTTCATTAAAAAGACTGGTAATTCTGGAAGTCAGATTTCCTCAATTCCTTGGGGTTTGCTTTTTAAAAAAATTGTTGGAGGCTCTCTCAGTGCCAAGGCTTAGTACAAGGAATAAACTGAAGGTCTTTTCTGAGCCTTAGGTTTTCCCTGGACTTGGGCAGTCACTTTGTAATTTTCCCAAAATGTACTTTTATTTTATTTTTATTTTTTTTTCCAAAATGTACTTTTAAAGTCTTAGTTTTTAATATCTGATTCCCACAAGGAGAATAAAAGAGAGTGAAGGAGGAAAATGCATACCCCTGAATGTCACTCCACGGGGTTGGGGCAGGAGCTTGGGACCACGGGACAGATGTCACTAACACTGGCTGCCACCTCTGTGTTTGTCCTCCGTCATTAGAAGCAGCCATCAGTGTTCTAAACACGGAGACCTGAGATCTGGAGAGATTTGCTTCTTTGTCAACCTTGGGCCCCAGTAGGCTGTCCCGGAACAGTGCCGTCCACCTGCCCTGGGCCCAGAGGGAGGGCGTGGGTGGCTGTTACTGTTACTAAAAGCTGAACATGACCAAAATTAACCAGGATTTGACCGGACCGGGAAATGGCAAGCCTTCAATAGACTCCGGAGTTCCCCAATACTTACAGTGGACAGATTCTGCCAGGGCAGCTTTTGTCCGGGAAGAAGACAGGCTCCTGGCGCTGCCTACTCTGCTGTCTTCCCTGAATCTTCTGGGACAAACTATTTTCACTCAAAGAATTATTCTAGAAACCTAGTCAGTTTAGATTATAATAATGAACACAAGTGATCTTGTTTTTTACAGACTTCAAAGCACTTTATGTATGTTCTCTGTCCCTGTTCCTTTCCTCCCATATTCCCAGCTTCATTTCTTAATTCAGAACAAATTTAATGTTTTCTCTATTAGTGTGTGTGTGTGTGTGTGTGTGTGTGTGTGTGTGTGTGTGTGTAAGCGGCTTCCACTTTGGGGATTATCCAGTTAATTACTCCTATTCTGTCTGCCTCCTTTTTAACCTTTGGTCATTTCACTTTCACTGGAAGCTGACAGGAAGTTAGGTATTATCACTGGATTCAGATTTCCCATGTTTGCTCCAGGCTTCCTCCCTTCTGGGAGAGCCCATACAGTTCAGTTAATTGAGATTTTTATGATCTCTAGGAAACAGGAGAAAAAGCACATAGAAGAGGGAGGATAACAATTGAAACAAGGCAGACATTGTTAAGAAATTTATTTGCAATTCTTATTTTTTGTGGGTTTTTTTGTTTGTTTTTTAAATAACATCATTCCTTAGATAAAAATGCAATCTTACAGGAATATACAATAGCATCTCACACAGAGATGACCCTGAAGCTCTCTTGGAAAGGCTTCCCCTTCTAGATTCCCTGGCCTTCCTCAAGGGCGAGAAGGTGCGGCAGGCGAGGGAGTATTTGGCGATTACAAACTGTACAACGATATTTACAACAGTCAGACTGTGACATCGTGGAGCCTGGAGGGGCGGGTGTGTGGGGGCAGTGACACAGAGGCACTGTCCGGCTCTGCGGACAGGCATGACACATGATACAGACAGGGTGGAGCCGACGAAGGTGGGCTGAGCGGGAGGACACGAGGAGAGGAAAGATGGAGGGCTTTGTCTGGACCCCTTTACATGGACGGGAGTTTTGCTTGGTAGCTCTGGAGTATTAAAATACAACAGCGATATTATGAGAACAAAAGACATTCCAGTGCTTCATCCATTGGGGATCTGTCACTCTCTTCCTTAATGAATTCATGTGGTTTCCCACAGGTTGTTTCAACTATTGCCATCATGGACGTGTGCAAACCTGGTTATTCCTTTGTTACCATGGTTCACTTCAGTGCAAAACCTCTCTCCAGGGAGGTAATGGGAATACAGTATGTGCTCTGGGCAGGGCAGGATGCAGCCACCGAGTGCCGCAAAACCTGGAAGGGGCAGTGAGGATGGATGCTGACTTGGGGGATGGGTTATGGCTGATGCCTGCATGGTGTGTGCGGAAGCAGAGAAATGCCTGCAGCACTGGGTCCACTGAGGTGCCTTCTGAAGGAGCCCTCTGCGCACGGCTGTTTGTGCACAAATCATCTGCCCCTGATTCTCAAGCATTTTTCCCTGCTGACTTTGGTGTAGTTTCTCTACCTTGGGAAGTCTTGGGGGAAGTGCTCAGTACAGGACCCAGTGACCTGTTCTCTTTTGTCCCTCCTCTGACTCCATAGAAAGGTGCCTTCTCTCTTCTCCTGGCTGAAGGCTTGGACTTGACTTTATCCAGGGGCCTGAGATCTGCACCTTCAGGTGCCCATGGCACGTGAGTCCTTGCTCACCCTCTTCTTTACCTTCCTGCTTCTAAGTTCTGGGGCTCTAAGGGTGCCAGAACCAGACCTTTCCATGCCCCACCAGGGACTAATGGCTGCTCTGTCCATTGCTGCACTTCCTCACATGCACGCGCCCTCGCAGTACCCACGTCCTCTTCCACCCCCGCCTTCTCTGCTAACGGCCTTGGGAGGAGGTTCATGAGTGATTTTTCAGAAGGCAAATTTGCAGTGAATGTCTGATCTATGCCAGGCTAAGTGGTGTGCTACCCTTCCCACAAGCTTTACCCAATTCAAATCATTTCGATTCTGAAAACTGGGGCGCTTGGGTTGTGCCACAGTGTGTGCGTGTGTGTGTGTGTGTGTGTGTGTGTGTGTGTGTGTGTGTGTGTGTGCACCTCTGGAGCAGCCAGTCTCTGACCTGAAAGGAGATTTGACTCAGGTGATGTCATGTAGCAAAATTTTGTCAGATTAGCCCCTTTTTGTTCATTTTCTCTTTCGTTAGCAGAGATTTAAGAGAATTTTCAGGGACAATCCCAGCTCTAATTCTCCTCTCAGTGCCAGGGTTGAATTGATTTGATATGCTTGATTGAGCTGCAATCTCTAATTCCCTTTCAGAGACTGGTTAAAAGGCTTTTCCAAAATATGAAAAAGGCCAGAGGTCTTTACCACTTCATGTGCTATAACTCAAACTTCCTACAGTCACCGTAGGGAAACTGTTGGTTTTCTGTGTAGATAAATAACGTTTATTCAGGATAATAATAGGCTCAGATGGCACCATTTCCACCCAGGGGAGTGGCTCTGGTCCTCTGTCTCTCTACACAGTCTTCATGTTTTTGGAAAAGTCACTTATCTAGAACTCAGGGGAGCACTTGTGCCTCACGCAGTGTGTGTGTGTATGTGTGTGTGTGTGTGTGTGTGTGTGCGCGCGTGTGCGGTTACTCTAGTGTTCTCCAAGAAAGTCAAAATCTGGCAGAAATATGTTAATTTGTTGTAGTAGTATCTGCCACCACAAGGCAATCTCTCATTGCTTTGAAATCAAAATAAATGCATAAAAGAATTAAAAACAGAAATGGCTTTGCAAAGAAACTGTTAGAACCTGTGTAGGGATTCCCTTCACCTCTGTCCCTCTTACCAGGCCCGGGTCAGGAAGGATGCTGGGGGCTGCGGAGGGGGCAGAGAGAGAGAACCGGGTAGGGCAGAGCTCAGGTGCCCACCCCTGATGAGCTAGGGTGCTTTACCTTCCCACCGCTCTCCCTTACAGCTCCACGAGAAACAGATGCTGGGGAACCCGGCTTTGGTGACTGAGCCAGGGCTCCTCCTCCTGCCTTCCAATGGGAGTGTGTTCTGGGGGTTGCAGGCTGATCCTCCCTCAGGGCTGGCAGGGCCCACATCTTCACAGCCAGCAGGTGAGTTGGTGTGGCTGGAAGGACAGCACTGGGCTGGTAGAGCGCCCCTGGGTTAGATCCCTGGTATCATAAAGGCAAACCAAACAAAACCAAAAACAGAATTGGCCTGGACTCCATAAGCCAGTTTGTTGACTGTCCCAGGGTCTGAATGTTCTTCTGGAGGTAAGACAGCCCTTCGCCTGGCCTCTTTGCAAAGGGTTTGTAACTCTTAGACAGTGGTATTTCACTTATTCTAGGTCCCTAGGGATGGAGACATCACTGTCTTCCTTGGCAATAGGTACAGCATGACTTGATGAGGCTGAAATCCCGCTCACCAGGGTAACAACACAGCCTAAATCCTTGTTTTATTTCTCGAACTCTGGGAGTGACAGGAGCCTATCAGCTGGCCTTTGGGAAACAGCCACTGTCCTTCTGCTGACTTCTTGGGTGTTCTGGTTTCTCAGAAAGGGCTTTGGCCAGGAGGTGTACTCCTCCGGTGGGCCTTCTCCTTTAGGTTGCTGCAAGAAGGCCTGCAGGGAGAAGGGCTGTCCGGGGGTGAAGGGCAGCTGCCTGTCTGCTTAAGAGTGAATCCGTTTCCAATTGCTTCTGAATGAAAGCAGGAAAAAAATTTTATAAATCAAGCCAAAACCTAGGAAAAAGGTTTCTCGACCTCCCACTCTCTGTCTCTCTTTGCTTTTTAATTGTTTGGTACCGAGAGCAGAACCCAGGGCCTCACGCTTGTTAGACAAGCATTCTACCACTGAGCTAAACCGCCCCATTTCTCTCTTTTCTTAACCACAAGACTTAAAGAATCTTCCAGAATCAGGCGGAAAAGAGGCAGCTGGACCTTTTTCTGCTTAATGTGTCCCTACATGTGAAAAATTACTAAGATCAATGTCTGGAAATAAAGCAGGCAGGGCTAGTCCGACAGAAAATAAGAATGAAAGTTTCCAAACTATAGAATGTAACCTACTGTCCTCAAAGTCCTTCTGATGGTCAAAAGCCCTCAAGTGTTGTCAGAAGGCTGCAGAACATTTGATGGTTATATTGGACAGAGTCATGGGGACAGTTCCATCTTAGGCGGACAGGGCCCATAGCCCATGTGGACTCAGTTCGTTGATTTTAGTGATGACCTCCATGTCAGTCTTACACTAGTTGATTGCGAGGTCAAGCTAAGAAAAACCCTGGTGCGGGAACTCTCAGGGTAGGGCAAGGGGCCTGTGTCCCTGCTGACATCATTCTCACAGGGGACATGGAGCGAGCTCCTCTGGTCTCCCTGCCAGTGGTGGCTATAAAGAAAGTGGCCTATGGGTGTGCAGAAAGCAGGGCTGGGAAGCCACAATGGGCAGGACCCTGTGAGTTGATGGCAAAAGCACCCCTGTAGCCCAGGTGGCCAGTGGGACTTGGTAACGTGTAGTGAAAGTTCCAAACAATATAGATCAACGTGAAAAGGGAGAGGCAGCGTACGGTAGGATCAATAAATACTCCACGTTTCTCTCTAGGGGCCAAATGTACAGCAAGAACCAGGTACTGACGCCAAAGGGCTCCTCCGTCCTCCTCAATTAAAACCAGAGCAGAGAGCCATTTTGGGAAACCAGACAAGGGTGCCACCTAACTTTAATTTCTAAAGGACCTTATTGGTAGGGAACAGGAACCATGAATACTTGGGTGGGTCAAGTGTGGAAAGCCACAAAGAAATGCTACTTATAGACTGTTGAACCAGGGAGTATCAGTCACGTTTCTCAGCTTTTTTCGTAAGTCAGTCTGTGAAAGTACAATTCCTCTTCACCGAGTAAAGGCATGTTCCTACTGAATCTCTACTGAGCTTGTGTAAGTGCCACGGAGGGCCAAAGGAACCCTGGAACTGAGGAAAGACAATGGGTAAATTCTGGGTGAGTGGCTGGGTCCTATTTTTCCTAAATCAGTTCCTTTTCAACCATTGCTGCTGAAATATAATCGAAGGGCACAGCACCAATAAAGCGATGCTCCAGATAGATAGAAATAAGCATCAGAGATGCCCCTGTGAAATCGGTTTCCTCCGCCACTGTGGGCTCCTGATGCTCCCTCCTTTGTCCAGGTCCCTTCCTCTACTGCCACACACTTTAGGGTAGGTCTAAGGGAATCCTGCATCCTGAGGAAAGGATGATGTGAATGCAAAAGAGAATAATTTCTGAGTGGGTCATGGTCTTCCCCGGGGACAGCTCTCCCACCCCTGTTAGCTATAGTTCAGTAAACCAGTTGTCAGAAGTGAGCTGCCCCCTCCTGTCCCTCTAGCTGACCTGAATTTCATCTTAGTCAATGTGGGCTTTACCGAGGAGACCAAATGTTTGTGCTTTGAGTGACCAGAAAAGCCAGCCACCTCTTCTGCGGAGGATGCTAAAGCCTCTCTGCACCTAATGGCCAATGCTCTTAGACAAGTACCAGATCAGAGTGGCCGAGACTGGAGACCCGAGTGAGGTGTGTCCTGGTATCTCACAGCAAGATGTGGACAAATTACAGGATTTTGGCAAAACCAAGGGCAATGGAAGCGAACACAAGATATGCAAAACAGTAATGTCCAAACCTGTTTGTGGATCGCAGAATGACTTACACTGAAGATGCCTTTGCTCATCGCACAAATGAAAATGCATTCCCTTTTCCCCAACCACATAGAGAAAAGCACTTAAGAGCTCAGAGGTAAAGCTTATCACACTCCAAATACAAAATGATTTACTTTACATGCAGCAAAATATACAAGAAGTGAATTCAAAAACAAACAATTCAATCCATTATTATATTCGCTTGGCACAATTGCAATTCAGTTTTAAAAAAATATTTGAAAAATACTGAAACTGACCTGAATTCAAGTATAACGGTTTCTTCAACAGAAACATTATCAATGCAATAAAACATTACACGGAATATATCGAAGCAAAATGCCTTCTTGAGTTTTTCCCTTAAATTTCTCTGTGTGTGTGTGTTTTTTAAATACAGTTTTAATGCCAACACAACTTACAATTGTATTTTTAAAATGAATATTATTGCATTGTTTTTGCATATCTTGTGGGACAGAAAATGCAAAGTTACTGATTCCCGTTTCAGAAGCAGACAGTGGTTTGTTTTTGCTTTCAGATGGCCCCAGATTCAGCTCTCCCCACAGTTAAGCCAGCAAGGGGGAGCCTTGGACTCACGCGGGCTCACCGTGGGTGCAGGTACACTCGGAGGACACACGCATACAGATAGCCCACTGCCCCCCGCACACGGCCCACTCGCAGACTCTCGGCTTCCTCTCTCGCACCCCCCAACACACCCCGCATAAAAAGGAACCAGCTCAATCGCCCACAGGTGCAAGACCATATCAAGTGCATTGCCAATTAACTTTAAAAATATAAATCCCAACCAAACCAGAAAGAAAAAAACTGCTACTACCTAAGGAAATGATAACAAATTACTGGGCATTCGCAATGGCTGATAAAACTCCCCGAGTGCGGCTTCTACTGAGCCCTCTCTCCGCGGATAATGGGAAAAGGAAACCACAACCATGTAAAGAATACAGTAAAATCAAACCCGATTTACATATGCAAGAGTGAAAACAGGAAGGTGGGCGGCTACAAAATTTGCAAACGCACTTCTTCCTCCCCTCCCCCATGGAAAAACCGGAAAAAAAGGAAAACAAAATCAGAAAACAAACAAGGTCCCCAAACTGCAACATGCTGTCAAGAAAAATTCCAAACCACCAAACGAAAGAGCGCTCGGCCAGCTCACAGCACCACC
This sequence comes from Chinchilla lanigera, assembly GCF_000276665.1. Classification (NCBI taxonomy): domain Eukaryota; kingdom Metazoa; phylum Chordata; class Mammalia; order Rodentia; family Chinchillidae; genus Chinchilla; species Chinchilla lanigera. The sequence continues at coordinate 5,199,220 of NW_004955454.1, read as the reverse complement.
TGGTCGGCCCTGCCCGCTCAGCCGCCCGCGGCCCGGCTGCGGGTCTGGCGCTCGCGGGCGCGCG
>NW_004955454.1:5175859-5199056 GCF_000276665.1 Chinchilla lanigera | reverse complement strand
GGCGGCCACGCCCCCTTTGCCCGGCCCGCGCCTGTGCTGAGCGCCCTCGTCCGGCTCCGGGCGCGCGGAGACCCTCGCGGGTCAGGCCCGCTCCCTCTGCCAGGGCCCGGGCTCTCCGGAGACAGTGAGGCTCATACAGAATATGTGCAAATGATTTTCTTTTCTTTTTCTTTCTTTTTTTTTTCTTTTTTTTTTACAAGCAAAGTTGAAAGACACCCGTTTGGCATAGCGTCCTTTAGGTGAGGGCTCCCGCAGGAAGCCGGGGCTCTCCCCGCCCGGAGGGAGGGACGGGGCCGGGGCTCCGGTCCTGCTCCCCGCCCGGGCCCTCGCACCTCCGAGCCTCCCCTCTGTGCACGCGCGGCCTGGCGGCTTCTCTTCCCCCTGAAAAGCGGCTCTGCACACCACCCGACTCTGCGTCTCGTCCCGACAGGAATGAATGAAGACGCTGTTCCGGTTAACTCCAGGTCACGAGAACAGTGAGGCACTTCTGAAACGAACCCATTAGGAACATTGAAACAAATAAAAACCCGGCGTCTCCCAGCCCCGGCGGCTACAGGCTGCGGACGTGGACCCTGCTGTCCGCGAGCTCCTCCTCGCTGCGGCCGCGCCCCAGGGCGCATGCACAGCCCTCGTCCTCGTCGCCGCCCGCCCGGTCCTGCCCCGGGTCCCTGCAGTTCACGAAAGGTAAAAGGGTGCCGTTGGGGCTCTGCGGGGCGCCCCCGCTGAGGATGTTGTCGGCAGCGTTCTCCATCTCCTCTATTGTCATATCGCAGGCGTCGGCCAGCTCCTGGGTTGTGACCTCGATGAACTTGGGATCTTGAGCAAACTGCCCCAGTCCTTCTGAAATCAAGACCTGCAGGGGAGGGGCGAGGGGAGATGGAAGAAAACGGGGTCACTGGAGCCACCTCTCCTCGCCGGGTGAGACCACAGGGCTTCGGACTGTGACTTCAGGTAGAGAGAGAGAGAGAGAGTGTGTGGCATTGGCTGCACCTGCCTCCTGCTTTGAAGGGCCAGAAGGTGACCCCAAGCTTCCTCCTGTGTATGCATGTAGGCATGTACATACCACATAGACGAGTGCGTATTTGTGTGTGAATGTATGTATGTGTATGTATGATGTGCATATACATATGCTTGTGTGCATATCCTTGTTTATGAGAATGTGTATTTTTGCAGGTGTATGTGTATACCGGTATATGTATGACAACATACTCGTGCGTATATAGGTATATGCACGAGCACGTATATGCGTGCGTGTGTGCCTATGGGTGTGCACACACAGGTTGGGTGCTCATAGAAAAACGAGATGGGGCATCAGCCAAAGAAATTAGCGATGCAGAGGATGGAGAGAAGCTATGGAGGGGGTAGTCAAAGGCTGTCATCAAATGCATGAAACCTTGGCTCCTAGAGGGATCACAGGAGCTCCGCTCTGCTAGTTCACAGGCAGATCTCAGCCCCTTTTTTCCTTTCCTCCTCCCTGGCGACTCCAGCTCGCTTCCCTCTTATTCTTTCAAAGAAACTTTCACTTCTCCTTTGGTGAAACTGTGAGCCTTCATACCTGCCCCTGGCCAGCTGGCTGCTTTCCTGGGGGCGGGGTCCTTGAGGAGGTTGTGTGCAAAACGCATTGGCTGCACCTGCCTCCTGCTTTGAAGGGCCAGAAGGTGACCCCAAGCTTCCTCCTTCCCTCCAGCTGCTTAGGGACCAGCAAAGTGCAGTGGGGGCGACCTACAGCCCATGAGCCACAGCAGGCTATTTGTATCACTGGAAGCCCTACAGGTTCGCCATCACTGGGCTTGGGGTGGGAGGAAGCAGTTGGCCCCAACCTCGCACGTTGTTCCCCCTGGGGCTTGCTTATCTTGCTCCTGTACTCGCCTTACCCCTTTTCTCTTTTCCCTACTTAACTTTTCCTTGGTGGTCCTGCCCTCTCCTGACATGTTTCAGGCATGTTTATGTATTACCCGCCCCTCCTCACCACAACACGGGCCCATGAGAGGGCTCTATTTTTCAGCTGTCTCCCTGCACCTATGCCAGTGCCTGCAGGCAGTAGGGTCTCAAAAGACATCTGGAAAATGAATGAAGGACGGTCTCATTCAGGTGAAGCACCGGTGTCCTGGGGACATAAGGGATGGCAGAAGTCACCTGGCAGCCTCATGATCAGAGGAGCACTGTGTCTGCCTGCACGTGTCCACTGGTAGGGGCCGCTGCTTTACAGGAAACAACTCCTCATCTGATTAGTCAGGCTGAACTAATCACTCCAGTCCTCTATCCGCTTCCTGCCTGTCCCCAGAGCCGAGTGTGACAGGCTGAGAGGAGCGGCACAGCCTCTTAAGTCCCTCTGCAGGTTTATTTCTCTTACCTCTTTTCCTCACCAGTTCTCCTGGGTTTCTAAGGACTTTGCCATCCTGATCACCCTCCTTTGGGTTAGGCTCAGTTTGTCCAAGGCCCCCTAAAATGTGGTGCTAGGATTGAACAAGATGCTCTGACCAGCCAGAGGCTAGCGGAACTGAAGCTGTTTTGTTCCGCACTAGGGACTCTCAACCCTGGCTGTACACTCCAACCATCACAGACTTTAAAAAGGAGTTTCACGTCCCAGAGCTCCTCAGGGGATTCCCATGAGCGCTGGGGGCTGAGAACCATGAATCTTGACCTGCTCTGTGCAGATGTGCAGCCGAGCACACCGGGGCACCGAGCAGGCATAGCCTGCACTCAACGTACACAGCCGGTTTCTTAGGGTTTCCCTGGCGGGCGGCAGGCATGCACTGCCCCTTGATTTCTTTCTCCTTCTGCATCAGGCCAGCCTCAAGGAAGCCGGCAGCATCCTGCTCACGCCTAACTGCCACATGCCCGGTCTTTCTGGATGAGGGAAGGTCTTTCTGGCTCAGAGACTTGACATCCAGTCCACCTGGGCACAAACCACCTTCTCCCTTCCTATGTGCTGTGCAGCACACGGTCACCTACCGCCTCCACCAGGCTGCTGGCACTGCCGTGGAACTGTCTCCCCGGGGCCCCGGCCTGGCTGGGCACCATGAGGGAAACGGGCCGGGCTCTCCGCGCCGCGTTGCTGCCCGCGCCGCAGGGGCTGGTGTCCTCTGACCAGGAGCTGCAGTGGATGGACGGGAAGCTGCTGTTGAGTTTCTCGCTGGACTCGGCGCCCTCTAGCCGCAGGGTGGGGATGGGCTGCGGGGGCCAGCCTCGGCTGCCGGGCGTGGCAGGGGGCGTGGCGCACGGCCTGGGGAACGAGGTCGGGGAATGGCTTCTCTGGAGCAGGGGGCTCAGGCCCGCCACGGCCAGTGCCTGTGAACACACAAGGAGGCGGCGTTAGTGGGGGCGTCAGGCCGGAGACAGGCTGGCTGCTGTCTTCTGCACAGCTTCGCGGCTGTATTTTCCAGTGTGTTCCATCCGCCCGGAATTCCTACCGCCATCGTCGTCCACTGTCTGAATCCCATCTCACTAGAACCTGGCTCAAGTTCATTCTCATGTTTTCTGTCTCCCGTATATAAGGTTGTGCAGGGGGTGGAACTCAGGGTCTCACACAAGCTAGGCAAGTGCTGTGCCACCGAGTTGTATGTGCAGTCCTCAAGATGTATTTTATAATCATCTCAGTCTGAAGTGATGGCTGTTTCTCTCTCTCTCTCTCTCTCTCTCTCTCTCTCTCTCTCTCTCTCTCTCTCTCTTTCTTTGTGTCTGTCTGTCTTTTTAAGAAAAGACAGACTATGCAGTTCAGGCTGGCCTTGAATTCATTTTGTAGACCAGGCTGGCCTTGAACTCGCGGTGATCCTCCTGTCTCAGCCTCCCAAGTGCTAGGATTACAGGTGTGCACCACCTCGCCTGGCTCTGTTTTTTTTCATCAGTAGAGCAGAGAGAACAATGATACTTGCACCATCTGTAAAGGCAAGGCACTGATGTCCTGTCCACCTACCTACCTGTGCAGTTGGTGTGAAGTTCAGTGTCCATCAAAAAGAGCTATGCAAAACCAGTAGTTGTTGCTTTAGTTCTTACAATTACTTCGATCTTAGCTCAGGCTGTCTTTGAACCATTCTTTAAGTCTTACATTGTACATAACGATTTGGATGACTGCATCCTCTGTTCCCAAATGCTCACGAGCATCCCGTAGACAGGGCCTGTGGCCTGCAGCATCATTACCGTGAGTTGCTCAGCAGTGCCAGCTGCTCAGGTGTGACATGTTTGTGTGAGGGAGGGACACTGTGGTGGGGAAGCCCAACTCTGGGGGACGGAGGGGATGGGAACATTGCTACGTAGGTTGGAGGTGGCCCAAAGGCACAAAAAGGAGCAAAAGGAGTTTCTTGCCTACCAGAACAGTAAGAACATGTGGATAAAACCAACTTCTAAAAATCTTTTAAAAGAGTGCATGCAGTGTCTCCTCATCCTGCCACCCTTTCCTTCCTGGTTTGTGATAGACCCAGCCTGGGGCTTCTGTGTCCCGAGAGGTTTGGATGAAATGGAAGGTAAGTCTGGTATTTCAGGGAGTCCAGTAATATACCTACCAGACAATGCCACAGATGATGCAAAACCATATATATATATATAATTTTTAAATTTTTTCCCTTCAGTACTGGGGATGGGACCCAGGGCCTCACGAATGCTAGCTGTGCTCTAGCACTGAGCTATAGCCCAGCTGACAAAACTGTTTCTTTGAGCTGAATTAATATCAACTTAGTCCAGCTATACTGGACATCTTATGCTGATTGTAAGCTTTGATTGGCAGTTGAATTCCTTTGGGTACAAAAACATCACATAAAGCACAGATGCATGGTAGGAGTCTATAACGGGAGAGGTAAAATTTTGAGGAGACGTGGGTTTAGATCCCAGTTTGTCTGGAGATGAGAGATTCATCTCAGGTAGTTGTTTCAGTTTCCCTTTGCTCTAAGATACTCGGTATGTGCTTGATACTAGAGTCTTGGCTGTCACCATCTTAGGTGGAGCCAGCCATGCCAGGAGATAGTTCATCTAGTGCGTCTTCCTGGGCCTGTTCTCCATGGATGCCATTCCCTTCTTCTGACCATGTTGTTGGCAGGTGCTTTGGCCATTTCTGTATTTCACTGGGTGGGTTTTTGCACAATTCAATTTCCAGGTGTTTTCCAACCCTAGATTTAACTGCACCTGCTAGTGTGTATAGTGTAGCCCCAAGTCTGGGGTGGGGACACTTGTGGCCATGTAAGAAGAGACAGCTTGGGCAGAGCCTACATCTGCTGTTCCCTCAGGGCCATGCCAGTGGCTCTTCTCATCCACAGAGAAGCAGAGGTCTTACCCAGGAGCTATTAGGGCCAGGGCTGGATGTACCGTACAGTGGTTGGATTCAGGGAAGAACGACAGGCATCCTGGGGATTTTCCCATCTTTGTGGGGATTATCTAGCCCGTGAGATGGTGGCCAGTGGCCTGTCCGGAAGTGTGTGTACCTGATGATGAACCAGATGCAAGGGCAGCACTGTCTTCTGAGAAATGTCACCCCCGTGATTCTTCTGGCGCTTTAAACACTCCAGGTGGAAGGAGGCTCTTCGACCTGCAAAGCCAGCCAAAGAACCGGGATCAGGGCAGCAAGAGATGACACTGGCCTGTGACGCATGGCTCTACTGTAATGTGGACCTTGCATGTCTCCAAGGCCCATGCATTAATAGCTGGATTGGTGCTGCTAGGAGGTGGTGGAAACTTTTAGGAGGTGAAACCTACTGAGGGCTCACCTTTGAAGGATGTTGGGGATGTCTGTCTCTTTCTCTTTTCTCTTTCACCTCCTGGCCAAAGGGTAAATGGTGTAGTATATACTGCTGCCATGATGTGCTGCCTTGCTATAGGCCCAAAAGCAATGGGGCCAACCCACCATGCACAAAAACCTCCAGAATTGAACCCAAAGAAACCTCTCCTCTTTTTGAGTTGATTGTCTTGGATACACTGTTGCAGTAACAGAAAACTGACTGACACATACCCAGTTGGGGTGCAGTAAGCAATGTCAGTGTCCTGGGATGTAGCATCTTTTTGCCCCTTTCCTTGTCTCTGGGACACATGGAGGACTTTGGAATTCTGCCTGGCACCCTCTGGAGGTTGTCTGAGTCAGGCCACACAGTGTCTCAGGCATCCCTGGGTACCTTTCCAGTGTCATCTTGGGGGAGACCACCAGCCACATCAGGAGAGCAAGGTATGTGTTTACCTAGCGAGGCAGAGCGGAGGAAACCCCTCTTTGGAGAGGGCCTCGTGTCCCTCTTGTCTTCCTCGGGGGGTGTCAGTTGTCGATTTTCATCGTCCTGATAGGAGAGCCTGGAACAGAAGACTCTTGGGGTTTGCTCCTGGGTGAGGAAGTGCCACCCACAGGGAGAGCTGCTATCCCAGAAGGAAGTTTGCCATTTGCCTTAGTAAGGTGGACTACCCTATACTGTGCTTACATACACGCTTACAGGGGGTGCAGCAGCAATCTGCCATCCTAAGAAATTCTGCCCTGCTTTCTGGCATCACAGGGGTTTCCCAGGCCTGCTTGTTGGTGGGGGGGGGTGGGTGGTGGTGTTTCTAGTTCCTCATGCACAGCTTGTCTTATGGGCCTCGAGCTTTTCATTCTTTGGCATTGGGCATGAAACCTAGGGTCTTGCAAGGCTAGGTGTATGTCTACCACTGAGCCACTGCTCAGCCCTGCATCTTGTATTTCTTTCCTTTTTTTTTTTTTCTTTCTTTTTTGTCTTTTAGAGACAGGGTCTCACTATGCAGTTCAGGCTGGCCTTGAGTTCACTATGTAGCCCAGGCTGGCCTCGAACTCACAGCAATCTTCCTGCCTCAGCCTCCCGAGTACTGGGATTACAGGTGGCATCTTGCATTTCTGACTTGGGGTGGTGGAAATGCTCTTGGGCCAAAGGTATTGAGAATGCAGGGAAAATTTTCCAGGGCTATAAGGTTTTTGGAGTGGCCAAGGCTCTTGTGTTTACACAGGCCCCTGCTATTCACCATGACTATGCTCAAGGTTACCCCAGACTTATCCCCCACTTCTCAATTCCCCCTGTCCTGCCGATTACTTCATCCTCAACAGCACATAAGCTACTGGCTACAACAGATACAGAATCATTCAGTCAGCAAAGAGCAGAGCAGTAGGAGACCTTCAGGGGAGTCTAGGCACTGGCTTCCAACCTTTGGATGGTGACTCACAATAAGAAATGCATTTTCCATCTCCCGCTGCACTCAGACATGCCTAACCGCATGAAGCATCACGAGCTGTTCTACCCTATGTGCCTGCATCGCATGCCAATCGCTTGCAATCTGCATCACCCTGTTGTATCTTATTAAAAACGTTGGCTGCAACCCCCTAAGGTGACTTCACGATCCCCAGTGGGTTGGCCTGCAGTCAGAGAGACACAGGTGCCGTCCAGCCCTTTCCCCCAGGAGGCCACTGACTCTGTCCTTGGTGGTGCTCCTCATTCCCTGCAGACCCAGCTTCCGTTTGGCTTGTGTGAGCTGCCATCGTGGCTACCTTGCCCGTGACCTTCTCTGAAATCCCGTGCCCCTTGGTGTTTGCAGTCAGACCACCTCCATGGGATCACCTCCATGGCATCGCCTCCTGCAAGACCCTCCCTGGCTACTTAGAGAACCTCCCTGAGTTCGCAGCTGGTTTACTCATGGCCGGGAGAGCTCTGGACGCCCCAGGCGGTCCACGAGAGCCGGAATGGGTGGAAACAACTGGCTTTCCTGATTAGCACCATCTGCAGCCACAAGTAATTAACATTCCGCAGAAGTCAGCTTGGAGAATGACATCTCTAAAGGAGTCTCAGGCAGTTCTTTGGTTTTGTACTCGGTGCCATTGAGTTGGAAAAGCAGAAGGAAGGGATGTTATTGCCACCACCTGGTTGCTGCGGGGACATGAAGGCCCGAGGGGTTAACTGACTGCCAGGTCGCTGCTGGTGGCCACTGTTTCCGTTTCTCACTCCCTCGCTCATTCTGTTACACACCGGGACAGGAAGATGTGCCTGCTGCTCTCTCTCCAGCCCAGTTCCCGGGGCGGAAGCCTGGACTCCGGGGAGCCGCACGCCGAGCTGGCTGTGTCCGCTCCGGGGCTGGGGCCCGCTCTGCCCGCTGCCTCTCCGCTACCTTTGCTTCTCTTCAGAAACCTCAGAGGCTGGTCCTTCCTCAGGACAAAGTGCTTTCGGGAAGGCTTCTAAAACGATGTCTGAAACGGTTCTGAATGCAGCTCAGCATCATAAACACATTTTGCAAGGAGGCTCGGTAGATACGGACATACCCAGGCAGTAAAGCCACGGTTTCACAAAATAGTTCTTATCTCCGTGACATCTGATTCATGCTGATATTTTCTATTGTCCTAGGTATGCTATATTTTAAATTATTATTATTACTATTTTAATTGTGCATATTTATGGGGCACAAGGCACTCCTTTTACTGTCTATCTCTTTATTTGCAGTACTGGAGACTGAACCCAGGGCCTTCGCATGGAGCTGTGTCCCCAGCCCTTCTTTATTTTGAGGCCAGTTTTTGCTAAGTTATTAAATCATGTGAGGCAGACTTTAACTTGTGGTTCTCTTGCCAGTTTTACATGTACACAGTGCACAATGATCAAATCAGAGGAGTCAAAATTTCTACCTGCCTAAACATTCAAAATTTTTGATTGACATCTAACAATTGTGCACATTTATGAGGCTCAGTGTGATATTTCAACACATGTATACAGTGCGTGCTGATCAAATTAGCGTAATTAATATTTCCATCTCATTATCTTTTTCTTTTCTGTCTTTTTGAGACAGGTCTCATTATGCAGTTCAGGCTGGTCTTGAACTCACTCTGTAGCTGCCCCTGGCCTCGAACTTACAATAATCCTCCTGCCTCAGCCTCCTGAGTGCTGGGATTACAGGCATGCGCCACCACTCCTGGCCCATTTCATTATCACTGGTTTTTGCTTGGTGCTCTTGAGCTACTCTCATGTAGTTACTCATAAGACACAGAAGTTTGCTATTCCTTTGATGGTCCTGCTGGTAACTATCTTGACATTTTAACAGGGGCAAAACCGTGGGCCCTGGGTTTGCCAACAGTGCTCTCTTCTGGACAGCTTTATTATAAGCAGTTTCATAGACTGTTAATGTCCATATGTATGTGTATGTGCTGAGCCTCACCAGGAAATATGTTTATGACTGTTGATCATAGCACCAAAAGTTTCAGAAGCGATGTTCAGAAGTTTTCCCAGAAGCATTTTACAGCGTGGGAAGGCCACACGAAAAGGGGACGGTGTGTGATGGGGGCTTCCCACCTCTGTAAAGAGATGCCTTACTGACTTGAAATCTCTTCCTCCCCCCAAGTCACGCCCACAGGAGTGAGTTCAGTGGCACGGCCCAGCGTCCCCTGAGCAGGAGGCAGGGAAGCTCACATCTCTGTGGAGAGCAGACTGGGCTCGCTGCAGTACTCGGCATCCTCATTCATCCGCACTTCATAGGTCTTGTCCTGAGATGCCTCTTCCTGACACACCACGGCTATCTGGCTCTCCCGGGAGTGGCACCTACAGTCCAAGACAGAAACAAAGATCAGGAACTGCCAGCCGTCCTGTCCCTCTTTCAGAAGAGGTCACACGCACACTCACATAGACGTGCACACATGCACACACAGGTGTGCACACAGACACGGGTACACACAGACACTCATGCATGCACACAGTTGGGCATACACGTGCTCACATGCACATAGATACGTACTCACAGGCACAAATGCACGTACACAGACACGTGCACACTCACAGGTACATGCACACACGTGTACTCAGAGGCACATGTGCACACACTACACAACTGCCATAGCCACTTCCTCCTGCAGTCACCGAGGATGCCATGGAGCCAGAGATGCATTAAGACTAGGGGTCTGGTCCCAGGTGGAAGGAGCAATGCTGGGTTAGGACCCAAGGAGCTGTGAGTTCTGGGCCCTCTGGCTCAAGATGCTTAGCTCCCCCGGACCTCAGCTTCCCCCTCTGTGAAACTGGAGTAACACATCCCTTGCCTGACTCAGAGGCTTGTAGTGAATAACAAATGAAATCATAGGGAAGATGGTGCTTTGAAGGGTGGGAAGGACCCACTTTTAAAGAAGGGTCCTGGGCTGCAGTGTACAGGGCAGGACGGCTGAGTCTTTGGGCATTTGTGTGACACAACTGAGAAGTTCCTGGCATCGTATTTTGAAGTGTCTTTGGCTCTGACACTGGCTCCCTGGAGTAATCGTACAGAGAAGAAACTTCATGTAGAGGGGTTTGTTCTGGGCAGAGGGAAGCGAGCCTGAGTCCCTGATGTGCCTGGGTCCTGCCTGAGCTCCAGACCCTCCCACGCCGGGAAGTGCCTTGGACCGGAGGGCTTTCCCCTGCATGCCGGTCAGAGGGAAGGGTGAGATGTCGGAGGCTCTGGATGGAGGGAGGGGAGGGATGTGGAGTGTTGCGGCAAGTCTGCGATGGATGGGCGGGTGGTGGAGAACGGCAGCAGGCAGGGACACCACTTCCTGGCGGAGCTCTGCGCGAGGCCGCCCGGCCTGCTTTCGGCAACGCGGTGCCAACGCTGGGGACTGATGCAGCCCACTTCGAAGTGGCGCTGAGCAGGCTTTAGAATTAATCAGTTGGCTTCCTAATGAACTTAAGATTCTGTCCCAGGCCTAGGTGACTTTCCCAAAGAGCCAGCGGCTGGCGTGCAGCAAGTAGAACTCTCCATGCCAGCAGTCACAGGAGAGACCTGTGGTGGTCTGTGACTCTGTGATGCCCCAGAAGGCAAGATAACACTGCAGCTGAGGGCAATAAATCTCACTCAAGCTGGGCATGGTGGCACACGCCTGTAATCCCAGCACTCGGGAGGCTGAGGCAGGAGGATCGTTGCAAGTTCAGGGCAGCCTGGGCTACAAAGTGAGCTCAAGGCCAGCCTGAACTGCATAGCGAGACTCTGTCTCAAAAAGACAAAAAAAAAAAAAAAAAAAAAAAAAAGAGAAAAATCTCACTCTAAGCTCGGGGCCATACTGCCAACCTTAGAGGTCAAACAGTTCTTGCCTTAAGCCAGATTTACTACTTGGAATGTCTTTGTTCTACCTTCTAAGTCCTTGCTTACCATGGCGCCTTTTTCCTCAGATGTTTCCTGCACTTCCCTGAACCACCCTGACATGAAATTACCCAGTAAATAGTGGGCAATTCAGAGGAGTCTTTGTTTCAGTCATGAGAGCTCTGACCTTCCTGGACCCCTGAGAATCATACTGCATTGTTTCTTTTACTTCATCCTTTGCCCCAGTTCACTTGTCCAGGGGTTTGGGAGACTGCAACTCCCAATAGGCCACTGCCCTTAGCCTTGGGCTGGGACGTGAAGGATAAGACCCAGTGCTGAAACTCTGGCTGTGCTTTTCCTCATTACCTGATAGAAGCTTAACACCTGAGTGTTTTTATCAACTACAGTGGGAAGGGGGGAACTGATGTTCGGTGAGAACTTACTGTGTGTTAGGTGCTTTGTATTTTATAGTTTACTGAGTTACATCTGTGGGGAGAAGAAACCCCCTGATGTTGGTTGGCTCCCCTAGCTCCTCTTAGAAATCATTCTCCTAGTATTTAGTGCAGAACAAAGTTCAATATGAAAATACCCTTGGAAGGAGGGAATTTAATTTGTACTGAGATACTAATGATGGACATAGAGTCTCCCTAAAAACAAGGTGCACGAGGGACAAAGTGGTACTAGGACCAAGTCCTCAAAGGCTGTGGTGGAGAACTGGGGTTGTGGGAGAGGGCGGGGCCACCAGGACAAGCATGGGCAAGCTGCTTAAACTTACATCTTCTAGGGAAAGCCACCCTTTCGTATCAGCACACAAGATCCAGTGCTGAGCACGCTGCCCTGGGCATAGAGGGCATAGTATACATCGCCTGAGTCCAGGGCTTTCTGCAGTGCAGGGCCGGGTGGTTAAAGCAGCCCCTCGCCCAGAGAATACGGTGGATGGGATGGACCGCCAGTGTAACTTGCCTGTCATCAGAAATTGCAAAAGCCCAGTCTCTGTGGCCACTTGATATGGGTGCTGCCTAGGGCCATGAGACCAGTGGGCAAGTGTGCTGGCCCCTGGGATGGCAGCAGCTTCAGGACATCAGTCCAGGGATTTAGGAGGATTATACTTGGCCATTATTTCTGAGCTAGAGGGCAGGAAAAAGCGATCTGCCCCAGAACCTGGCCTGCTGTGGGATCTGTTCAGCCTGCTGAGCAGGGAGTGACGGTCCTACTTTGGGAGAGTAACACAGTGAAGGGTGACACGGCAAGATGCAGGGCACCCTACCGTGAGGGCAGGTGGGAGGGGACGGTGAGTCAGGAGGAGGGAGAGGCAGTTGACTCTAGGAATGCTCCCCTCCTGTGGCAGAATGAGCCAGTGCACCACCTGCCAGCAGCCTGTCCCCAGGAGGTGGGGGTGCTGTAAAGGAAAAGGTGCTTCTACCCTTCCCATCTCACTTGCATGAAAGGCCAGGTGTGGGCAGAGACTTGGGCAGGAGAGGGGGGTACTTCCTGTGAGGTAGCCCTTGTACACATCTCGGGGGATCACGAACCAGCATGCGTCTGGTCAGGAAGGGTGAGTGAGGACAGAGGCTCTGCCAAATGCGGTGCCTGGGGACACCCTGGCCAACAGGGGGCGCTGGCTCATTAGAGCATGGCTGCCATGTTTGGTCAAGGGCAGCCTTGGCTGGTAGCCTGGTGCCTGCTCCTTCACATGGATCGGGAGCTGGAGGGGGAGTGGTGGGCCCAGGGTCCAAGTCTCCTCCACCCTAGTGTCCTCCGGCTGCGGTGCGTGAGGCCCTGTGCACAGCTGGGCCCACCCTCCTGCTTACCTCATGGCGCTGAGCTTCCTGGTGGCCTCCTGTGCCCAGGTGGCAGGAGAGGAGGGGGGCCCGTGGCCCTCCACGGTGCTGACCGTGCTGGGGTAGCCGGCAGGGCGGGGGAAGCGGCCCAGGGCAGTGTTGTTGGCGTTGTTGATGTTGGCGTTGGAGCCAGTGGACGAATAGCTGCTGGGGGTGAAGGTGGAGTCCACCAGCTTCTCGTGGGAGGGCGACTCAGTGTCGCCTTGGTTGTTACCCGCCTTGTTGATGTGCAGCGGGCGCTGGGTGGTGAAGGTCTGGGGGAAGGTGCTCCGGCTGTCGCTTTGGTAGTAGCTGACATGGTTGCCGAACAGGCCACCGGCCCTCTGTAGGCAAGAGGGAGGGTGGGTGGAGGGAAGGCTGTTGGCAGCCTCTCCTTCCCTGGGGCAGCTGTGGACAGGTGGGCAGGGGCACGCTGCCCACTGTGCTTGAGGGGCACAGACATGGCAGGGGGACCTGGCTGCTAAGCCTCCAAGGCTGCCCCCTTGGGGGGCCAGCGGATGCAGCGGGCGGGCACCCAACTTGTGGGAATGGGGGCCGGCAGGAGGCTCTGCAGGTGACAGCCTTCCTGAGAGTTCCTGGGGACCCCGGGTTTCCAGGGCAGGTCCAGGATGGGGGTCCTTCAGAGCTCCAGCTGCTCGACTTGGCGGAGCCCATCGTGAGAACCGAGGGGTGGGGAAAGGGACCAAAGCAACTAGACTTCTTCAAAATGGAAACCCACTGGCTCATAGAGCTAGAAGCCTTGCTGGCCAAACAATCTGGAACAACAAGGATGAAGCCTCAGTTATGCCGTGCCTCTTTCCCCCTGGGGATGGTGTTTGGGACTGTATAATTAGCAACCAGTGTTTTTTGCCCTAGACAAGTGGCCAGCGCCCTAGCTGGCTGTCAGGGTGTCTATCCTTTGCGCGGGATGGGAGGTGTCCCTCTTCACATCAGGACATCCTGGGCTTCTGGTGACTGGGTCTGTGGCTCTGGGATCTTGTCTGGGTGGTGTTAACATGGTGCAGTGTCCCTGAGGCCATTCCGTATCTCACATGATGAGAATGAGGATGAGGATGAGGATGAAGGATGGCCAGGGGCACGATGGGCTGATCCTAGCTCCCTATGTGTGCTACAGCCTAGGAGCTGGGCAGTGCCTGGGCACAAGGCTAAGCCAGACCCTGGGATGTTTAGGGTCGGTAGCTTTTCTTTTGCTACAGAAGGAATTTAGCCAAATGCTTCTGGGGTGAGGCAGGTACCACAAATGAATGAAGAGAGGCGATGTGAGAGATCTGGTATTTCAGCCAAGTTTAATTTTCACGATTGCCGTTGATGGCCAACCTCAGCCTCCAGGGAAGGAAAGCGAGGCCTGGAGGGACCTCTGTGACCTGGATGACACAGGGCCCATCGTGACTGTGCAGCCACTACTTGGTTCCCACCCCTGCTGCTTCAAGGGGGCGTACCTCAGTACGGCCAGATCTTGTGATGCTTTCCAAGGAAAGCAGAATTCCGGGGTTTTGCTTGAATGTGCCAGATGTTCAAATATTGTCCAACAAGACAGGTGTGCAGATAAGGTGTGTGGATCTGGTGTGACCCAGAAATTACCCGAAACTTCTCAAGTAAAGTTTCTTCCAAGAAACATTTTCCTTAGAAACATGGTGCCCCCTGCTTTTCTGAGCTGCTGGGTCCTAGGGGCGCTCCTGTGATAAGGAGTCAGACGTAAGGGTGGCGGGACAAGGGGCCAGCTGAGCAGATGAGCTTGGAACCTGCCGCAGAGGTCAGATCTTTCCTCCTGGGTTCTCTTGGCAGGACACAGTCCACCCCCTCTTCTGCTTCCAACTGAACTTGGTAAAGAAAAGCACTACTGTCATGGTACCTACCCTGAAGATGTCGTCTTCTGAGGCAGCAGACACAGCCTCCTTCATGGCCTTGTCTAGCTCTTCCTCGGCAGTCAGATCTCCAGAGATGGCTCGTCGGATCTCGGGCCCGATGTCATGCAGTGTGCGCAAGCCAGCCTGGACACAGAGGGACACAGGAGGACCCCGATCCTTAACACTGAACTGCACAGCCAGCCACTGCCTGGCACTGCCCCACCCGGTGCCTGCACCCTCTGCGTCCCTGCCAGGCGGTGGGTCTATAGACCACGAAGGCCTTTCTTGGAATGCCTCTTGTTACCCCAGGCTGGAGGAGTCCACTTGTCTATCCAGAGGAAAGAAAGGACACTAGGGCCACCAGGTACCTGGGGACCACGGGAACCTCAGCTGAGTGCCGAGGGCTGTGGGGTCTGGGAGGCAGGCAGGACTGTGCAGAGCAGTGTGAGGAGGAATGGTACAAGGGCAAGGGGTACATTCTCCTTGCATCCCTCTGCAGAAATGCTTGGTGCCCTCAGGAGTTTCTTTCTGAAGGGACCTGGCCTTCAGCCTCCCAAGGGTCCGAGGAAGGTGACCGGGACCTTGCCGGGTGTGTGGCCCTCTCCAGGTCCTCACCTGCAGGGACAGAGCGTTCCTCTGGGAGGGCTTGCCCACAAGCCCTTGCTCTTTGCGCTTCTTGAATTTGCGGAAGTACTCTTGGATCAGGAAAGTAGCGTAGAACTTGCCAACTGTGACCTCATCATCTGAGATACAGAGAAGAGAAAGGACGGAAGGGAAACAGAGAAATTCAGGGGGGCTTCATTAATTTTTTTTTAGCATCAAAAGTTTCTTTACATTTTAAAATTTATTTTTTTGGTAAAAAAGAGGAAAATATATAAAATGGTATGTAGTGAAAAGTCCATCCCCCATCACATCTGCTATCTGCTTAGTTATCACCTCCTCATAGCTAGCCAATTTTATTTTATTTTATTTATTTTTTTTGGAACCGGGAATCGAACTCAGGACCTCACGCTTGCCAGGCAGGCACTGTGCCGCTGAGCCACGTCTCCGGCCCGAGCTAGCCAATCTTGAAAGTTAGTTTCTTGACTATTTTTCCAGAGATTACTAATGCAAATGCCTTCTGAATCACTGGGGCTAGAGGCGGAACACTGTACCAGGCTTCTTCTTTTTATATTTTTGGTTACAGGTAACGTAGTGTCAAAAATACTTCCTACCTTGCATTTTGTGTTCCTGAACTGACACTGCTAGCTCTTATTTGATCCCATCACAAACGGAGTGCAAGCATAGTTCTGTTTTGAGATTGGAGGGGCGGGAGGAAGGAACACTTTCCTCCTTCCTGTTGAAGTCTGGGTTTTTCCTTTCCACCAGACAGAACTGGTTATGGTTCCACGTGTCCCCCCTGGGCTGACCCAGGTCACACATGTGATATCTCAGTGTGTGTCTCAGGACTGTAGGAGACAGCAGGCAAGCCACTCAGGGAGGGGTGCCGCGTACCCAGCGAGTTGTCCTTTGCCTCCCGGCTCCTGGGAAGAGCACAGCTGTTCGCAGCTTTGGTCTCACAGCTTGTGACGGCTGTCCCGATCCTCGCCGTCCCTTGCAAACAGCCAACTCTACACAGCACTGATGTGCTTCACTGGCAGGGTCTCGTTTCCGTGTGGGCGGAGGACCCTGGGGCCTTCCTCCAGGGAAGTCAGGAGCAAGCTCAGGGTCCTAGGCTCCCTCAGACCTGGGTTTAAGCCTGAGTCTCCTCTATTCACTCTGTGACTGAAGGGAGCTACTTAGCTCCAAGAGCCTCAGCTCCTTGATAAAATGTCATAGAAATGTTTTAAGAGTCAAATAAACGACTGGTTATGAAACACCACTTGGCCTACTATGATAACTCTTAGCCCCGGTTTTGCTTTCTGTTTGGGAACTGTTTTCTACCACCTCTTAAGGGTGGTTTGGAAATGTATGGGATGTTTTCTAATTGTCAGAAAGCCACCTAAAAAAAAATAATATATACCTATTGAGTATATTTACTTAGTCCTTTTTTTTTGTTTGTTTTGTTTTTCTCTGGTGCCGGGAATCAAATTCACGACCTTGCCCTTGCCAGGCAGATACTGTGCTGCTGAGCTAAATCCCCAGCCCCAGCCCCCTTTTTTTTTCTTTTGTCTTTTTTGAGACAGTGTCTCGCTATGCAGTTCAGGCTGGCCTTGAGCTCACTTTGTAGCTCAGGCTGGTCTCAAACTCGCAACAGTCGTCTTGCCTCAGCCTCCCGAGTGCTGGGATTACAGGCCTGCGCCACCATGCCTGGCTAGCCCTTAATTCAAAATGACAGATCTAGTGTTGAAAATATTCCTTCCTTTCTTTCAACACAAACTTATTTGCTCCAAGGGGGGTGGTGCAACTGAGCATTTTATCAATTCTGACTTCTTGCGTGGTTGTGCCCGAGCACTGAAATACTGAAAACATTTGCTTTTAATATATTTTGTACTAGAACTGCAGCATGATAGTTTAAAATAATTTTTATTTATTTATTTTTTATTATAAAAAGAAGAAAAAACCCCAGAATTTCAAAACAAGGTAATAGGAGAGTAACAGTACTTAATACATTGCATATTGTTATCTTCAGAGTAGTTACTCCGGGTACAAGATATAAGCATGAGATATTGTCCAAACAATATTAGCACAAACCTTTCTTTTCAAAGAACTAAGAGAAACTAGCAGTATATCTATCTTAGCTATCATATGTGCGTATATATATAAAATTTTTTTTCCTTTTCTCTTCCTTTCCACTTTCTCCCATCACAGTTTCTCTTTTCTTTTGAACAGTTTTTTCTTTCTCTGGTACTGGGAATCGAACTCACAGCCTCACGCTTGCTAGGCAGGCACTGTGCCACTGAGCTATATCCCCGGCTTGAACAGTTTCTTCCCAATTCACAATATCTATTGTACATATTGGGTCCTATTTACTTTTTTTTTTTTGGTTTTTCTCCGGTACCGGGAACCGAACTCACGACCTTGTGCTTGCCAGGCAGGCGCTTTTGCCGCTGAGCTAAATCCCCAGCCCCCCTATTTACTTGTTTAGCTTCTCACACTAGTGAGACTTATAACACAGTGTTTACACATGTGGGTCTGATTTATTTCACTTTTAAGTATGGTCTCAAGTTGCATCTATTTACCTATAAAAGTCTCAAGTTTATCCTTCTTTATGGCTGAGTAGTATTCCATTATAGAAAAAAAAACCACATTTTCTTTAATCCATTCCTCAGTTGATGGGCATTTGGATTGTTTCCAAGATCTAGCTATTACAAATTGCACTGCTGTAAACATGGGTGCATATACATTGCTCTGCTATGATGTCTTTAATTCTTCTGGGTACAGCATTATACTTATACTTTGGAAATTACATGTGTAAGAAAATCACTATTATTTTCATTTGGGACCATATGACAATAGAAACTATCTGCTATAAAGCTAGGCTCTGGGCTTGGTAGAGATGAGAACACCCCTCTAGGAAGGAGGAAAAGAATTTGAAAAGAGGGGGGATCTCAGGGGACTTTCCTTTCAGGCCCCTAAAGCAGTCCTACAGCAACCAGCCCAGAGGCTTAGGGAGAAATACACACTTTGTGCAGATCCCTGGGACATTCTGCCAAACCTGTGTGCATCAAAGGGCTGGCTGGTGCCGGGATGCCCAGTGGGAGACTGCAGCAGATTTCCAGCCTCCCAGTCTATATCTAGGTTCGTGCAAGGCACTGCACCCTACTCTCTTCTAACCAGTAGGGCTTTTGAACCCCATGAGAAGGATCTGGGGAAAGCAGGTTTCTGTGAGTTTAGCGGATTCAAGAACAAGAATCTCAAGGGATTTCTCTCTACTTCTAAAGGAGCCATGGCGGCAGGACAGAAGGCAGAGAAACCGCATGAAACCACAGCTTTAGGACGCCAGGCAACACTTACCACCAGCGGGGGGCACCACTTGGTCCAGCAGCTTCATGCTGGTCCGCTTCCAGATCTTCTTGATGATGGCGCGCAGCTCCTCATTGGCTTGTTCTAGGTTCCCTGAGGGGTGGGAGATGCCAGGCTGAGAACAATCCTGAGCCCCAGGAGTGCGCTCCCATGGGCTGGGTCCCTCTGAATAAAGTGAGAAGTCACTTATGGGGGTCTTAGAGAAGCTACTGATGGTGGCCCTTCCCCATACATCACCCCGATTTGTCAGCTTCCCTTTCTTCCTTGCTGTCCCCTCCCCATATTCTGCCTCCTTTCCCGTTCCCCTCCCCCTCCTCCTCCCCTCTGATGGCCTCATTTTCCCTCCCTCCCCACATGCCACTGAGGCCGCTTTGGTGTCCCTTTCCTTCACCACTTTATGCTTTTTCTCCCAGAGTCACTTGGAGCCCAAGAGCCTGCTGGTGCCTGGACAGAGCTGCAGCCCTGCCTGCAGCCACTCACTCGGCCCCGCCCTCGTCACCCTGCCAGGAGAGCCCTGAGGCTGCTCTCCATGGGTGGCACTTCTTGTGGTTCTCTCTGGGTGGCTGCAGGGACTGGGTGATCAGAGGGAAGGACAGCCCCTTCCCTGGCCAGTGTGTCTGTGTTTATGAGACTCTGCCTGTGAGCCTCCCACAGGGAGAAGATGGCACAACCTCACACCAGAATCAGAAGCTGCTGGGTTCTGTGGCTCTGGATTTTGTTTGGGTTTACTTTCTCCACTGGGAAAACAGGCTTAATGAGATGGGACATTGGCCTTACTGTGGTAGAAGAGAAGAGCTGAGACCTGCAGCTATGAGAGGATGTGAATGTTCTAGGATGCTTCCCAAGATACTTCCCCACCCAATCTCTGGGACTGGGAATGGGATGGGTCTTACTCCCGGGATTAGGTCATATGGCACCTATGAGCTTGAGATAGAGAGACGATCTCAGCGGGCCTGACCTAATCACACGAGCCCTTTGAAAGTGCAGAGTTCTCTCCAGCTGTGGCCTTAATTGAGAAGCAGTCTCTGGGAGCTGAGCGTGGTCTCCAGCCGATAGCCACCAGGGAAGTGAGGACTGAAGATGCATAATGGTAGGAAATGAATTTTGCCCACAACCTGAGTGAGTCTGCGGGTGGCATTTTCCCCAGAGCCTCCAGCAGGGCACACGACCTGATCACTATCCTGATTTTGGTCTTCTGAGACCCTCAGTGGAGAACACAGCTATTCCGTGGCTGGACTTATGCCTTCCAGACTGCTGAGCTCCTAACGATGTGCTGTTTACAGCTGGGCAGTCTGTAGTGATTTGTCACGCAGCACTAGCAAAGCAGTCCAGGTGGTGGTCACTGGCAATACTTGGGCGAGGCACTAGGGGACATGGCAGAGAGTTCTGCTCAGATGGCCTAAGTTTAGATGCAACTCCGAGGCCATGCAGGACAGCAGACAGAGGTGGCAGTGTAGAAATAAGCCCCTGAGTTCTGTGTTTGAACATCAGATTCGAACAGTAGCTGAAGCAGAGGACCACACATGGGCTCTGCAGTGGAGGCCCTCAAGCCCTATCACAGCGAGGGGGTTAGTGGTTTCTGACATGTGCAGTGCAAGAGGCCTAACACGAATCGGGTTAAAATGAACGTATCTTTTGTATGGGGCTACACAGAATCCCCCCCGAAATTCCTGTGTAGCTGGAACTGTGGAACGTGAACTCAGAAGGAAGTAGGGTTACTAGTTAAGATCTTCCCACACTGGATTAGGTTGGGCCTTGAATGGATGTGACCGGTGTCCCTAGAAAAACAGCAGAGGGTACTCAGGGAAGCAGGGGTGGAGTGCTGCAGTTATGAGCCAATAGCCAGAAAGCGTAGCCTCCAACCACCAGAAGCTTGGAGGAGGCGTGGGGCAGATCCCGCAGCCTCCAGAAGGAGCCGACCCTGCCGGCACCTTGCTTTGGGACTGCTGGTCTCCTGAGCCATGGCAGAATAACTTTCTCTTGCTTTAAGCTACCTAGTCTGTGACCATTGGTTACAACAACCTTGGAAACACATGGATCTTCTAAAAAGGTCTTTCATACTTTGAGGGGGCCTTCATTAATTCTCCTAATGATCTACGCAACTGTGGATTTTGTATTTTTTTGGCTTTCATTTGTCCGTATAATGATTTATGTAATTGCGGGTTTCATCTTTCTTTCCAGGCCTTCATTTCTTCTCCTAATGATCTATGCAACTGTGGATTTTGTATTTTTTTGGCTTTCATTTGTCCGTATAATGATTTATGTAATTGCGGGTTTCATCTTTCTTTCCAGGCCTTCATTTCTTCTCCTAATGATCTATGCAACTGTGATTTCCTGTTTTGGGGTGGGGTGACTTCATTTATTCTCATAATGAGAACAGGCAACTGTGGATTTTGCATTTGGGGGAGCCTTCTTTTATTCTTCTAATGATCTGTGTAACTGTGGATTTCATATTATTTTGGGGCCTTCGTTTATTCTTATAATGATTTATGTAACTACGGAACTTCATTTTCACATCGTCTAAGTATTTGAAAGTATTTTTTTTCTGCTTTCCAAGAGAAAAGCTGTTTGGGTACTGGGCTGGGGGTGGGAGTTCTCCTTCTTTGAAGGAGGGGTTGATTTCTCCCCAGTTCCTCCCACTCACAAAGCCTAGGGACGAGGACCGATCTAAGCCCTATCTTCACAGCTGTGTCCTCTCGCGTCTTTCCCGTTGCTTCTAAGCACAGGCCTTATCTCCTAGTCTTGGAATTTGAACAAGTTCTCGAGGGTCTGTGTGTGCCAAAGGCTCACCCTTGAGCCTAGCATTACAGGCCCTCTGGTGGCTGTTTTGCCATGTCATTATGTTTAAAGAGATTTTAAAAAAACTCTTGACTGGAGCTCCCAGTGGGTGGGTCTCCCCTTTTCTCTGGAATCCCCACATTCTCAAGATTGGCTGTCAGTCACTGAGTACTTTGGGGAGTCCCTTTTGTTTGTTTGCTGGTTTTTACAGTGCTTGGGATGGAGCTCTGAGCCTCGTGCATGCTAGGCAAGCACTCTGCCATTGAGCTCCCTCAAGCCCTGGCCAGCCCCTTTGTACGCCTGTCAGCTGTCAGCGTTATTTCCTTTGAATATGGCTCCTTGGACGGTGTGCTTTATTGCTGACTCTTGGCTTCTGTGCATCTTTGCTCTTGTGGCACCAAAACTTACACCCTTAATTTACATCAAGCTCTAAGTATGACAGCATCTTTTTCCTTCCAGCGGTTATGTCTTCTGTCCTTGGCAAACAAAACCCTCCCCCTTAAACACGAATAAAATAATATTCATGGCAGAAAATTTGGAAAGTAACAGAACTGGAGGAAGAGGGTCTAAGTCACTGCCGATTCCACTAGTCAGTGCTGTTCAGTGTTGACATATTAACAAAGTTCTTTCCAATTTTCTGTTATGTAATGTCAACACATGCATTAAATATGTATCTAATTCTTTTGGTCGTCAGAAATAGGCCTATTCACACCCATTTTGGATTGACTGTTGCCTTGGTGTCTGACTATTTTTTCTTAGCCTTCGCTGTCTTTTGAGTTGAACAGCAGAACTTGACCTATTTTTTTTTTAAAGATTAGCTTGTTATTGGAATGTGTGTCGTGCTGGCCTGGGTCTTGTTTTCCTTCAGATGGTTCTGCTATTCTCTGGAAGGATTTCCCTGAAAGATGGCCCCTCTCTGGGTTACTCGGAACTCAGTTCCCAGAGGTCGTTACCTTTCTTAATTTTACACATGAAGAAACTGCAGCGAGAGGGAATAAAGGGCTTGGACATGTGTTACCAGTGAGAGCTGGCAGTGTGTGCAGACCTCCCGCCTCCCGCCCCTCCTGGGACTACGCGGCAAACACGGCTGGTGGCCTGGGGCTCTGAGGCTGAGGTGTGAGAAGGGGAAAGAGAACAACACATCGCTCCCCTGGTCAGTTTCCTCTAATTACTCTGCTTCACACACTCATCAGTTTAGCTGCCTCAAAGTAGGGATTCCCGGGCCACACCTTCAGACCTTCAGATTCAGGGGCTGGGCTTGGGACTCGGCATTTTGAACAAGCTCTGGCAGTGGCTTGTGAGGCTGTGGCCCCTTGACCATAATCTAAGGAATGCTGTAACGGGCGGGGAGCAGCGGTGTGTGATCAGGTACACCCCACATGGCCTTTTCTGGAGTGGCGCAGGCACACTTGCCGTCATGAGGACAGCAGGTGGCTGCCCACAGGCGCCTTTGAGCAAACCAGAAGGGGCCCCTCCGCTGGCAGCAGGCCGAGGAGTGCAGTGCTAGAGGACCTTAGCCTTTTCCTGCTGGAGGGTCAAGCATCTTGTGGCGGGTGCGGCCTGTACAACTGTGAGTGAGGACCATTACCCTATCTCCACTGGTCACAGTGTCCCCTTCCTAACACAGGTTCTTTAGTTTTAAATGGGAGCTGAGTGTTGGAGAGTCCCCCCTGCCACCCAATAGCCACTAAAAATCGCTTGAGTTAGTGCTTGGTTCTAGAAGCTTGCCGGGCATCATGGCACACCCCTGTAATCCCAGCACTCAGGAGGCTGAGGCAGGAGGATCGTTGTGAG
>NW_004955454.1:5159069-5175759 GCF_000276665.1 Chinchilla lanigera | reverse complement strand
ACCCAATAGCCACTAAAAATCGCTTGAGTTAGCGCTTGGTTCTAGAAGCTTGCGGGGTATAGTGGTGTACCCCTGTAATCCCAGCACTCAGGAGGCTGAGGCAGGAGGATTGTTGTGAGTTTGAGACCAGCCTGGGTTACAAAGTGAGCTCAAGGCCAGCCTGAACTGCATAGTGAGACCCTGTCTCCTCCCCCCGCCCAAAAAAAAAGACGAAAAAAGAAAAAATAGAAGCTTAAGAGCCAGCCCCTTCTGTATTTGGAACTACAGCCTAAGACTTC
Organism: Chinchilla lanigera; assembly: GCF_000276665.1. Lineage (NCBI taxonomy): Eukaryota > Metazoa > Chordata > Mammalia > Rodentia > Chinchillidae > Chinchilla > Chinchilla lanigera. The sequence continues at coordinate 5,175,481 of NW_004955454.1, read as the reverse complement.
AAGATATCACTCAGGATAATTTCTAGGGTTTGATAGAGAGGAAAAGTTCAAAATAAGAGAGTGAGAGGCCAGGAAGCCATTTCAGATGGGATGGTCCCGGGGCAGTCTGCAGGCTGCTGAGTTCTCTGGCTGGTCTGCTAGACCTTCTGGCTGGCTGTCCCAGGGGCCCGCAGATGGCCCTTACCTTCTGTTTTGATCCTCAGGGCTGTCCTGACCAGGGCAAACAGCGTGGCATTGAACATGACCGTCCCATCGCTGTTCAGCGGCATGTTCATAGAGACGAGGCGCTGGAGAGGGAGGGAGGAAGGCAAAGCCAGTGATCAGGGCAGAGGATTCTACCGAACCGCCAAGGAAGAGTGCTGACAGGGCACCTGGCAACCTGTGTGGGTGCTGTTGGGAGTGAGGCAGGAGTCGTTGTGATGTATTCAAAGGAAACACAGGAAAGGATTTCACAGGAAAATCTGGGCTTTGCTTAGTGATTCTCACCCTTCCCCATGGGGGAAGAGATGCCCTTTGTCCTCCTTGGACGTGCTCTCTACTGGCAGCAAAAACTCTGCATGCCAGGCATTTGCTGGGTGCCCCGCCAGATGAAATCCATCCAGACCCCAGAGGAGGGGTGTAACAGGAGGTTTGCTCGCGGGGGTACAGCACACCTTTTATGTGTACTCTGGATCAAGCCAGATTAGAGGCCTCTCTTCTGTCTCGCTCTCATAATGTGCTTCCATGGCTCTGGGCCCTGGTGGGCGCCATCAGCACACACTGGGGTCACCAAGTGAAAGGGTGGCCTGAGGTTGGAGACGGAGACCACTCTAAGGACGTGGTCAGGATGTCGTTCCTCAGATCACAGGCGGTCCTCCTCTAGCCTTTATGCCGAGAAGGGCTGCACTTTTCCTGAGGCATGGGGTCTTGTGAGTCTCATCGACAGTGGGATCTGGCAAGCTTACAGCCTAGTCGTCAGTGCCCCTGGCCTGGCTGGAGGTCTGCCCTCTGCACCACACTCCTCCCCCACCTCATTCCTATTGTGCTTTTAGCTTACATTTGATTTAAGCTTGTTATGGTTCAGAGGTGAAAGCTCCCCCAAGGCATATGTGGTAGAGGCTTGGTCTCCAGACTGCGGCACTGCTGGGAGGTGGTGGAAGCTTTAGGCCATGGTGCCTCATGAGAGGAAGGTCACTGGGGGTGACCCTTGAAGGGGAGAGTGGGAATCCAGCCCCTTCCTGTTCTCTTTGCTTCCTGGCTACCATGAGGTGAACAGGCCTCCTCTGCCTCGTGTTCCTACATGGTGTGCTGTGCTGCCACAGGCCCAAATCCCTGGGGCCAAGAGACCACGGACTGGAACCTCTGAAACCATAAGCTGAAATAAATCTTTCTTCCTTGTAAGTGAATTCTTTTGGATATTTTGTCACAGAAATGGACAGCTGACTACATTCCCCATGTTCTGTATCACTGGATGTCTCCCAAAAATTTTTTTTTGGGGTGGAAGTAAAGTGGAGCTAAAAATAAGAAAAACCAGAGTAAAACAGAGCATAAATAAAAGGTTCTATTGTTCCTCAGATTTTCATTTTCCGTGAATGGCTTGCACACAGAGCCAAACCTCTTCTTTCAAACAGCTCTCTGGCCTCACTCCCTCCAGCTCCTTCTCAGCTCAGCTCACTACTATTTCAGCAGGGAGTTCACAGTGGTGGGAAAGGGGTGGCCCAGGACCTGGAAGAGAGTGTGGGAGCGACACTCCTCACGCTCCTTACGAACTGTCCGCAACAGAGCTGAGCACAGAGAGGCTTACGGGGTGCTAGGCTCACAGATCAGGGGCCACCCTCAGGGTCACACAGGAGTTGTGTTGAACAGAACCTACCATGCTTGTCTTAACCTGCTTAGGGTCATAGATTTATTAAGGAATCTCATGAAAGTGACAGATCCTCTCCTTGGTAAAATTTCTGAGTGTTTAGTGATTTGCAAAATCACAATTTTAGGGCTTCCATAATGCCTGAAACCAAAGAGTGGCCTCTTTAATAGCCCCCTGGCTCAGACTTTCCACCTAGGCTAGGAAGCCTGCTGCCATGGCACCACCTGATGGGCTGAACAAATCCTTTATCCAGACGGGGCCCGCGGCTCACTGGGCCAGGAGATGTTCAGCCCGCTGTTTCCTTACAGAGTCTGGGAACCTGGATCCAGAAGGATCCTTACAGTGCAATCTGGCCAAGGGTCATTTCCGTAGGTGCAGAAAATGTTTTCTTTACTCCCTGGGAGGCCCCCAGGCCTGACCAAGGTCACAAGACGAAAGTGTAACCTGCCTCCCATGAGCCCAGGTCCTCTCTTACTTTGCAGGCCACGCGGTGAGGACACAACTTTCCAAAACCCAGAGGAGGCTGAATCCGGCGGAGGAGGGTGACCACATCCAGGTGTTTGATTCGACCCCTAGAGGCAGGAAGGAGAGGAAGGAAGGACAGTGAGAGCTCTATGTCCCTGACAGCAGCTGGGGACAGAGGGGTCTGGGAGGTAGGGCCGCCTGTGTAGGGGACTCGATATGGTCCAGCCCTGCTGGTCGAACGGGTACAGACTGCAGTGTTGTGCAGAAAACGTCAAAGCCAAGACACACACACGCACACACACACACACCACACTCACTGAGTTCTACTAAATGATTTTCAGTCAGTGCTGTGTTCAAGTTGGAGGGGATTTCAGTAGTACAATTAAATTCTCAGTCTGTACTCGCTGCTTTGACCAGCAAACCATCTGACCAAAAGGCTCAGAGTGTCAATCAGAGGCGATGGATACATAAGGGTATCCTCAGACCTGAGTCCTGGAGTGGAGCTGAGGTCTTCCCAGCCCTAATAGCCTTCTGTACATTCTTTTTTTTTTTTTTTGGCTTTTTTTCCGGTACCGGGAATTGAACTCACAACCTCGTGCTTGCCAGGCAGGCGCTGTGCCGCTGAGCTAAATCCCTAGCCCCTGTACATTCTTATTATTTATTCCTGACACTAGCATCTCCTGTGCTTCTACTTCGCTGATATGTTGCTGTTTAGTCAGAGGTCCCTGGGCTCCTCTTGCTGGCCTTGTCCCTTCACCCTGGAGTCTGGTGCACATGGTTCAGTGTTTCTGGCTGCCCTCCCAAGTTGATGTATCCTGGACCTCTTCTACAGGTGTGCTCACCCCCCCGCCGCCCCCACCAGCTTGGAGCATCAGAGTTCTCTGTAGGACTTACTTGGCTTCAGGGTCATATTCTGCCCAGATTCGTTTAAATTCATCTAGATGGTGAGGACCAAGGATCGACCAGTCTCTTGTCAGGTAGTCAAAGTTGTCCATGATGACAGCTACAAAGAGGTTGATGATCTGCAGGGAACAGTTCGTGAATGGAGACTTTCTACGCCCTTGTCACCCGAGCCCACCTTGCCCGCCAGGGTCCGGCACAGCAGAGGCCAGTGTTTCTAAGTACTAGCAACACGTTGGCATTTAGAACACAGCCCCTCAAACCCGGGTCTCTTGGGTATGAACTTGACACTGCTCCCCTGAGTGTTCTGTGGGTGAAACTCCACGTATGGGCCACACAGCTTCCTTCAGCTGGGGAGGGCTGTTAAGGACGGAGGGTGGCTTTATCTGTCACTTTTTCCCACTAGGTTTTCACACATCCCCTTTGTCCTTGGGGACACACCACCGTGACAAGAGCCAAGAGCGGACGGGGAAGGGGACGGCTGAGCTTGCTCTGGCTGAGGGCGGCTGGACATCCCTGCCACCGGTGGAGTGGCCTGACCCTAAGCTGCAGACACCAGGGGCTTGGGCCGCCCTGAAATCGCACACTCCCGCCCTGCCCCGCCGCACCCCGCTGCCACTTACCAGGAAGGCACAGAGCATGTAGAAGCTGATGAAGTAGAAGACGGCAAAGCTGCTGCCGCAGGGCGTCTCCCCTTCCGTGCTGTTGCTGGGCTCAGATTCGGGGGCGCACTTCTTGCCTGGCATGCAGGCCAGCATGATGTCCTGCCAGGCCTCCCCCGTGGCACACCTGGAGCAGAGAGGCGAGACACCCCCGCACCCATGCAGCCAGCCTCACTGTGTTCAAGCCCCCTCGGCATTCTTCCTCGAAAAGAATTACTGAAGTGAATTTGGTATCTGTCACCCTCCGAATGCTCAGATACGTTCACTAAATATGCAAAGGCGTAGTGTGACTTTGAATGCTCTAGAACTTGAAAGCAACACTAATACATTGGATCCTGTCTGCAAACTTGCTCTAGTTTTCATCTGAACTGCGATACAGGAGTATGCTCTATGAATATACCATTAGAATCATTCACCCTCTCATTGAGAGACATTTAGGTTTTTCAATTTTTTCCGCTCTTAGGATTAACACTGCAATAAGCCCTCGGCCTCACAATGGGTACTGGATCGGAAGTGGAGCTGCCAGGTGCAGGGCCGGGCTACGTCTTTTTTTTTTTTTTCTCCGGTACCGGGAACCGAACTCACGACCTTGCGCTTGCCAGGCAGGCGCTTTTGCCGCTGAGCTAAATCCCCAGCCCCCGGGCTACGTGTCTTCAGTGGTTGCGGTCCACATGCCTGTCCCTCCGAGCCTGCTGTCGTGGTGGTGGGAAGGAGGTCATCACTTCACAGGCTGCGCTACTTCTGGTCCTGGTGAGTCTTCACAAATATTGCTCATCTGATGGGTGTGAAGTGCTATTTTACTGCCGTTTTGGTTTGGTTTATTTATTTATTTGTTTGTTTATTTGTCGTTTTGAGACAGGGTCTCACTATGTAGTTCAGGCTGGCCTTGAGCTCACTTTGTAGCCCAGGCTGGCCTCGAACTTACAACGATCCTCCTGCCTCAGCCTCCCAAGTGCTGGGATTACCGGCATGCGCCACCACGCCTGGCTTTTGCTTTGGTTTAAAAATGATTAGTGGCTTGAGAATTTTGATTTTTTTCTTCCATACAACAGCATATTCATCTTTTTTTTTGTTGACTCGTGTGTTGACTCATTTGCCTTGTATTCATTTGCAGGGTCCTTTGTATTTTCTTTTTCTTGTTATTCCTTTGTTAGTTATGTGCATTACAAGCATCTATTTCCAGGCAGTGGCTCGTCTCTGGCTTTGCTTATGGCATATTTTGTTGAATTTGAGTTTTCAATTTTATTTTATTTTATTTTATTTTTTCCTCCGGTACCAGGAACCGAACTCACGACCTTGCACATGCCAGGCAGGTGCTTTTGCCGCTGAGCTAAATCCCCAGCCCCTGAGTTTTCAATTTTAATGTGGTCAAATTTATACTTTTTTACTTTACATTTTGTGCTTTTAGTGCCTAATTTAAAAAACCCTCCCCTATTCTAGGACTTTAAGTTAATCTCCACTCTGCTCCTTCAAAGCTTCTAAATTTTTGTTTCTCCCACTAATTCATTAAACTGGAATTTGTTTTGGTCTGAGATAGAAGTACGCTTGTATCTTTTTCTGTAAAGATAACCAATTTTTTCCCGTTTATTAAATAGTACCTCTTTACCTACTAGTTTGAGACGTCTCTTCTGACAGCAGTTATGTTACTACAGCTATGTAGGTCTTGTGTTAGACGCTTTCTTCTGTTCTGTAGGTTTGTTTGCCCGTCTTGCACCAGTGTGCTGCACTGTCCTAGTTACTGCAGTTCACGGTGGGTTTCACTGTCCAACAGAGGGTGGGTGCGGGCTTTGTTCCCCAATATTTGTCTTCATTATTCATTTTCTTTTTTTATTCACAGCTACGTTAGAATCAGCCTGTGAAGTCCTATGAATAAGCCCACTGGGAGTGCTACTGGAACTGCATTAAAACACACTAACTCGAGGAATCTTGACATATTTATGATAAAATCCCCAGCCCCCAGTGGGCCTTTTTGAAGGTCAAAGTTTTGATTAGCTTTTCAATTTCCATTTTACAATGGCTCCAACCAACATCTTACTGAAGGTTGTTTTTCCTGAGTAAATTTGAAATAAATGACTATGCTTTTGTTTTTTTTTTTATTAGTATAGTACCTGTTTGCGGGATGTAATGATTGCTTTTATTGCAGGGAGTTTGTCTTTGCACACAACACAACTTAGTCCTTTTTTGTCCCTTTCCCCTCCAGGTCCTCCCTGCGTCCTCCCTTTCTCTTTCCAATTGAAAAACCTCTATTTCCATTTCTCTCTTTGATTCTCTTTCTTAAGCCCTTTTCTCTACCCTTCCCATCTCTTGTTCCCTTTCCCATTTGAAAAAGATCTTCTTATTATCTACCCTTTATTCTGTTTTGTACTTAATTTAATTTAATTTAATTTAAGTTTTGAGATTGGGTCTCACTATGCAGTTCAGGCTGGCCTTGAACTCGCTATAGCCTAGGCTGGCTTCAAACTTGCAGCGATCTTCCTGCCTCAGCCTCTCGATTGCTGGGGTTCCAGGCGTGCGCCACCACGCCCGGCAATTCAGCTCTTTATTTATATTTTGGGTTTTTCACAGAAGAGAAACCGTGTGATAGTTAAAGTGTGTGTCTCTGATTTATTCCATTTAACATCATGGTCTGGAGGTGTGGAATCGTGGCAGTCCAGAAGAATATTTTACATCTATGAAATGTAAATAAGTATGTGCATGTGTGAAAGTTTTATTTTTAACCCATTCATTTAGGTTTTTTAAATCATTTTTTAAATTGGTTCCAAGTTGCATGGGCTTCTTTTTTTCTCTTTTTTGGGGTACTGGGAATCGAATTCATGACCTCAGGCTTGCAAGGCAAGCACTCATGCTGCTGAGCTACATCCCCAGCACATGGGCTTTGTTTTGGCAGGTTTGCCTTCCCCATAACTCCCTTGTGGCCCTCCCTTCCAGTTTTGCAATTCTTTTATTTTCTTTTTCTTGGTACCAGAAATCGAGCTCAGGACCTTGTGCTGGCTAGACAGGTGCTGTGCCGCTGAGCTATCCCCCAGCCCCAGTTTAACAGTTCTTTTTTGGGGGGGAGTCAATGTGTATAATACATTTTGCTCACATCTGCCACCACTATTACCTTCGTTACACCCCCCCCTCCTCCGTATCCCCTTCCTTTTGTCTAATAGTAGTTTCTCTTCTACTTTGTTGTCATCTTCCCTAGATTCACATTATTTTTGTCTTTCAGAGTCTGGCTTATGTCCCTCAGCAGTCATCTCCAGGTCCAACCATTTTCTTGCAAATGAATTTCATTCTTTCTTATGGCTGGATAATACCTCCTTGTGTGTATCTATCACGTAAGTGGATATTTTGTTCCAAAAATTTGCATTTTCTTCATTTATCCATGCCTTTTTAGTTCACAAGTGTTAATATTTTTCTTCTTAATACAGTTTTTGCAAGTCATGTTTTCCTGTGTAAAAATATCAACTGCATTTAGATTTTCAAATATATTGACATACATTGCTCATAATTCTCTCTTTTGTTTTTAAATTTTTTTAATTGTTTATGGTCTGATCTTATGTGTTACTCTCAGGATATCTTACTTTTGACGGGACTCAGTCTGAGAGGCAGACGGTCTCCATCTCTTGGCAATCTTGGTGCCATTTTCCCTTGGTCTCCTTCAGTCCCTGGCCCAAAGTTGAATATATTTTGGGCTTGTGCTTATTTTTCTCAGTATGCTGTTTCTTCAGCGCAGCTCCAGTGTCTGTGCAGTAGGACACACAAGTAGCAAGATGCTGAATTGTAGGCAGCTTGGCACTAGGTTTCTTCCATTTTTTGTTCAGGGCTTTGCTATAGTTTAGATCTGGAGTTTCCTTCAAAGGCCCATGTGTTGAAGTCTCAGTGGTGCTACCGGTGGGTGATAAGAGCTTTAGGAGGTAAGGCCTTTATGGCAGGGAGTCAGGTCATTGGAAGTGTGCTCTTGAATGGGATATGCAATCCAGCCCCTTCCCTGCTTTGTTTGCTTCTCAGCTGTCATGACATGAGCAGTTAGGCTTCTCCATGTGCTGTTGCCATGAAGCAGCAGAACCAAGTACCCATGGACTGAAGCCTTTAAAATCGTGAGCCGAAATAAATCTTTCTTCTTTATAAATTGATTTCCTCAGGTATTTTGTCACAGTCATAGAAGCCTAATAAACACAGGCTTTCTCACAACATACTGGGGGATCTTATTCTTTAGAAAGATTGGAAAGTTCTTGGATCCTGCTAGCTCTTTGGGGTTCCAGGTAATGAGACATAGTAGCATCAATTCAGGAGCATCCTTCTTCCTGTTTTTGTTTTGTTTTGGTACCGGGAATCGAACTCATGACCTCAAGCTTGCCAGGCAGGTGCTTATGCCACTGAGCTATATCCCTGGCCCCTCCCTGTTTTTCACAGTAACCAGAGAGGGGACATTCAGATCCACAGTGTGACCCCAAGCAGATTGGTTCCTGCTTTTCTCCATTTCTCATTGGTCTGTCACAGAAAGGTGCAGGTGCACACAACCACCCTTCACAGGGAAACCTGGCTTGTCATTCCCGCCAGGATGCCGATCACATAACCCTTCATCTTTTATCCAGACAGCCAGCAACTTCTGTGGCCATACACTTCTCATAAAAGGTACAAAGTTTGTGTTAATTTTCTACTTTAATGAATATCTGGTGGCCAGTGGCTGCTAAGCTATTCAGCTTCATCCTGAAGTGGCTGATCATTGTCAAGATGCCACAAAATAAGAGACATTAAGTTCTTTTAGGATTCTATAAGCCATTTTCACATCCATAATTATGCTGACTTTGGTAAAACTGCTGTTCCTGTGTCTTTTAAAGTTGGATTTGATAAAAAGTTTATTTATTTATTGGTCTTCTCAAAGAATCAGCTGTAGGGTTTATTGATAGAATTTATGATTTTGTTTATATTTTATTAACCTCTGCTTTTGTTTCTGTGAGTGCAGTTTTTCATACTTTGGGGCTATTTTGTTATTCTTATGCCATCTATAGCTTATTTTATATTTATATGTAGGTATATACTAGGAATGTTTAAATTTTAAAGAAAATTATTGCAGTAAAGGCTTATTGGCATTAATCCCGCTTTCTTTGAATACCCTTATCCCATTGTTTGGCCATTTTCTGAAGCAGTTCTGGGAGTCCTCTTTCGTGAGGATCTTTATGAGGTGTGATCAAAACTATGGTGACTATTCCTGCCCGGTATCATCCACCAGAAAGACCGTGTAAAAACAGTGTGTCCTTGTGTGCCTTATTCCCTGAATTTGACACCGTGTGACTTCTGGGTCTTCCCCGAATTGAAATGACTATGAAGCGATTATAAAACATTTTGAATCGGCTCAGGATGCAACAGCACAATGAATGATACTCCTGAAAGAGGACTTCTGGAGCTACCTCAGAAAGTGGCAAGAACGATGGGATAAGTGCATTTGCAGTGAGAGGGGATGTTCTGAGGAGGATTAATGGCAACGTGCCTTTTACTATGATAAATTAAAAAAATTTAAACATTCATCATATTTTTCAGTCTCATCATAGAGATCATATAGATATAAAACACAGTACTGGGAATCGAACACAGGAAACCTTGAGCTACATCCCCAGCTTTTTTTTTCTTTTTTTCTGTTTTGGGACAGGGTCTTGCGAAGTTGCCCAGGTTGGGCATGAAATAATGATCCTCCTTCAGTCTCAGAGCATCTGGGATTCCACTCCTGCCAACATAATTTCTAAAAGAATAAACGACCTTCGGTGTTGGTTTATTGTCTCGTATGTGTAAGATGCAGTGCTCATTCATATCATTGTAGTTGTCATTTCCACTCTGAGTTATTTAGAAGTGTGACTTAAACATTTTAAAGAGATGGAGCCTGGTTTTTGTGGTTAATTTCTAACTTTGGTGTGTATAAGTCAGAGAAGTTTGAGAATTTGTTAGTCAGCTTTGTGACTTAAATTATGGCTAATGTTGGTGAATGTTTTGGGGTACTTAAAACGAATCTGTCCTTTTGCTCTTTTCGAGTGCAAATATACTGTATTATGTCTGTTAACTCTGCTATTTAGATGTTCCTTACCCTTTTTTCTATTTCGATATATTTGATCCTTCACTTTCTATGAGCTGCACTCCATCTCCCACTGCATGTGTGTATTTTCTCCTTACAGTTCTATTAAGGTTTATAGGATACATTTAAAACAATATTGTTAGGTTCATGTACTTCTTATGACTGTTATATATTCTGGGCAGATTACTGTTTCTCAGTACTAAAATACCCTTTTTTGTCTTCGTGATGCTTTTCACCTGGGATTCTGTTTCTTTTGCTACCTCTTGAGCATTGTCTGGTATTCCGTTCCATCCCTTTATATCCATCCTCTTTAGGTCATTTGGTTTATTATCTCTATTACAAATAGGCCAGGCTTAGAATTCTTAAAGCCAGCATTATAGTATTAATTTGTAATGGAGAAATTTAACTCATTTAACTTCCTAGTGATTATTAATATATTTGTTATGCCTTCTTATTGTGTTGTCTTTATTATAAAACTTATTTTAACTTTTTTTTTTTTTTGGTACCAAGAATCAAATTCAGGACCTTGCGCTGGTCAGGCAGGCACTGTGTCCTGAGCTGTTGTTATGGTTTGTGTCCGGTGGTCTTCCCAAGGCCTCATGCAGTCATGGGGCAGGCTTCTAGAGTTTATGACTGATTCATGGGTGTGAGTGCTACACCCGCCCTGGGGCAGATAGTTTGCATATGTAAGGGAGAGAAAGAGGCTGCTTGCTGCCACTCTTCCCTTTTGCTCTTGCTGATTTTGCTGTCTTCCTCCGTCATGAGTGGTTGCCCTCTGCCATGTGCCACTTTGCCTTGGAGCCAGCTGAGTACGGACTGAAACCTCCAGAAACTGAACTAAATAAACCTTTCCTTCCTTAATTCTGGGTGTCGGGTATTTGTCTCAGCAGTAAGAAGAAAGTAACCAAGACAGCTATATTTCTGGCCCTACTTTTTTTTTTTTTTTTGGATACAAGGTCTCCCTTGCAGTTCAGGCTGGCCTTGAACTCTCTATATAGTCCAGGCTGGCCTTGGACTTGCGGTAATCCTTCTGCCTCAGCCTCCTGAATGGTGGGAATACAGGTGTGAGCCACCATGCCCTGAAATTTATTTTAACTTTTGCCTTCCTACTTTTTGATAAATTAGTAAGGTTCTCTTTGCCCACATTTTCCCTCTAGCAGTTTGGAATGTACACATTCTATTTCTGTTTCTCTGGTTGTTAGTGTTTAAATATTGTTTTGCTTTGTTTTTTTGTTTTTCTCCTGGTACCAGGAATCGAACTCATGACCTTGTGCTTGCCAGGCAGGCACTGTGCCACTGAGCTAAATCCCCAGCCCCGTTAGTGTTTAAATATTTTTTTTTGGTTTTTCGGTTTTTCTCCGGTACCGGGAACCAAACTCACGACCTTGCGCTTGCCAGGCAGGCGCTTTGCCACTGAGCTAAATCCCCAGCCCCAGTGTTTAAATATTTAACACACGTATTTATACACAAGCTTTGGTTAGTTATATAGAATTATACAGTATTCATTTCTTCTCCCCAGACAAGAAAATAATCTTAACATAGTGTCATGTATCTTATTCTTTTACTACCTCACTTCTTACCTCATTTAAGTAATATGGGATTTTATTTCCAGATTGTTATTAAGATTTTGGATATTTTTCTTTACAGATATTTAGGCTACAAACTATTATTTTCTTATAAGTGTTTATGGTTTTTACTCCAAAAGACGCAAGAGGGCTTATTTTCTGGGGATGCTTCTTCTAAAATCACTCTAGAATTTATTTTCCAAGTAGGTCTTATTTTAGGGGAACCAAGGTACTAAATTTCTTGGCCATTTAACTGGTCAGTATACCCATCTTTATGTCACTACCATGCTGTCTTTATTATGGCTTTGTAATGTATTTTAAAGTCTATAGTGTAATGCCTCCAGCTTTATTCTTTTTTTATTCTACATTTCTTTGGTTAACTAGCATGTTTTATTGTCTCATACACTTTTTAGAGTTTTGTTTCTATTTATGTGAAGAATGACACTAGAATTTTGGCAAGGACTGAAGATTTTCAGATTTGTAGATTACATTGGGTAGTATGGAAATTTTAATGATATTAATTCTTCCAATCCATACACATAGAGTACTTTTCCATCAATTTGTCTCATCAAGTATTTCTTTCAGGAATGTTCTATAGTTTTCAGTATACAGACTTTTCAACTTCCTTTGTTAAAATTTATTTTTATGTGCTATTGTGAATGGAAGTGATTCCTCAATTTCTCTTACAGTGTTGTTAGAGTGAAAAGTGCAACTCATTTTGCAAACTGAAACTTTCCTGATTTTTTTCACAATTCTTTAGGATTTTCTTTATATAAGACCATGTAATCAGGACAATTTCACTTCTTCCTTTCTCACGCGGGCATTTTTATTTATCTGACCGCTCTGGCCTGAACTTTCAGCAGGATGTTGAGTATCTAGGGTAAGAGTGGGCCTCCTTGTCTTGTTTCTGATCTCAGAAGAAAAGGCTTCAACTTTTATCATGCAGTGTGAGGTTAGCTTTGGGCTTTACATATATGGTCTTTATAGTGTTGAGGTACCTGATTTTTTGTTTTTTTTTCCTGCCTTTTTGAGACAGGGTCTCACTATGCATTTTAGGCTGGCCTTGAGCTCACTTTGTAGCCCAGACTGGTCTGAAACTTGCAATGGTCTTCCTGCCTCAGCCTCCTGAGTGCTGGGATTACAGGCATGTGCCACCACGCCCGGCAAAAGTCATTTTTTTTTTTTTTTTTTGGTACTGGGAATCGAACTCAGGACCTTGTACTTGCCAGGCAGGCGCTTATGCCACTGAGCTCTATCCCCTTGGTACCTGATTTCAATGTATAATTTCTTGAAAGGCTGTTGAACTTTGTTAAATGCTTTTCCAGCATCTATTGAGATAATCAGGTGGTTTTGTCTATCATTCTGTAACGTGCTATATCACATTTACTGATTTGCATGTTTTGAACAATCTTTGCATTCCAGGTTTAAATCCCACTTGATCATGGTGAATGACGCTGGTAGTGTTTGGTTGGACTTAATTTGCTAGTGTTTTGCTTAGGACTTTTACATCTGTGTTCATCAGGGATACTGGTCTATAGTTTTCATTTCTGTAGCATCTTTGACTTTGGTATCAGGATAATGCTGGCCTTGAAAGAGCAGTTTAAAAGGGTCCCCACTTTCACTTGTTTATCCGCTTTGGAAGCTTTTAGGAAGTTTTCTTTATGTTGGGTATTCTTAAATGTCTTCATAATGTGTACAGTTAAGAATATTTTTTGATGAACCTATTCTGCACCTAGTAGGTCACTTTCACCTGAAAGCTCTTATCCTCATTTGACATATTATTTGACCATTCCTTTTTTCATTTTATCCATTCTTCCTGTTCTTTTTTTTTGGAATTTCTATTACCCAGGTAGAAATTTTCTGACTCTGCCCTTCATGTCTTAACTTTTATGTCATATTTTCTATCTCTTTGTCCTTTGGTTACATAATGAGAGAATCCCCCGGCTGACCTTTTGGCTCATAAATTCATTCTTAAGCTATATCCGTTATGCTATTCATCCCCATCTGCTTTTTTAAAAAATATTTCAACCACTGTATTTTTCTTTCTCCAAGTAAACTTTGCTCTTTTTTTTTCTTTTTCTTTTTGAGACAGGGTTTCACTATGCAGTTCAGGCTGGCCTTGAACTCACTTTGTAGCCCATGCTGGCCTCAAACTCTCAGTAGTCCTCCTGCCTCAGCCTCCTGAGTACTGGGATTACAGGCATGCACCACCACACCTGGCCTAACTTTGCTGCTTTTTAATGATGGCTCTTGCTGCTGCTGATTCTACATTTAACTTAGCAGATGTTATGTTCTCAAGTCTCTCTAAAGATATGAATTATTTTTCTTTTCAAATCTTTGGCTCTATTTATTCTTTTTCCTCCCCATGTGTTAGTTGAGTGTGATGCCTCTCTTTCTTGATGTTGGTTTCCTCCAAATACTTTGGGATTGTTTTTGATGATTTTTTTTTGTGTGTGTGACTGATCCCAGTTTACATTTCTCTACATAAAGTCCTCATCACAGGAGCCTCCTTGGGGACCACGGAAGAGGGGCTAAGTTGCTTCTCTTTGAAGGTAGGCTCTCTGGGTGTGGGTGGTCCTGCTGTGCCTCTCAGACCCCACAATACCAAAGGAGTGTGACATAAGGTACTGTGGCTTCCAGCTCGTGAGCATCAGCAAACACTCCCCAAAGGCAAGTTTCTGAGGAACCAGAGGACCCAGGCCTCCCCTGTGCCTTGTATCTGCACTAGCAGAAGCCCTGTCCCTCTTCTGCCTTCATCCAGGGCCCCACTTTGCCCAGAGAGGGCTTTCCTCAGGTCTTGCTTTGTGAACTGAATCTCACCTGCTTCCTTACATTCAGGAATTTCCCAGCATTCCTAGCTCACCTACAGTACTCGTGCTTGTTTGCTTTAATCCCAGTGCTGTTATGGGTTTATTGTTTGGAAGTTTCTTTTGTCATCAAGGACTTTAGGAAAAAGGAGGGAGATAGGCCCATGTGGTCAGCCTGAGATCTGTGTCCAAATCACACATGTCAATGTGGCCCAAGCTCAGGTGTTGTTAGGAAGCCGCTGACAATGGCCCTTGTGTTCTGATGCTTTACGATCTCAGAAGTGTGCGTCTGTCAGGCTGCTATGTCTAGAGACATAATGTACTGTGAGTGATAATGACACGAGCTGGGGTGGGGCAAAGGGGTGGAGCAAGGTGAAGGTGGGGCTGTCTGGCAGAGGGCCCTGGGCCTCGGGAGAAGAGCCTCAGGGAATAGAAGAGGGCTCGCTGCCTCTCCTGGTGCAAGGGCCCATGGACTCTGAACTAGGATGGACTTTAAAAACCATCCGATGCTCCAGGGCTTTCATCTACCTGCCCAGGAGGACATGCGGCCCAGAGTGCTGGGCTGTGGCAAGCAGGACAGTGAGAGAGAGCCAGAGACAGATGAGAAAGGAGAGGCTAGGCATGGACCTACGCAGGGCACTGTGGGAACACCCCCGACCCTGGCTGTTCCTCAGCCAATGGCTTTCTAAGAAGCGTGGAAACCCAAGCCTGGCTTTGGTGAGGATAAAACTAGGCGTGGAACCTACTTCATGAAGAATCTATGGCTTATGGTTACAAACCCAGGCTTTGAGCTTATTCAAATCCCAAGCCAGCTGCTTTCCACGTTTGATTTGTTTTCCTTAGTATGGGGGATGGCACCCTGGGTCTCTGGCATGCTAGGCAAGCACTCTATACTGGGCTATGTCCCAGACCATTTTCTTTTTTTGGTAGTGGGAGTTGAACTCAGGACCTCACACTTGCCAGGCAGACACTGTGCCACTGAGCTATATTTTGGGCCCTCCTAGCCCATGTTCAGGTTTTACTTTGTAATAGGTTCTGGCTAAGTTTCTCAGGCTGGCTTCAAACTCACAATCCTGCCTCAGCCTCCTGAGTGCTGGGGTCACAGGCATGTGACCTGACTGCAGCGTCTGACTTTTGATCCCCTGATGGCTTTGGGTGGTTACTGGCAGTGTCACTGGGTTGCTCATGGGAAGTGACACAAATAACAAGGACTCAGTCTGCTTCCCAGTTAGGGGAGGGAGAACAAGCACCCATGCTCTCCCTTCCTGGTCCCAGGAAGCTCCTCTCTTCCTACACCTGGACTGCCGGGGCACCACGAGAGTGTGTGTGTGCATGGTGTCCTTGGAGACCCACCTGAACAGCAGCAGCACGGCTTGGGGGAAGGTTTGAAAGTTGTTGTTCCGGTTGATCTCGGTGGTGTCATTCAAGGCAATCTTCCCAAACACCTGACAGAAGGAAGAGGAATTCAGTGACCCATGGGAAAAGAGGGCCCTAATTTCCAACCACTGTTCAATGGTCTCTTTAGGGGCTGCCCAATGTGACCTGGCAGACATTTGCCGCCCCACCCCCACCTTGGATTACAATTCCCCACTGCTATGGTGTGAATCTGAAACGTCCCGCGATGTCTCATGTATTCAGAGGTGGGGCTTTCAGAAGGTGACTGGATCACGAGGACTCTAACTTCATCAGTGGATCCATCCATTGCAGGAGTCATATTGCGTTGGCATTGTGGCGAGGTGGTGGGAGTAAGAGGTGGAGCCTGGTGAGGGGAGTGGGTCATGGGGCATGGCCCTGGGGATTGCATCTGGTCTCCAGCCCTTTGCTTGCAGGTTCTCTCTGTCTTTTGCTTCTTGACTGTCATAAGGTAAGCAGATTTCTTCCACCACATTCGCCTACCAGGATGTTTCTGCCTCACCAGGCATAAAAGCAATGGAACCAGCAGACCATGGACTGAAACCTCGGAAACGCTGAGCCAAAATAAACCTTTCCTTCTTTAAGCTGTATATCTTGGGTATTTTGTCACAGTGATAGAAAGCTGACTGATATACCTGTTGTAGACACATGTGAGAAGAAATGTGTCCATCACCCTCAGGAAGGGTCCTCACAGCCCAGGGGGTT
>NW_004955454.1:5053596-5158900 GCF_000276665.1 Chinchilla lanigera | reverse complement strand
TTCCTTCCTTCCTTCCTTCCTTCCTTCCTTCCTTCCTTCCTTCCTTCTGCCATTTCAGCTCTATATGCACAAGCACTCTTTCCAAATTCGAGTTCTTGGATTTTGGAGTGGAGTGGGATGAGTGATCAAGGCTTGGACAAGCTGAACCCATCCCTAAAGTCAGAAGCCTCTTCCCCGCCCCCCGCCCTTTAAAGCCATGCTTGTCCTAGAAACTGCTTCCTTTTATTAGGTGTCAGGGGACCTCTTTTCATCTCAATAGGTTTTGGCCTTTGAACCTTTGGGTCCTTCCGCAGTGAGCAAGCAGGGAAATTCATTCTAGAAGATGCTGAGGAAAAGGTCCTGTGCAGCGCTGGGGTGAGGTGCTGCCAGTCTGAGCTCGGCTGGAGAACTGAAGAGGTGGAAGTCCGGTTTCTAGAAGGACGGGCGCAGTGGGCACCTGTGACAGCGGGTCCCAGAGCACCGCTGCCCGTGTGCTGGGGCACAGCGTCCTCCCTCCACCCTCCCTTGTCTCTCCCAGTCACTCGCTCCTTCTGATGACACTGGCTTTCGGTGATTCTCAGGCCCGACATCTGTGGACAAAGCAAGGGATGCCAGGCGGACACGCCTTCCTGCTGTCTCAGAGTGGGGCCGCACTTTCCTGAAGCCCACCGCCTCATTCTGGCGTGTTGTTTCTCCCTCCACCAGCTGCAGAAGCCAGGCCTGGGACCACGGGGAAGGAGAGAAGTTCTCCGAGCCTTCTCTCCTGCCAGGTCCTGGCCATTCACCCAGTTGCTGATAGGATATGCATTTGTGGAAGTTCCTGGGATCCTGAGGAGTGGTCAGGAGCAAGAGCAAGAAGGGAGAGCAGAGTGGTAGGAACATGGTGCTGGGAGCTGGGGAGAGATGAAATAGGATGCAGAGGGACTCAGTGTGCGCGCGTGTGTGTGTGTGTGCGTGCGTGTGCGCGTCTCCTCCTACCTGCATACCAATCACGGCATAGATGAAGAACAGCATCACTATGAGAAGGGCCACATAGGGCAAGGCCTAGAAGGAAGCACAGAGACCATCATGAGGCCCAGGGGGGGCAGGCTGGCCACATCCTTTTCAAGACAGCGATGTTTCCCTGGCCCTGCAGCCGTCAGCTGCTGTCTGGCCTCGGGTTGGTTGGGCATTTCCTTTTTTTTTTTTTTTTTTTTTTTTTTTTTTTTTTTTTTTTTTTGGCTTTTTGGTTTTTCTCCGGTACCAGGAACCGAACTCACAACCTTGCGCTTGCAAGGCAAGCGCTTTTGCCGCTGAGCTAAATCCCTAGCCCCTTAGTTGGGCATTTCCAAGAGCTCCACAGCCATACAGACCGCCTGGGGAAAGCCTGAGAAACGGGCGCTGGTCTCTTATTTTAGCTTTTCATTTATTTTTGCAGGGCTGAGGTTGGTTTTGTTTAAGGCTGAGGTTGGAACTCAGGCCTTGAACATGCTGGGCAAGTGCTCTGCCACTGAGCTCCAGCCAGCCTTGGCTTGATTTTAAAAGTGGGCTGCAGATGAATGGATAGAGTGCGCTATTACTTTAGCCAGAACGGTCAAGAGGAGGTAGAACCTCCTCCTCTGAGGCACACGTCTGCACAAGGAGCGTCCTGGAGGGCGCATGCCACGCTGCTCAGAGTCACCTGGGAGGGGAGGGGCAGAGGCAGGTCATGCTCTTTCCCTAATGACTTACCTTTGTTCCACTAGCTGAATGCAAAAGGAAGTCCTGGTGTCACAAAAACATTTACTAAGGAGAAATGTACAAGGTAATGGGCTCAAAGTCCATCCTCTCACTTTCTAGCTGTGGGAGTTTGGGCATATTCCATAACCTTTCAAACGTGGGAACAATCATAATGACCTCTCAGGGGTTTTCTGGTGTTTAAATGGCTTAAGGTTTTTAAAGTGCTGAATGCAGTAGCTCATGCATAACTCCATACATTTTACTCACTCATAGATTGTCTGTCTAGCAGCTGAGATGACAGTTTTTCAGAGCCACGGTCTAGGGAGGGGGCCTGGCTGCCCTCAGGAGACGTGTTGCTGGGAGCACCATGTGCCAGCAGATGGCACTGTAAGACCGTGTGCTAATCTCCTGCTGGCGGCACACTCACGTCTCCTCCCGTCACCCTGGTTTTTAGTCTCGGAGGCTCAGTGGGGGACCCGGGGGAGTGGGGAGCCCCAGCCCATTGGAAAGTGAGGAGTCAGCCTGGCCCGGTCGGAGGAGCTTGGGACTGGGGATGCAGCCTGACTAACAGTCTCTGGCTTTGTTTGGAGGTTGTCCTTTGGGGAGGATTTCCAAACAGGGAGGCACCGGACCTGGGGCACTCGGCCTCCGGCTGCGACCACGGCTGCCGTGGGCACGCTGGGCCCGGGGACGGACTCCATTCCCTGCCCCAGGTCTGGACCCACCTGGCCCCGGAACATGGAAGCCACTGCTCCGCGTTGGCCTCTTTGTCCTGGGAAGCCTGGAGTGGTATTTGCATAGGAGGAGAGAAACCCGCCTCTGTGCCAGGACCGGGGGAACATACTCGGGGATTTCTACAGTCATCCTTGAGGAATCCAAGTGACCTAACAGCTTTGCTTCTCTTAACTTCACACTTACATAACCCTCCTGGGAGCTGGCCAGGGGCCATCGGGATTCTGTATTTACAGATGGAAAATGATGGCAGAGATAAGGGGCTTAATCACGTAGTTGGGCTACCCTGTGCCCCAGGAGGGGACCACTCTCCTGGAGTGGGGTGACACCAGGGTCCTGAGAGTTGGGCCAGGGACATAAACAGGTCGCGTGAGTAGAAATACCTAATGTGGCTGAAATATCTGTCTTTAAAGTCCAAAAATTCTGGAGTTGGAGGGGATTGGAGAGGTTAGCAGATGATCTAGGCCCGTGTTTCCCCCATCTGTTCCTCCCGCAAAACCCTTGGCCTACTGCACAAATGAGAGGAAGAAGCAAAACTGTTTTAGCCTGCCCTCTCCCCTTCCCCGCGGAGCCCTGCTTCTGGCGAAGTGAGGGGCCCCAGGTGCCGGCTTTTGAAACCACAGGTCCAGTTTTACCCTCTTATTTCAGAAACAAAGAAAGCACGCTGCTGTCACACAGCTGCTGAGGCAAAGAGAAAGAGCCAGCCAGGCCTTGAAATCCTGGAGCTCGCTCTCCCATGACAGCTCCCATTGGGGCAGCCCTGGGGGCAGCTGCACGGTGGAGCCCCGGGTCACCCAGTAGGTGGCCTCTTGCCGGCTGTGCATGGGGGGAGGTGGCGCTGGCTACCTGAAAGGACTTGATGAAGGTCCACAGCAGCGTCCGGATGCCCTCCCCGCGGCTCAGCAGCTTGACCAGGCGCATGACCCGGAAGAGGCGGAAGAAGGTGATGGAGATGCGGGAGTTTTCTTCTGCGTTCTGGAAGCCATTGGCAATAGAAGGTGCAGTTAACACAGCAAGAGAAAGGCAGGCAGGAAGGGACAGGGCGCTCTGAGAGACACAGCTTGGCTGAGGGCAGGCAGGCCAGGGTCGGGGTCAGCTGCACTAGATGGTTTCCTACTGTCCCCAGTCGCTGGTGCACAGGTGGGAGATCAGCGTCCACCCTTTCTGGGCTGGGAGCCCAGGCATGAGCTGGGTGGTGCCCAAGCCCAGAGCCTGTGGCCCCGTTTTCCTGTCTTGCTTGCTTCTGTTTATTTCTAGTTCTTGATGCTGTGGTTAGAGCCACAAAAATTCCCTAGGGCGGTGTCACTGGCGCCCCCTGCCGTCCCTGGGGGCACGGAAGCAGCCCACTTGCTCTCCCGTCTGGCCTGGCTGACGTTCCTGCACCCTCAGTGGGACCCGGCTCTCTGCAAAGATGCAGTTGGTGGCATGGTTGCACTGTGGGTTCTGGGGTAGGGTGCACTGACCCCTGGAGGGGTCTCCTGCTCTCACTGCTGAGGTCTCTAGGAGTTCTCTTGCGTCTCCTCTGATTTCCTGCAACCCTCACCCCGAGTGCCACAGGGGAGGGCAGCTAGGGGGTGGAGTGTTGCTCCATGCTAGGGGAATGTCTGGGTTGCAGCCCTGTCCTTCCTTGAAGGCTCCAAGGATGGTGCCCTTCTATCCCCTTCTGTCCTGGGGCCACCAGGAGGCTCCAGCCCTCTCCAAGTGTGCAGACCCTGGAAGAGTCAGTGAGCACAGAGGAGGGGAGGCAGGCGAGGCATCCCTTGCAGTGAGCCTTAGAAAATTCTGAGGAGTCCCCCCAGCACGGGGGACCATGCATGGGTCCTGCTCTTGTGGAGCCTCTGCTTGCGTGGAGTTCCTGAGGGAAGGGGAAGGAGCAGATGGCATTGAGGCCACAGTGAGCCGAAGTGGGATTATGATGCTTGGGCTGCTGGAGGACTGCGGGCTGGCTGAGGGCTCAGCCAGCCGTCGTTGGAGAAAGCAACGGTTTAAGTCTCCGGGGGCAGGACAGGCTGGCCGCCACCTTCCACCTCCAGGCCTAGGAACCAGAGCCGGAGCTCCCCTCCTGCTCACGTGGGTGCCTGCTGCATTGCAGAGCCAGAGAGCTGGTGGCACTGGGGAGCCCACCCCTCCCCAGAGCTAGTGCAGCTCCCCCAGCCCTGCCGGCACCGGGAGAGAATGGACCCTTGGGTTCCTGTTATTGTTCCCTTGAAAAGGAGGGGCCTCCGGCTTGCTGGGGGTTCGCTTCATCTCTCTCTGCTTCTCTCTTCCTCTTGCTTTATTTGACACTGTTTCCAGGTCAGGCCTCCCCGCCAACACCCCTGCGTCTCTGCACCCTCCCAACAGCCCACGTACGCCCTCCATCCTAACCCTGCAGCCTCTGTGCCCAGCTGGGGTGGCTTGGTGGCTTCAGGGGCCACTCACCTGGCACCTGCTCAGAACAGGGGGCCCAGGGGCAGCAGGACAGCTCAGGGGTAGAGATCACAGATCAACAAGCCCAGCCTCCACCTGGCAGGGTAGCTCGGAAACCAACCGAGAGCATTGCACCTGCTTCTCCAAACCCTGGGTCAGATAAGAGTGGAAATATTTCTTATATTTCAAAACTGGGGTGGTGCCCATTCCTCCTAGGGCTACTGTTCCCTCCAAGCAGGGGACAGACAGACCTGTTGGTGCTGGTGGCCTGGGGAGGGAATCAGTCACCAACCCTTACTCCATCCTTGTGCACTTGAAGTCTGTGATGCCCTGGCCCTGTGTTTCTGTCACCTGTGTATCTATTTGGATTCTACTTTCTCTCCGAAGAAGCAGCCCTGTTCCTCGAGGGGAGTGGGCTGAGGAGGCTCAGGGTTTAGAACCTGGCTGTCAATTCCATCGTGTTCAGGAGAGGAGACAAGAGAAGAAAGAATGAGCTTAAGTGTGGGCTTTGGCTGTGGGCGTCAGGAGTTTGAGAAGTCGGTACCCCTGGGACCCACAAAGCACCCAGAGACCCACAAAGGAAGCTGCAGTGTGGACTCTCCTCTGCCTCTCGTTAGCGCCCTTCCAGTTTCCTGGTCCTGCTCTAGGAGGAGGAGAAGCACATCCCCATCGGGCTCAGGACAGCTGCTTCTAATCCGAGTGAAAATGCAATGAGGGAGGGCGGTGGTTGTCCCTGTGAAGTGTGGTAGGATATCCACGGCCAGCCTTTTGGCCAAGTGGGGACAGGCTGTGCTGGGAGTCACCTCTGATCCATTCACTCTTTTCCCCAGTCTTCAAAATGTTGGGGGCCCAGGGAATCAATCCACTGGTCTTTCTAAGAACCCGCACTTGGCCCGGTTTGGAGTGTATGATGGCAGATTTATAGAGCACGCTGTTTCAAGGAGACATCAAGGTCAGTCATACAGCATCTCTACCACTTGCCAAAGGAGACCCTGGACTCCAGTATGAGACATGGGTCAATTAATTAAGCTTGTTTTCCTGCTTCCAGCCTGCTGCAGAAAAGTGGGTACCCCTTCAGAAATTTAGAAAGAGGAAAGGATCATATGTGTGGGTAGAGAGAAATTTACTTGCCTTCTCAGTAACAAGTCCCAGCTATATTTTTTACAGTGGCCTTATACTGGCGGCCCAAGGGAGGCTGGTGCCATGAACACTGCTCAGTAGGAACCCTTTCTGACTCCTTGCTGGATCATCTGTCCCTCCTTTCCCTGGAGGCCCTTATTACAGCTTTCTCGGGTGCCCTCTGCCGATTTGCAGGTTGGATTTAGCCCAGAGACTCTAGCTAGTGAGACCTTAGGATGTTTAACAGGAAACGGCCCTTGGGTCCAATTCTCTCTCAGTGGCTCATCAGACAGTCAAGATCACAGTGAACGACCGACCACCCGAAGGAAGCTCGGGGAGGTACAAGAGCACCGTTACGCACACAGCTTTTCACAGCTCACACGGGCAAGGGCAGGCAAGGCACACAACGGACACGGTGGTCACATGCAACGGGAGCCAGGCTGGGCTCCCATAAGACCCTGGAGGTTGGGGTGGGTAAGAGTGGGGGTGTTAGAGGGGTCACAGAAGCTGGGAACGTGGTCTGGAGGGTCAGTCTTACCATAGAGGGAGAGCATTGGGTATGTTCAGCTGGCTTTAAAGAAAGGCAGACAGAGATAAGCTGTAATGAGTCTCCAACGAAGATGCCCGGTATTCTAGGTCTAACACAGGACACAGTGGAAGGAGGGGCACAAGGAAACAAGTGAAAGAAGTACAAAGGTGTGGGCCCAGCACGTCCCAGGACACCACCACACATGGGCCTGCGTGTTACTGGGCTTCACGTCTGACAGGAATCCACAAAGCATCCTCTTACCCGCGGCCCTCTTTGGCTGTGAATTCAATAACTCACACCCATTACGGGTAAGATGACAGAGTATGAGTTTTGTGGGTGGAGGTTTATTTGTCTTCAGTTAGCCTTGGGTTCTAAGATACCGTCAAGGGCCTGGGCTTTCTGAACGTTCACTCAGTCCAGGCAGTGCTGGCTGAAGGACAAGCCTTGCTTGTGCTCGCTACTTTTAAGGAAAGGAACCCCAAGGTGAAAACCCCTGGTATGGGAGAAGGCTATCATAAAGAGGGACTTAAGGAGGTGGCCCTCAACCCTGTCTCCAGCGGGGGCTGGTTCTCAACGCTTAGCCTTGGGCGGACATGGCTTTGCATAGCTGTCGGTCCACAGGTGTGCAGAGCCGTGGTCAGAGGCATGAACTGAAGTGACTGCTTTTTCATCTTGAAAGCCCTGTACGCAATTTAAGATCTTATTAACACCCTAGGAAGTTGTTCTCTTTGTGTGACTATGAACTCACTTAGGGGCAGGAGCTCAGGTGAGTGAGTATCTTAGGGCCAATCTCTCCCAGGTTCCCTGCACCTGTTTCTGGGAAGACACCCTGCTTTTGGGGCTACAGCACACAGAGCTCAGCCCCCGGCTGATCCTGACCACTGGTGCTCTTAACTCTTTCCACAAGCTGCCGCTTAGCCTTTTACTCTCCACTTTCAGATGGTTGCCCTTGCAGTTCTGTTTTAAGGTACAAACGAGGAAAACATGTAATGGAATTTTTAAGGGATGAAAATGTGCACAGCTTGACATTTGCTTCCAGCCTGGGAACACTTCTTTGGTACCAGGGTTTTGAGCAAATTCTTTTTAAAACAATTCCCACAGAAAGTTGGATGTTCTCTTCTGAGGAATGGTTGGGGATGTGGGGTGAGGTGGGAAAAAACAAGAACAGGGACATTTTTCGAGTCATTTACAGGAAACGCTCTAGATGTCAGTTTCTGCTTCATGAGCATTATCAGCTGCCAGGTGAATCCACACGCCTGGAGGGGGTGGGGTCATTAGGTTTTGGCCAGGGGCTGAAATTGAACATAGAAACACACACACACACACACACACACACACACACACACACACGAAGTTTCTTGTTAAAGCATCCAAACCCTTTGCCATTGGTGTGTGATAGCTCCCCAAGATGGTCACTTTCTTGCCCTCTAGGCTGATCCAGGGCTTGTGCCCCTGTGTTAATGAGCCCCGGGTTCTGTGTGTTTGGGAACCTGCTGAGGTGAAGGATGGGCAGGCCAAAGGCAAGTAATCTGCACTACATATAATGCCAGTGAATAGGCATATTTTCCAGGGGGCCTGGCTGTTGCTTTCTCTTAGCTCTACCCTGAAAATGATTAGAGCGGCCAAATACTTCTAAAGAACCCTGTGCAAATGCAGGAAGATCATCTGAACAGAACCCACACGGAGATAACTCAGAGAACTCCCTGGCTCCTGGCCCAACCCACCCAGCTCTAGCCATTAAACAAAACCCAACTATTTTACCTCTTAACCATTCAGAATCTTTTTGGGGATATTGAAACATTTGTCTTAGATATCTTTTCTTTTGATGTTTTAATAGCTTCCATCAAGATTTCATCTATTTAAGTCATTTTTTTTAACTTCAACACTTAGTTTAGGTTTAATTATCTTGTTTCTATTTTATTATTTTAAATAGTATCTAGTACTTTGACAATCCTTAGGTTGAGTCTCCAAAGAAGTCGGGAGGAGCTGTCGGCAGCAGACAGAGGAAGGGTTACTGCTCCCTGGGATCTGTACTGACTTTCCAGACCAGGTAGTGACAACTCACCAAAGCGCCTCGCTGGAAGAGTCCAGACTCACACGCTCACTTTTTCTTGAGTCTTAAAAGCCACGCTGTTCAGGGGGCTTCTGGCTCAATAGGAGCAGGGCTGACTTTAACGTCTTCCATGGACTGCTCACAAGACCTCTGGTCTCAAAAATTAACCACCATAATGACCCCAGAAAGCAATCACCGAGACACAGCAGCCCCGTGGGATATTCCCTAGGTGACCCCACATGGCCAGCTGGGTTTTTGGTGCCCTGTCCAGCTGCAAGTGGGATCCCTTGGGGAGCTGGGCGGCTGGACCCTCTGCTTGCACCCTTGGTATCCAGATCTGAGCACCTCTGGCTGAGACACAAGTTTGTGCTGTTTGTCCCTCTGCTGGGAGAACCAAGCTTGAGCTCTGCCTTTAGATCCACACCTGAATTCCCCTATGGCCTGAAATACTGCGGCATCAACCTCTAGCCCTCTCCCAGCTGTCCTCCTTGTCCCCCGGGATGGGTTTATAGTTTCTTCCCTGGGAAGAAACAGGCGGTGAATTCCCTGCAGACCTGCCCTCGAAGCCTGCAGACAATTCCCAGCTCTCCCTTTGGTGGGAGCCAGCAGAAGTCTCTCCTAACCCCAGCATACGGCTGGCTTTTAGGCCAGCACTATCTCCATTAATGGTGGCATAGAGTAAGTTTTTCAGCAGCGAATTCTTTCAGCTTTGCTTTATAAGAATCTGGTAATTTTCAAGGATTTCAAGATATTGGGGCAACTAGAGACATTTGTTCATGCAATTAGTATAAATGAATTGAGGTTATTCTTCTATAGCTCTGGCAGAGGTGGGCTGGTGCTTCCAGGCTAAGGGCAAATAGAAAGCTAAAGACGATGGCCGTGCTTCAGACCACTTATGCCGGTGCTGGCAGTGGCGACAGGAATGGAACTGGACTCCTAACAGGAGATCTTGTCTGGAATTAAGTTCAGAGTCAGATCAGAAATATTGCCTCAGAGGATTAAATCTTTGTTTCTGGAATTGCTTACTGTCCCTTTTCTGTGGGGCGGGAGGCCACACCGAGGAGGCTGAGGAATGGGGGTTAGTGAATAGCAGAGTCAAGAGACAGGGTACTCCCAGGTGAGGGATCTTCCCAAGGAGATGGTGTGAGAATCCATGGAATTGTTTCCCAGTTGTCATATTACACTGTCTCTCTGGAGAATTAAAAAGTAGTTGATGTTGACTTTAAAGGAGGCAGATGACCTCCAGATACCCTGCAGGGAAGGCTGGCTTTTGACCATGCAGGGTAGGGCAGCCTCATTCCAGCCATGACAGAGGCCATGACAGCTGGGACTCAAGGGTCCACATCCCTCTGAAGCAGGGGTCAGAACAATGTTGTGGGAATTAGTGAATCCTCACTGACTGCTCTGGCACAGTAACTCTTGCCTTCATTTTATTTATTTATTTATTGTTTGTCTTTTTGAGGCAGGGTCTTGCTATGCAGTTCAGGCTGGCCTTGAGCTCACTTTGTAGCTCAGGTTGGTCTTGAACTCACGACGATCCTCCTGTCTCAGCCTCCCGAGTGCTGGGGTTACAGGCGTGCACCACCACGCCTGGCTCATTTTATTTTATTTTTTATCTTAAATCTTTTGTCAAGAACTTAGCAGGACAACCTGGCATAAATTCCATTCCAAACCACCTGTAGGTCTGGGTCCAGCTGCCACCAAACTCTGCTTCTCTGCTTTTACTGTCGGCAGCCTTATCTTGATCTAATTTGCAAGACAGGAGGTTTGCGAGCTGGTCTTGTTGGGACAGCAGTGGTGTAGTAAAAGGAGTAGGCCCTGGGCTCTGCAGTGAGACGGGGAGGCTATGGCAGTGCATGTAGAACTGGGAATGGCAGAAGTCCTGGGCATCTGGAGACTCTGAAGCCCAAGCTCATGGCCAGGAGCCAGCAGGTGTGGATTCTGAATGTATGGTTCCTGTTAACTCTTTATTTCCTCTTTGGGTGAGGAGAACTGGGCATCCCAGTACCTCAGGTGGGGCCTTCTAGGTGTGAGGGGATTGTGAGGCACTAGAGAGGGCAACAGGCAAAGACATTTTAAGGAGGTTAAAGTGAAAGGTGTTTTAAGCTGTAAGCCTGATAGAGTTCGATGTGCAGGTTACTTGCTAAGAGCGATGCAGAGTTTACACAAGCACCGTCAGCTGGGGTTCACAGAAGCAGAGGACAGGTGCCAGTGATGCTCAGATTGAGAGCAAGTGAGAAGACATACAGGTAGTCACAAGCAGTGCGTAGGCGGAACCCCTGTTTTGGCTCTGGTGAGTGGTGCAACGGAAGTGGATCCTCGCCAGCCAGAGGACACAAAAGGCTGAGGCAGGAAAGGGCAGGGAACAAGGTGAGGCCGAGCCCAATGGTGGAAGAGCGAGGAGTAGAAAGAGCAGCTCCGCCCGCCCCCACGGCCAGCACACCGCAAGCCTTTGCTTCCATCTGCTGCTCCCGACTGTAAGTTTACAGAAGGAGCGACTGTCTCATATTTTGGTAGTGACTGGCATGCAGTTGCAAGGTCCCTTCACCACTACCCTCAAAGGGGTCTCTGGCCTCACAGGGACTGGTGGAGAGGCAGAGAGTACAGGGGTTGGGGGCTGCTGCTTCCTGGGGGTCCCTTGCTCTGCCCGTCTTTTCGTGCTAAGTGGCGGGAGGTGGCCAGGTGTGACTTGCTTGTGTGATGAGCTGCACAGCGCCCAGTTCAGGCGGCTGGCGGTGGCTTAAGCCTCAGGATTCATTCTGTTACTCATGTGCAACTTGTGGCCCCCGCCGGGGCTGTTTCCTGCCAGAAACACACACTGCACAAGACCAATTACAAAACAGCCAGCGTGATTTCATGTTCCCCTGAGCAGGGCAGCCGGTATCCAGTCATTCAGACATACAAACAATCCCAGGAAGAATTGGTGAAGGAAATCAGCTTGTCAGCAGCGTTAACGACACCGAGAATTGCGCAGAATTCCAAGACAGAGAGAGAGAATGGGGAAGGGAGAGTGGGAGGAGGAAAGGACAGAAGGGTGGAGGCGGAAGGGAGAGAAATAAAAGTATAGCAAGGCAGGGAGGCACAGACTCAATAAAAGCACAACAAAAACAGGCAGTTCTCAGGGTTGGAGCATTACATTTGGGGACAAATGAGTGTCAGTTAGAAGCGGCTATGCTCAGGCTGGTCTAGAACTCGTAAGATCTTCCTGCCTCAGCCTCCCGAGTGCTGGCATTACAGATATGGGTTGCCATGCCTGGCTCCTATGAGCATTTTTAATCCTGTCCGTGGCACACACTGCTCAGCGCTAGCGCATGGAATGTTCTCATACTTCAAGGGTTTCTGCCAGACACACTGACAGTGGCTGGCTGAGCCTGTGAGAACTAAATGACACGCACAGGCGAGGGACAGAAGGCCATCTGGCCCAGCCAAGGGGTATGTGTGACAGCGTCTGTTCGCTCTTCTATCTTAGGGGAGAGGACAGGGCTATGGGTGGTCACAAGGATCAGAATAGAGGGGAAAGGAAATCAGGGGAAGCAGAAATGAAGTGGCCTGGGCAGAGGCGGAGGGCCAGAGAGTCCTGGCACAGTGTCTGTGTCAGGACACCCAGGCCATCAATGACGGATGAATTAAGAGCCCAGATCAGGATGTCCATAAAAAAACCAGGTTCCCACGGACCTCTCGGGTCAAGTCTGCAGGGTACTTCTCAAGGCAAAGGCCTTCAGGAAAACGTTCTGTCCCAGGGCCCTTCACCAGCCTGACTCTCTGTCTTCCTACTGTGTCTGACCTCCCAGTGCCCCGACTGCTGCCCTCCGGGGAGCAGCAAGCCTGGGGCCTCCAGGCTCCTCTGTCTCCAGCTGCATCGCGGATGCTCAGATGACTGGCATCACTTCTAGGACCGAGTGTGGGTCTGCTAGGTCCAGGAAGGGCCAGCTTTCTCCCCAGCAGAATGAAAAAGCGCTTTGGTGGACCCCCCGAAGGGTGGAGGATGGGCAAGCGCCCAAACAAAAATATCTTTCCATCTCTGGCGTCCTACAGCTGAAGTCTGACCTTAGACGCACTGAATATTCAACCTTTCGGTTGAGCGTTACTGTTTTTGGAAGGGTCATTTATGAAGTCACTGCCATCTCAGTATGAATGGAATCATTCTATTGTGGAGCAAGACATCCCGGTGGCATTCTTTGGAGGAATCAAGGGCTGTGCTCAAAGTGGCCAGAAGTTGGAAGAAAGCCCCAAAGGGCCCCGGGGGATCCAGCAGTGGGAAAGGGAGACGCAGATGTGTCCCTCCCAGCTGCCCTGAGACCACAAACCTGCACGCTAGACCTAGCTCAGGACACGCCAGCCACTGGCAACAGCCCACCCGAGCTCTCTCTGAGCAGACAGGACTGGGAGTCAGCGCCCGGGTTCTGGGCTGGCCTTGCTATGAAAAAGCTGTGAAAATAAGCAAGTTTTTCCCCCCCGCTCTGGCCTTCTGCACCCTCATCTATTCGGTCTGTCACATAGTAGCTACCCGATGCCCCGCTGAGGAGCGTAAGGGTACAGCCTGCGCTCAATGGTCTCGAGTTTCATCTGTCCTACTGTTCTGGGGTGAGTCCACTTCCTGATCACCTTTTCCACCCTCACCTCCCAGGAGAGCTCTGGAGAGCCCTGCTTAGCCTTGTCTGCTCATCCTGTCTGCCCGTCCCTGCTCCGGCAGGGCAGTGGCGGGTGGTCTGGGTCACAGAGCAGGCTCGGAGGGAGCAGGGCCTGCTGCCCGGAGTGCCCACCACGGACTGGAGATGGGGGGAGGCTGGCCTGTGAGGGCTGAGCTCTGAGTCACCTGCGGGGGCGGATGTGCAGCAGGCAACGTTATCTGCGGCTCAGAACCGACTGCCTTTCTCCCACCGCTGCAGGACACGGAGCCAGGGCAGGAGCCAACTGGCATGGTTGTGTTTATGGGGAGCCAGCGAGGCACAGTGAATTACTGGAAGCTGGGCCTGGCAGAAGGGTGTCAGGGATGCGGGTGGAGATCTGGGGGAATGACCCTGGCATGTCTGCCCCTGGGCACTTCCTGTGGCTGAGCCCCAGCCTGCCCTGCCCTGTTCCTGCCCCTTCATTCTCTTCTCAGGCTGCAGATGCCAACCAGGCAAAGGGAGAACGTGCTGCCCGCTACTTCCTTGGCCCTTGTCCACAGGCCTGCTGACTAGGTAGCTGGGTGCCAGCTCTTACTGCTTCCTGTCTGAGCATCCCCAGGGCACCCTGGCCACCCTTGGGCTAGCACTGGCAGCACCAGCAGCCACTAAGAGATTAAGTTTAGTCGATCTGGGAGGGCGTTGGATGAGGACCTCTGTGCACATCAGTGGAGACCAATCCTTGCCCGCTGACCACGCCCTCCAGCCAGCTTGGCTCAGGAATCTAGCCAATGGGCTCTGAGAAAAGAGAATCAATTCTCAGACAGAAATACCGTTGAATCCAGGCTTTCCATCCATGAGCAGTATGACTTGGGCGGACTGTTCATCCCATCTGTGCCTCAATTTTCTCACATCCGCCAGTCCTCTGAGTGTGTCGTCCCATTATGTATGCAATGTCCTGGACACAGTGCCTGACATCGGTTCTCTGATCAGAGACGAGCTCTGACATTCTCCTTTTCCTCTTCTCCTTCCTCCTGGTCACAGCCAGCACTATCATTACAGACACAGCTTTACTTTCCTGCTTTGCTCACTTCCGGGACTGACATCATTCCTCCGTCATTTCCTCCTCTGACCACCTGGAAGCTCCCTCGCACCAGTGCTCTTCCCCTCACACTGGCTCTGGGCCTGTGGTTCTCCCTGACGCTGGCTTCTGTGTCCCTTCTCTGTGCATCCTGCATGAGCCACACCAAAGCCAAGGGGCCCAGTCTGGTGAGGAAAGGAGAAAGGAAATCTTACCCCCAGCTGTCAGTCAACACCCACTTCAGAATCATGCACTGCTAGCTACCTATCGCCATCCCAACCACAACTGCATTCACGGAAACAGGCTCAGAGAATGGGGTTAACTGCTCTGTCGCCCGACTTCACCGTGCCCATGTTGGAAACCTGACTAAGACTTCTCTGTTCATAGTTTGAGAATATGTCTCTCTATTTTTTTTTTTTTTTTTTTCCGGTACCGGGGATCGAACTCACGACCTTGTGCTTGCTGGGGCAGGTGCTGTGCTGCTGAGCTAAACCTCCAGCCCCATGTCTCTATATTCATAACGCAAGAGTCCAGGCTCCTCAGTACTTTCTGTTGTTTAGAATACTTGGAAGGACAGTGAAGAAGGGTGTTTAGAAAGTCTGATGGCCCATACCCCCAAACTGATTCCAGGGTGGAGTGCTGGGGAGCAGTTCTGATGCCCTAGTAATTTTCATGAGCAAGTACAGGAATTCTTTCTGGGGCATCTGATTTCAGACCCGTGAAACCAAGAGGCTTCTTTGGAGCCACGTGACCTGGGCTCCGGCTTCCCAGGGTGCACAGAGGGAGAGCAGCAGGATTCAGAACAAGGCGATACGTCAGCAAGGGAAAGGGCCGAGGTCTTAGCCACTGAAGAGCAATTTAACCCAGCTAGACAAGGTGGGGACTGCGCGTGGCACTCTGGGGGCATCCATCAGTTGTTCAGAGGGTGTAACTCTGCAACTTCAGCGTGAGCAGAAATTAAGCACGAAGTAGCTCTGGGCACAAAGGTCCCCACCTCTTCGTGTTGGAGGCCCCTAGCCAGCCCTCTGCACTTCTGCCTTTCCTCTGTCCCTTGGTGCACTCCTCCAGTGCCACGCTTGGGGTGCCACCTATCTGCTGATGACTCTGAACCAGGACTTGAGGTTGGTGTGTCCAGCTGCCTACCTGACACCTCTACAGTATACAGACCATGCCAGCTGAGCGCTTGCTGCGCCTCATCCAAGCAGGCTCTGCCTCATCTCCCGCAACTCACACCAGCTCCGTCCTTCCATTGCTCGGCCAAAATCTCACAGCCATACTGAGCATCTGTCCTTCTCCCACACCCGCACTCAGAGCGCCAGGAAACACTGTTCTACTTTCAAAGAGATCCACAATCTGGCCACTTTTCACAATGAGCCTATTGCTACCACATTGTCCCACGCTCCTATCATCTCCCGCCTGGGTTACTCCATGTGCCTTCTAGATGGTCTTCTCATTCCCGCCCTTAACTCCTACAGATGGCCAGAGTGGCCTTTAGAACCCGAGTCACAGCGCGTGATGCCTCTGCTCCAACCCAATGGCACATTTATTCCCTTCTTGCTTGGAGTAAAATCCCAAGCCTGGTCCCTATCTCCCCTCAGAACCACTTCTTCTCTGCCTGCCTTGTTCAGTCTGTACTGGCTGCACCGGCCACCTCTCTGCCTAAAAGCTCCTCTCCCACGTTACCTGCCTGGATAACCCCTCACTTCCTTTACATCTTTGCTTTGTTCAAATACCACCTCCTTATAAAGCTCCATCTCATTTAAAATAGTGCTTGCTTTCTCTGAGCTGGCACTGTTCTTTTTCCCAGAACACTTATCTCCTAACATACTGTATGATCTCATTTTTTTTGGGTACTGGGAATCGAACTCAGGATCTTGCGCTTGCCAGGCAGGCACTTGTGCCACTGGGCTATATCCCCAGCCTGATCGCCTCATTTTCTTGCTGCTCACTGTCTGTTTATTCCTCTCTAGAATGTAAGCCCATGAGGGCAGGAACTTGTGTCTTGACCACCTGTGTATCCCAGGTACCTAAAACACTGCCCAACACATAGAAAGAGAGACCATACACACTGCGGAAGGACTGGATGGTGGCTCCTGAGATTGGTGGGGAAATTGGATTCCGGAGAAGGAAAGGCAGGGAGGACAGGAAGTCGAGCTTAAAAGTGGGAAATATTTGGAGGGATGTTTAGGATGAACGAGGCATCTGGTGAGGGGAGTGGGAGTTGATTCATCTAGGTTTAAAGAGTCAAAGGCAAAAGGTCACAAGCGGAAAAGCCCTCTTGGGTTCCACTGACGCTAAAAGGGTGGGCTCCTTCTGTATTTAGAACATGTGTCTGAGAATCCATGTGATGACAGCACCTCTAGCAAGCACTGCAACCCAGGGATGCAAGGTTTTCTGAAGGATCTCACACGACTGGGAAGAAAACCCTGGAGCTATCCATAAGCTGGTCCTAACACGAAGGCAGAAGCTTGAGGGTGGAGGGAGCGTTGTCCACGCAATTTGTCATCCATATTACGTGCTCCCCGAGTGCAGGACGCATCAGGGCCATGCGCTTGGTGAAAACCAACTGAGTCTCTGGTGCGGGCACTGAGTGGTCAGGGGCCCGTGCCTGCTCATGGCCACTCTCTCTGTGTCAGTCACATCTGGGAAACAATGGCTGTAATGTGTCTATTGGTGCTAAATTGCACTTAGACTAAAAAGACAAAGAATAGTCCAGGAATAAATGCTGGGCCTCTGGACAACCCGTCCGGCTCCTGATCACACTGTTGCCATCTTCTCCCCTCATAATTCTTCATGAGTCTTTAAACACTCAAGCTCCTCAACATGCGGAGAGAAGAGGGTCTCTGTGGGACCGAGGGAACGCGGGAGGAGAGGGAGCTGCTACAGAAGGCCAAGGCTGACAGATGATTTTTTTTACCCAGAAAAAAAAAAAAAATCCTGCTTTTATGGTCATGTGAAATACTCAGGACAGAAAGTAAAGTTCAAGTAAGTGCTAGCTGGTGGGAGCAGCCCGGAGGTGACGTGTGAGATTTGTATGCTTATCAAGTGCGCCATGGGGGAGGAACTCTGACCTATCTCAAGTTGAACCCACCATCCCAGGGGGCCTGGACTTCAGTTTTGCAGCCAGAGGGGTACTTAGTCGCTTCAGCATTTCCTTTAGCGTCAGTAACTTAGGGGTGAGATTGTTTTGCCTGTCAAATTCACGGGGTAGTTAGGCGTTAAATGAGATATACGCAAAAGCGAATTGTAAACAGAAAACCACTGTACAAACACAGGGGTCTGCTGGGGGGCTGGTTTCCGGCTCTTGTTTAGCTCTGCACCCTCCCACCCTACTCCCAACGTAGCCACTTGTCCTATAGAAATTTTATATCTTAGAATATGTGCGTGTGTGTGTGTGTGTGCCTGTGTGCATACGTACAGGATATGATTGAAAAGCATGGCGAATGTCTAAATTAATAGACACACTGCCGTCAATTACCCCCACTCCCTTGCTTTCAACATACTTAGCTGTCATTCCTGCCACTTTCTGAAGCAGTTCTGAGTCCTCTTGCATGAGGACATTAGTGCACTTTAGGGCCTTTTGGTGCACTGTCATGGCTGCCTCGATGTCCCAAACTGATTCAAAAAGTTTACCTATCACGGTCATGTTGACTTTGGGGAAGAGCCAGAAGTAGCACTGTGCTAGATACAGTGAATAAGGATGATGAGGACCGTGGGGATGCTTTTAGGGGCCTGCCTTTCTGTTGGATAGCACCGGGCAGGGGCTTTCACTTTGTAGAAATTTTTTGGGGGGATTAATGGCAATGTATCTTTTACTGTAATACATTTTCAAAATTTAAACACTGGCCGTGTATCTTAGTTATAATGTGTGCGCATGTGTGCATTTTCTTTGGAAACAGGAACTATCGGAGATAACACGGCAGGTGAGTGCTGCGGGCTTTACCAAGAGGTAAACAGCACAAAGGAGCCCCAGGACCACAAGGAGTCCTTTTTGCTGTCCTGGGCAGCAGCTTGCAGTCCTTTCTATGTTCCTCTGCCGTGGTTTTGGGGTCCCTCAGCTCAATCTCTGTGCCGATCTGTGCTGCTGGCTGCAGAAGGCGCAGCCCACCTGCACTGCCCACATGGTGCCGGCTGTGTACACCGCTGCAGGGCGTGAGCTCTAAACATAGACCTCTGGTTCTAAACTCATGAGCTGCAAGGGCACCAGGGATACAACTTAGGTTTATCCAGCCTTTGAAACTGGGAATCCATTCAGAAAGGGAGGAAGTCAGAATATTTGTAGGAAAACTATTTTTTTTTCAATGATCTTAGTCTTTATGGAAAAAGTCAAGGCAGAGTACACACACACACACACACACACACACACACACACACACACACACTCATGAGACAAAGACAACTCACAGTTCTTGGCAACAGAGGGGCAACTGAATCTGGGGCTGTAGGGTGAGCAGGGAGAGAAGGAGAGGCTGTGGGTGGGAATGTCTGGGAAGTGGACCTGCTCCCTTCCGAAATCTACTGCAGGAAGGGAGCAGACAGGGGCTTCTCAAGGAGGGGGTTCTGGCTGATAACTCATCAGTTCAACTACCCAGGACAGGGTAAGGGTGCATGGGGGAGATGCTTAGATCAAAATTCTAAAGCGTCTGTTCCGTGCTGTTATTCAATGGTTCAGTGCATCAAAGGTTTATGCAAACATTATCAGGTCTCTTAATTAAGGAAAAATAATGACAAAAATTAAACAACACATGTTAAAGACTAACTGCAAGAAGGCTTGCCTATAGATAAAGAGAGAAGATTTAAACATGCCAGGTAACAAAAGCCATGTGCAGGGACTGGTAGGAACTGTATAGGAGGAGGCAGCTCTTGGGAGGTGACGGCTGCAGAAGGCCTGTGTGCGGGGGCTGGGCTCTGTCTGAGGCCAGGGGGTGCCAGGGCAGGGCTGGGAACGGGGATGCTCAGTAGAGGAGGACCAGGCCGGTACACCAGTCCGTTCTCTGTGGTGGGCTCTTGCGGGAGTGAGGCATTCGCATGGAGCCTGCTTCCAACGCAACTGGGAGAGAGAGCCCAGGAGTTCTCAGTAGATTATCCAAGCACCTGGCTCTTTAGATTTCCTGGAGAAAAGGGTACAAGCAAGCACTGGAACATGACTGACTCTCCTCTCCCAAATGGCCTGGAGAGGGCTAGGCTCCCAGCACCGGCTGCTGATGTTAAACTGAAACAGCCCGTTCAACATGCAGATAGTCAGGTGGCCCTCGGGAGAAGGGAGGCTACGGCTGCCAACGCAGCAAAGTCCCAGCCTTTAGTAGGGGTGCTCTGCACGGAGGAGCGCCTTTCCAAGACGTTACAGGGATGGAAAGGCAAGAGGGGGAGAGGTGGTAGGCAGGTGAAAGTGGGGGTTAGAAGAGGTGTGAGTCCCAGCCCCTGCAGCTGCACAGTGTTGTAAAAAAAACCCTTCATTTTCTCACTCCATAATTCCCAGAGCTGCACCCTCCTATACAGTGTGAGTCATGCCAGGCTGATTATAAGGGAGAGAGAAAAAGATGCAGCAATCAACACTTAAAAGGAAAGGGAAGTCCTAATGCGTTCCGAAAGTTGAAACAAACAAACCAAAAAGAATGGAAAAAAAAAAAATTTCCAAACAAAGCAACCAAAAATCCTTTGAACCAATTTGAACAAACAAATAAGAAATGAAACGAAAAATCAGGAGGTGGGCAGGAGAAAATAAAAATGAAGGACAAAAATAAACAAGGGAGAGACAAATGGATGTTAGAGCAGGCACGGACAGTTAGGTCACAGACGCCATGTACTTACGTTTACCTCGGTGATTGCTATATCAACAATGCTACCCACAACAATCAAGGCGTCAAATGTATTCCATGCATCACAGAAATAGTGCTGCATGGGGGCAGAAAAGCCGAGAAAGAGAGAGAGAGAAGAGGGGGGGGAAAAAAACCAATAACAAAGGAGAAAAACAAAACAAAAGGGAAGAGGGAAAATGAAAAAAAAAAAAGGTATGAAAGAAAGGAGAGAAGAGAAAAAAATGAGAAAAGAAAGAGGTTACGTGGGC
Source organism: Chinchilla lanigera (assembly GCF_000276665.1). Classification (NCBI taxonomy): domain Eukaryota; kingdom Metazoa; phylum Chordata; class Mammalia; order Rodentia; family Chinchillidae; genus Chinchilla; species Chinchilla lanigera. The sequence continues at coordinate 5,138,626 of NW_004955454.1, read as the reverse complement.
GTATTAAATACTCTCTTACCACTCTACAGTTCTGGCGGCTCAAACCTGGGCAACCTGGTTTTCGTAGGGTGGAGAGGCCTGACAAAAGCTGGGTTAGTTCCGAGGTGACGCGGGGTGGGGCCACCTGGGAGGGGGGCCGGGCGGCGCCTCCCGTTGCACCGCCTGCTCCCTCCGCTCAGCTCCGCGCTCTGGGGCCCAGTGCAGCCGGGCAGAGTTGGGACAAGCGGAAAAAAAGGAGGACAAACTCCCACTTTTTTTCCCCACAGGACGACGGCAGGTTCAATAAAAAGCATGACCGGAGGCAGGTAAAAAAGGAAATTAAAAAAAAAACAACCAAAAACATAAAAGAAGTAGAGAGAGTGAGAAAGAGAGAGGAACAGGGGAAGCGGAAGAGGTAGGAGGAGGAGGTTTCCTGGGGAGGGCAGAGTAATACTCACATTAGTCTCACTGAGAATGACATCAATTATGCTCCCAATCACGATGAGGAAGTCAAAAACATTCCAGGGATCACTAAAGTAACCCTACATAAGGGAGGGGCAAGCAGGACGGGGATTGAAAAGGATTATTAGACAGACAAGAACAGAGCAACGTCACCCTCAGAATCATTGTCCAGGCACCTCTGTGTCGTGCTGCTGGGAGTTCCATATGCCCTCGCTCTGCTCAGGAGCCTGGGAGCCCAGGAGGGAAGGGGCCAGCAGGGAAGCGCCAGCTCAAGCTCACTGTCCCACCTTCCCTTGGTTGCATGGTCTCCATCCTGCAGCTCCGTCCCAGCCCTCCTTCCTGCTTGGGTGGGGGCGGCAGGCCCTGCAAGTCACAGGGTCCCTTTAATCACCATCCCAGCGTATCCTGTACACCTCCAGTATGAACGGGAGCATCAGGGGGCCTGTGCCTCCTTACAGGTGCCAGGCCATGGTCCTATGGGTGATGCTGGGAATGGAAAAGGCCTTGAAAACTGCAATAATCAGTGTGGGCCAGGTGATCTGAGCTCAGTGTTAACTACAGGACCACTAGTGAGAACAGCACCTGTAGTACGCTAGGCTCTACGCAGATGGAAGCAGGCCAACCCCTGTTCCTACGCTGGATGTGCCTCAGCATCTCCAGGCCAGTTGTGTCCTGGCAAGGGCTTTCCTAACTGAAAGGAGACAGAGTTAAGGTCATTCTCAGTCTGACAGTGGCCTCTGTGGCTCTAGGTGGTGCAGTTGGCAGTGTCTTCTAAGCACCTCCTAGGGGTCTTTCCCCACCTCATCGTTTTGATAAGGGTCCCACTGAAATGCAAATGCCACCCAAAGTGAGTGACATTAGCAGAGACTTTCCTGGACACAGGCTTGATAGGAGTGGGCTGGGAAGGGGAACGGGGACGCTGGCTTCTTCAAAAGGAAATGAAGGCATAGAGCCCGAGGGAAGACTCTAGCACAGGGAGAGAAGACCAGTGTTCTGCTTCACCGACTTTTCCAGTCGATGTAGGTTTTATATACCATATTTGGAGAAGGCAAGGGATAATTTTTCCCAATTGCTTTTTTTTTACATACTTGGACACTGGCCAACCAAGGAACAGGGTCCAGCTGCCCCAGAGGGCCCTGGGATGCCTGGAGGGGCTGAGCTTTAGCAACAGCACATAGGGTTCTTGGGTCTGGCCCCTTTGCCTCCCTGGTAGGTGTGGGGCTGAGGGAGCTACAGTTCAGGAAACCCCAGCAATAAGACAGGCATGCTCCCCCGAGTGGGGCAGAAAGGACCTAGCACTAGAGAGTTTTATGAAAGGACGTTTGTCCCTTGTTTGGGGGCATTGTTCTGCAACGGGGACAAGATAGGGTTGCATTTGTTCCACAGAGCCAGCATTTCCCTGCTGTCTGAGCTCATGGAGCTGGGAATCCAGAGGCTGGTAAGGGAGCATGAAAGCAGAAAGTTTGCATCGAGAAGTTCTCAGGCCTCTCCTCAGCCACCTCGAAGGCTGCCAGCTCGTTATTTTTTACTAACAACAGCCAAGCCTGTGTCTATTTGCTCCTGGCTCTGTCCAGCCCCCTTAACCTCCCTCCTTCCCAGCCGTGCCCCCTTTGCAGAGGAACTGCAAGACAGGCTGCCTTAAGGCTGTTATTCTTAGAGCTGGAGGTCAGGCCGCCGGGGAAAGGGGCCTCTCGGTTCCCAGGCATTTCTGCCAAAAGCAAACAAAAGCCACCTTGGAGACTTTGGAAAGGCAGACTGCGGAACAGAGGTTGGCCAGGGCGTGGGTTAGGTGAGGGTCAGCCTGAAGTCACGGCCCTTTCTTTGGCTTCTCAGAGTATTTTTCTGAATGTGCCAGAGCCTTTGACTTCTCTTCCCTAGTTAAAGCTCATGTTCGGAGCAGGAGACAGGCAACTCCCTCCTGGGTTCTCAGATGTCATTCACAGGGCAAAAGAACACTGATTTGGAGGGCAGGGAGGTCAAGAGTGAAGGCTAGAAAGAAACGATACTCGTGGGTGTGTTTTAAAATTAGATTTTGAAAACTGCTGGGGACTATCTGTGGCTATGAATACCGTCTTTGTGGGCAGAGCTAGTGCAGAAGGGAAGCGGGAGGCGGGGAAGGAGAAGGGAGAGGCAGGCGCAGGAACAAGAGCAGACCCCAGGGACAGTCAGCGCCGACCTAGAAGATACGGTAACCAAACGTTATTGGGGTGCAGGTCAGGAGGAGGGGCGGAAGGGTGAGAGTCTCAGGGGCTGACAAAGGAGGGTGAGCTTCCATTCAGCAGAGAGACCTGGAACGAAAGGGGTGAGTGGGCCATGGTCTGCGACAGCTCTGAGAGCAGAGAGAGGGGAAAGAGGAAAGGCAGAATGGAGAGCAAAGGCGACACTTTGAAACCAGAGACACACATGGTAAGGCCCCAGGCGCGCACCAGGGAAGAGACTCTGTCCACCTCCAGGCTGTGCACCCTGCTCACCCTTCCTTGTGAATTTCTTTCTTTCCCCCTCTTTTTTTTTGGTGAGGTACTGCATGTAGAATCCAGGGTCGTCACATTGAGCTACATCTCCAGCCTTCTTTAATTTTGGAGACAGGGGCTAAGACTCTGAGCTACCCAGAGTTGGCTTGAACGTGTGATTCTCCTGCCCCAGAGTCATGATATTACAGGTATGTGCCACTATGCCTGGCTCTCTTGGATTTCTTTGTATGTGTGCAGACCGGAAGTAAGCACAAGACAGTCCTTTCCTCCCAGGCCGCAGCTGTCTCCCCACCCGGCTCCACACAGACTCCCATTGGCTTGGCCGGGTTAATGTGTTGTGCTTGCCCTCGCCCTTACTAGGCTGTGCTGCTGCAGCTTTTGGTTGAGGGCTGTGTTCAGTGACAGGATACCCGGTGACTCTCCACCGCCTGTAGAAACACCCATTGTTGCCAGGCTCCTGTGGGCCCAGCCCCGAGGAGCTCACACACAGCTGGATTGCAAGGTGAGGGAGCGCTGGGAGGGTGGACAGAGTCCCTTCAGGGGGCAGCTTTCCCCCTGCCCCGCCCACTCACGCACCCACCCACCTCACCATCCCGTCGTCCCATAGCCCATCAGTCCAAGCTGGACGTTAAAGATGCTTTGGGACCCGGTTTCCAGGTCTCCATTCCCTTGTCAGCCTCCCCCTCCCCCTATTTCAACAGCTGTTTCCTCCCACCAGCCCCACACCCACACCCAGACGCAAAGCCCATATCCATCATTTTGGGCAACAGGCTGTCCAAGGGCAACACCTGGCCAAAGCCTGACATGGGTGGGGCCTCGCAGGAAAGAACTTTGTTCTACCTCTCTGGAGAGCAAGAGTTTGATTCTCTCTCTCCTGTTCTTGCCTACCGCCTCGTTTGCTGGACACCATTGGTAATTGGAGTGTGTGGGGATAATAGTGAAGGGAGGGTGGGAAAAACTCAGACACTTATTTTTACAAAATCAGTGTAATGGTGGAGGAGTCAGGGCCGGGAAAAGGTTTTCCTGGCTCTCCTTGCAGTGGCAAACCAAACCTCTTAGTGTCCAGTTCCTCAGAGCCAGACAGGACAGGGCATCCCGAGGCGCAGGGTCAGCACAGCTGGAAGCCTTTTCTTTGCCATCCCTAAGTCCTTCAGACTGTGTGGGTTTCCCCTTTCGAGTCCCGGCCTCTGGGGAGGAGCTTAGAGGATGGGTCCCCATGCTGGCCATGCATGCGGTCACCAGGCTGATGAGCAGCCACTTCCCCAGCTAGGATCTGTTCTGCTGCTGCTAAACCTTCACGTGGTGACTGGTGGGCTGAGAAAATATAGCTCTACTTGATATTAACTTCAGCAAATCACCATTAGGCAGAAAAATGGCTGCCAATGCATCCTGGGATGACTTCACACGCACGAGCATTTTGGATTTTCTTCTCTTTTGGATTATCTGTTTTCTGGTTCAGTGCCATTACTGGGGCTAGACCAAGTTACAAGATGCAGGGTACTGGCTAAAAGCATGATCCTCTGGGGGCTACTGTGCCTCTTACTAGCAGGTAATTGTGTTAGTCAGCTTTCTGTTACTATGACAAAAATACTTATGATAACTTAATAAGGGAAGGGTTTATTTTGGGTCAAAGTTTTAGTCTGTGATTACTTGACTGCACTGCTTTGGGCCTGTGGTGAGACAGAAGACCCTGCTGAAGGAGGCTTGTTTACCTCATGGTATCTGGGAAGCAGAGAGAAGGACAGGAAGGGCTGGGGTCCTAATAGTCCCTCAAAGATGATCTAATTTTCTTCTGCTTGACCCCATCTCCTAAAGGTTCCACCACCTTTTCATAGTACCATGGGCTGGTGACACAAGTTAACACATGGGCCATAGCAGTAACCTTGAGCAAATAATGTAACCTCTCTATACCTCAGTTTTCTCATCTAGAAAATCAGATCAATCCTATAAGGCCAAGGTAAGGATTATATGAGATCATACATGACAAGCATGTAGAACTGTGCCTTATCTGAAGCTCTAGGTAAATATTAACCATGGCCATCATTGACTAGAGTTGATCTGCCTCCCTCCTAGTTAAGAAGGATTCCCACATTCAATTTTGGGAATGGGCCTGGGCAGAAGGACAAGCAGAGCCAAATGTCTGGAAGGAGGACAGAAAAAGTTGAAGATTCTGAAATCTTGAGCTCTCCTGTAGTCTGTCTCTCAGTTTTCTGCCCATCCTCTGGGTCACTAGTGTTAGGATGACCTTGAATAAAATCTGGCCAACACTACTGAGATTGGTGACAGTATGCAGGGTGGCACGGCTACATTCTGCTAATTCAGGCTCATAAAGACAGTGAACTTCCAGGTTCTTAGAAACCATCTTGGAAAGTGTGTTCTGACCAGGGATGGCATGGATAGGGCACTTGTTCTTTGGCTAGAAGGTGGAGACAGGGGAGGGCTGCCAGATGGGTGTGTCAGAGCAGAGAGCAGGGCTGCTGAAGAAGAGGTCATAGGCACATGCTTTGCCCTTGGATTCTGGATCCTTAGCTTCAGGCTCCTCATAGCCTTGCAACAGGTTGGTGGTAAGAAAGAAATCTACAAGTTGATCTACACACACTTTCAGTTCCAACCTAGGACTGTGTTATTTATTCCTCAGAATTTCAAGGTAAATATTTATTTCCCTGCCATTACTTATTTTCCTCTTCTCTTTTCCTTCCTGTCTGCATCCTTATCTACTTCAGATCGTCCAGCAAAGAGAAACACTTGCCCTGGCACCTGATGGGAAAGCTGACTGGAAGTCTGTCCAGATGCCCCTTGCTGCGGTTATTTCCTCTCTGACTTTCTCCCAGTCAGAGAGCTGGAGAAGGATGGAGCTGAGACCAGAGGTGGAGCTGCTGACACTGAGACAGACGGGGGTGTGGGGAGGACAGAGAGGGACAAGGAAGGGCTGAGCATAGGACTGGGAGGGAAACCTCAACAGCCAAGAACTGGAGAGGGCAGAGGTGTGCAGGAATTACAGCAGTCCTAGGAGAAGCAAAAGAGGCAGAAAGAAGGTACTGGCAGGAAAGGCACGCACTGTAGATCGGAAGAGGAGAAAAAGAGAAGAGGAAGGAGGAAAGAATACGTAGATGGTGGAAAGTGAAGAGAAAGACAGAGGGCAAGAGAAAAGCAGCCAATAGGAAGGGGAAGAAAATAAGAGAAACAGGAAAGCAGGCCGGGAGGGGCAGAGATGCAAAGTCGCCAGCGTTGGGCCCCAAGGACTACGAAGTGGTCCCGCAACTCGGATGGGAAGCAACACCCATCAGCATGGACCCGAGGATGCGGCTGAGGCCTCGTGCTGGAAGAGGCCTGGAATGAGGGGGCAAAGGGGATTTGTACTTGACCTAGGGCAGCAGTCCCCAGACGGCAGTGAAGACCCTGAACTCTCCTGGCTCCTGCGCTGTGGGACAGAGAGGATGAACGGAAGGCACCAGGCCGAGGCACTGAGCGCAGCTAGGGGGGCGTCACTGGTGGCGAAGCCACCATGTGTGTCTGTAAGAGCAGCGCCCATGGCACATCGCGGAACACAGTGGTAACTGACACCAAGCGGAGAGCATATGAATTGCATTACATCAGGATGCCATTGAGACGTCACGGCAATCACGAGAAGGAGAGGTGTCTAATAGGGAAGGCATCTCCGGAGCACACAGCTGCTCATGCCTTCGCCCAGGAGGCAGTGAGGACTTCTGCCTTCTTGGTCAGCTCCGTCCTATGACAGGTGAATTCAGAAGCACCTGGAGGAGCATCCAGTACAGATAGCTGAGGCCTGTGGGACTAGGGGGTGGGAAAAGCCAGGGAGCTGGGTCTTCGTCCTGGCAAAGGTGGCCCTGAGTGGGTGACCGCAGGTGCTCTCCTGGTTGTTGGAGGAAGGCACTTTTTGTGGGGGAGGGTGTTGGGGATGTAACCCAGAGAATCACAGATGCTAGGCAAGCAATCTACCACCAAGCCTCATCCCTGCCCCCTTGTCACAGGACACATTCAGCTCCCATTTTTTTCCTTTGGGATTAAGCTTTTTCCTTCCCTGGGAAAGTTTTGAAAGCCTTCCTTTTTTTTTTTTTTTTTTGGTTTTTCCCCCGGTACCGGAAATCGAACTCACGACCTTGCGCTTGCCAGGCAGGCGCTTTGCCGCTGAGCTAAATCCCCAGCCCCTGAAGGCCTTCATTTATTCATTTGCTCATTCATTCCTCTCAGCAGTACATCTGCATGCTTACTAGGAGCCTGGAACTGTGCAAGGCTGGGCCACACAGACCTACGTCAAAACTTGAAGTCTGTCAGTTTGCCTGCTGGAGCATAAGAAAGGAGGTTACAGGTTAAGCTTGTTTTGGGGGCCTTGGGAGGCTCTTTCTCTCTCTCAACTGTACTGTGCTAGTAGTTGCTTCTTGAGGCTCATGCTGGAATAAATGAGCTGATGTTTGCAAAGGCCTCCTCCCCGACTGTAGTGTTGGATGGATGCAACCCAGAGCAGGGCAAAGCAAGGCAGACGTGATGCCACCTACGCAGGTAGCTCAAGTTCAAATGCACTTTGGCTTCTGATCTTTAGAGAACCGGAGGAGGGGAGCAGGTAGCACCAGGAGGGAGTAGAACAAGGAGGAGCAACCGGAAGGAGCTTGGACCTGTTACAGCCTTCCCACTGGGCCAGTCCAGGTGACCAAGGGGCTGAGGGCAAATTTCAAACCTGGGTCAAACAAGACCTTCCCTACTTAGCCTGCTTTCACAGCCCCCACTGCCTTCCTGTCATCCTCTTGCTCCTTTCTCCACACCTCCCTGGACCTCATGGGCTGCTCCTCTGCAGAGGGACAGGTAGGACCCAACTGAAAAGCCAGCAACCTGCGTCTCTTTCATGAACAAGATGGGAATGAAATGACCCACTACCTTTGCTTCTCGGGATCAGCCTGAGTTGTGTACGTAAGTTAACTTAGCCTGAGCTTCCTCTCCTACAAAATGGGAATAATAATAGTACACACCCTCCAGGGTTGTGGGGATTCTGTGAGTTGGAACGTGGACAGTCCCTGCGGGGTCTGGTGCAAGGAAGTACTCAGTGCCTGCTGGGAGCTGCACTGCTGTCAGGACTGTGGATGCGGTTTGAGTCCTCTGTGGGAAACCCGTTTGTCAGGGCTTTGCTGGCTGCCTTTCAGCATGGTTGGCACCTCCTTCCCGCCCCTAAAACAGGCAGATCTGCTGCAAGTACAGGAAGTCAAGTAGCACCCTGGTTTGAGTGGGGTCAATGCCACAGTGCCCTGTCGACCTAGGAATCCCTCTTTTTCCCTCCCGGACCCTGTGTGCTTTACTTTCTTTCCCAGTGGCAGGGCCAGAGACAGCGAGCCACAGTGTACTTGCCTACCACGTTTTTTACACAACGTGAATAATTCTCCACATTAAATAATTAAATGTAATAGCCAATACTACCCTTCCCACACGAAGGCTTTAAGCAAGTCATATAATTATTTTTTATCATTCATGGCAACTCTAAAGCTCGCAAGCACCAGGCAGGAAAGAAATCTGTCACAATGTTAGAACGATTTGCAAATCCCTGGGTACCAGAGCAGCAGTGGGGATGCCCCTCCCCATAGCCCATTTGTGCCTGTCTGCCGCACACTGTGTGCCCCAGGTACCCCGTGGCATTCCACAAATAAATAATAATCAGGGTAATGCCAGCGCACTAATCAGCCACCGAGGAGCGGGCAGAGCTGCGCGGCACACTGTACCCTGTACACAGTGCGCGGGCTCGGTGCTGATGCTGGAGGCCAGAGGGGCGAGAGCGGCTGTGTTTCAAGCCTTGGGGTCTCGCTTCCTTCTCTGTCCCTTCTAAGTGACATGATGGTGGGAGACACTGCGGTTTCTATACAGTTTAGGCTAGGTAGGTTTCAACTCAAATCCAGCCGCGGCTGAATATTCATTCCCACCTGACTATTGAACCCTACCTACCCAAGGCGCAGTTCCGGCGTGGGAGAGCGCTGGCCTCTAGGGGGCGCTCTGGAGTTCAGCAAGAGCATCTCAGCGATTCCTGAAGGCAAACTGGTTTTTGGTATTCTGCGGGTGGGGATGGGGATGTTAAATGTCCTGCAATTTGGGGCAGCTCTGCCCAAGGAAGTGCAGGTGTTCTTTACAACTTGACACTTATATAAGTGCCGTGTGCAAATAAGGTTGGCCCTCTTCTTTTCTAAGTTAAAGCCAGCTTTTATCCTAAGGTCTCCTAGCTTTGCTCTTCTGTTGCCTTCTTTTTTTGTGAGTAGTGAGTTCTCACTTCTATTTTATTTATTTATTTATTTATTTATTTATTTATTTATTTATTTTTGGCTTTTTGAGACAGGGTCTTGCTATGCAGTTCAGGCTGGCCTTGAAATCACTTTGTAGCCCAGGCTGGTCTCAAACTCAGAATGATCCTCCTGCCTCAGCCTCCTGAGTGCTGGGATTACAGGTGTGCGCCACCATGCCCTGCTAGTTCTCACTTCTAAACATGACTTTTCCAGTTACATGATAGTTAAGGCACTCTCCTCGATATTATGTGTACAGATATGAGTTTTTTGTCCAGAAAATTAAGGAGGTATTATAAAGTATTTGTCACAAAAAGGGGCGGGGTTGGGTCCAGAAAGAAATGGAAGATTCCAGCCTAAAATGGTTTCTAAGTTTCCATACTATCTTTAAAGGGAAGTTTTCTTGCTTGTTCTGGAGGTTTTTAACTTTGGATTTTCCAAGTCAGTGAGGAAATATGAAGTCACACATTCCTCCGTACAAGTGCACACATCAGACCCCACACAGGGAGGGTCAGGGCCCTTAGTCAGACTCTCATCCTAACAGAAAGTGCTTCCTTCTTCTCTCTTGCTTGGTCTTCCTGGCTCTCAGCCTCCAGACCTTTCCATTCTCCAGCTTCTTTCTTCTTACGCTTTCCTGCTGACTCTGTCCATTAGAAAACTCCTCTTTCAGGAGGAGGAGGAGCAGGAGGAGGAGGAAGAGGAGGAGCAGGAGGAAGAGGAGGAGCACAAGGAGGAATAGGAGGAAGAGGAGGAGCAGGAGGAGGAGGAAGAAGAGGAGTAGGAGGAAGAGGAGGAGCAGGAGGAGGAGGAAGAAGAGGAGTAGTAGGAGGAGGAGGAGCAGGGGGAGGAGGAGTAGGAGGAGGAGCAGGAGGAGGAGCAGGAGGAGGTGGAGGAGCAGGAGGAGGAGCAGGGGGAGGAGGAAGAGGAGGAGCAGGAGGAGGAGGAAGAAGAGGAGCAGGAGCAGGAGGAGGAGGAGGAGGAGGAGCAGTTGGAGGAGGAGGAGCAGGAGCAGGGGGAGGAGGAACAGGAGGAGGAGGAGACTCTGGACAGCACACTTGGGGCTCTGCATCAGCAGAAGTACATCCGGGATGCTCCTCGACTCAACCCCAGCCACGCTGCCCATCTGAATTCCAGATGTGAACCACCTAAAGGACTTCTAAAACTTACTGTCTCCAGACTTCAAAAATTCACAGCACAGTCTGCCCACCCAGGGACGAGCCAGGAACCTTGGATCCATCCTTGATTCCTCTCCTTCATCCCCACATCCAGTGTGCCATCAGATAACGTCACAAAGGGCTGATCTCACTCCTCTCCTCTGTCACCTGTGTTTCCAGCAGGGCCCTAACAGCTCCTAGAGCCGCTACTTGAGAATGGTTTGCCTCTCCGTCCCTGCTGTCCTGTAAGGAGGGAAACTAACATTTGCTGAGGAGCTACTGAGTGCACAGCACCCACCCAGCCTGGTCACAGCTCTGGCTTCACTGGGGATGGACCGCAAAGTGTTTGGCACTTGAGTCACCTAAACTGGCATCATAGTCTCAGGACTGTCCTGAAGATTACTTGGGTTAATATTATTAAGGCACTTCTAGCAGCACAGGGTACATAATATACACGATATTAAGTGCTTATTAGAGATGAGCAACAACAGAAGCTGCACCTCCAATCTTGGAAGACTTTAGTTTCTGCAGCTGTGAAACAGGGACCATAGCACTTGTCTTACAAATTGAATGAGGCAAGCAAAGTACAACATAGCTCAGTGTTGGGTTCTTCACAATACTTAATATATATTACTTCCTTCCCTCCTTAGCATGCAAAGCCACTTAATCTAATGTATAGCAATTGAAACAATATGGGTTACTGTAAGTATTAGGGCTTTTAAAAAAAGCTGTCATATGAATACCAGGGAAAGCAGGAGGTTTTCTAGTAATGAATGAAATGGTAAATTGGGGAGAGCTAGCCACAGTTAGAGACATCTGCTCTTTAAAAATCAATTTGGGTAAGTCTTTGCTGGCAAGCATTCTCCATCCACCAGAATCTTCCCTCTTGGTGGGATCTGGGGCCAGTAGATGATTAAGCAAATGAAAAAATGTGAATTTTCTTTGTAAAAATCAAAGCTCCACCGAAATGTATGGCTAACTTAATGTTGTTGGAAGAAGGCAATTACTGGCCCTCGGTGCAATTACAGGAAGAGAGAAAGTCAGAGAAAGTAAATTTGAGCCAGCAATATCATTAGTAATACCTAGTAAAAACAAACAGAACTTTCTAGAAGATTCTCAACTTTAGAAAGAAGAAATGGACCAGGCTGCGTCCTTTTCTCCCAGTTGTTTTACTTTCCTCTTCCTTCTCCCTGTCTTTTACTGGGATCTAGAGCAAGAGTCCTGAAATTTCTCACAGCTGCTCATGGAAGCGCAGTACTGGTGCCTTTAATGGAATTCTGCACCAGGGCTCCTGTGAGCCAGCTCAGGGCCTTGGCGGAATCTGCCAGACTTCTCCTTATGCTGCCAGCCATGCATGCATGCTTGTCTTCCATGACTCTGTCTGACACAGTGGCAACATGTAGGAGCCTGTCCTTTGGTGTATCCTCTGCTGCTTCTCAAGGACAGAGGACATGTCTAATTACAGTCCAAACTGAGTCCCCGGCCTGAGTGAGAAAGCATGCCTGGCTTGTCGCTGGTGAATATGGTACATCTGCTCTTTGGTGTGGGCTTGAGTTGTCTGTTGGGGTGGCCCTCCCAGCTTCTGCACCTGCCAGGTGAATGCCAGGGTCCAGGGCCCTTTCCTGGGAGCAGCTCACGCTGGACTGCAGCACCTTCCCCAGTGCATGGACCCTCCACTTCAGAAGCCCCTCTGCATCTGCAGGGCACCGATGATCCTGAGGATGCACACCATGACATCTTCAAGTTGTATGAGGAGACCTAGTTGCCAAGGGCAAAGCAGCCATGGGCTATTTAAGGAAAGAAGCTTCTAGACGTGGACAGACCTGGCAGACTAGACTGAGAAAGTGGGATGCTGAGTATCTCTGCCAAGTGTCTGAGTGTCTCAAGTGCTTTCCATGAAGCTCCCTGCGCCCGACCTCCTCATTCCAGCCTTCTCCTGCCTGTGCGTGTGGGAGCTCCCTGCCAAACCCAGCTCTCAACCGTCCCTTTGACACAAGTCTAGTGAAAAGAAGTCCGCTGGCCATGACCCTTTCTGTCTTGGCCCTATCCTCAGAGTCTCCCTAAATATGCCTCCCCTCGGCATGGCCTGCGCCTACACAGGTCAGGGTCAACAATCATTCCCAAGAACAAAGCCATTTCTAAAAACAATTGAGTCTGAAGAGAGAAGGCTTCCCTGGAAGCCACTGGAAGCCAGAGGATCTCTGTGCCACGCAGGTATGCTTGCACGGAGGAAAAGATTGCCCCTGCACACTGGAACCCAAGGCCAGCAGCTCAGGTTCGTTCAAGAGCAGGTTGGCCCTGGCTTGAGAACTCCATGTGCTCATCACAAAGCGTACTGCTTGAGTGTCTCCTGGTTTTTCCTTCTCATAGCGCAGTCGTAAGGGATGTTAGTGAGACCATGGCCATAGCCAGCCCTGTGCCATGGAGAGTTGCCTCCAAAAGAGGGCATTTGACCTCCACAGCATCTCATCAACCAGGCCACTTGCTAGTTATGACTCTTCCCTTGCTCCCAGCCAGAAGAAGTCCACTGAGGGACTCCTCAGGACAACAAGCAGCGGACAGGAGAGCCAGGTTCCTTCTCAGGAGCCACCATGGCTCCCAATCTCACTTCTTTCTGTCTCTCTGCCTTCTAAGAAGCAGCCATTGCTTCACTGCCCTCATTTCCTCTTTCCTGAGAGATAGCAGGAGCTTTGAATATTCCCCCAGGGCAGAGCAAGGATGGTGGCTGCTGGGTAATTATCCTACTGTAAGCTGGTGCTCTGACAGTGCTGGCCGAGTCCTTTGTGTCTGGGGCTGGAACCAGAAGCCAACAGGGATGGTGGGGACTCCAGGCAAGCTGAGCTGGACAAACGACAGGGTGAGAAGATTCCCTTCCCCCTGGAAGTGCCATCAAGGCCACTAGGCAGTAAGTCTCTGGCCAACGACTGAGATGGAGAAGGAATGGTTCTGTACCCTGGGGAAAGGGTCAGTTAAGAAGCAGGTAATACATTAGGGACCTCAGGTCTCAGCATCACTGGAGCACTAAAATGCTAATCAGGAAAGCTACTCAGGATGCCAATGGGCTGGGGAAAAGAGTAGCTGGGTGCCCCAGGGCGACTCACAGTACTGGGCCCACAGGAACAAAATGAATTCAGACCACAGGGAGAGGCAGGAGCCCCTAACGTGCTCTCTCCTTCACTGGGACCAAGTCAGGAGCTGCGTGGGAGAGAATTTGTGCGAGAAGGCCCTGGCCTTTGCAGCTTCCAAGGACTGGGGAAACCCAGGGATGAAGGACGGATCTGACAGTCAAGAGAAAAGCTACCCTAGGGGATCCCAGGGCAGGAGCCTGCCTTCCCCCCACCCCGTCATAAGGGTTCCACGGCACATGAGTCAGTTCCTGGCAGAAAATCACCAGATGGAGACAGGGTGGGGAGGACGAGCTGGACCATCTGGCTTCAAGAAGCTCGAGCAGCTGGGCTGACAAAGCCTGGACGCAGATAGAGGCGAGCAAAGCCTGCGCTGTCACAGGAACACACGAGCCCAGAGCATACTGCCCAGCACAGCTATGGCCACATGCAGCTCCGTGGATGTAAATTTAAATTAATCGAGATGCATAAAATTTGAAAATCAGTTCCTCCATGCACTGCCCCCATGTCCAGGGCTCCACAGCTGCAGGAGGCCATGGCTGTACCCTAGGTGGTGCAGAGTGTGCTGTGAGACAGTTTGTGCTGGTCTGGAGGCTCTGTTTCATCCCTCTGGTCTGAATGCCTTTAGGTCCTAATACATCTTGCAACTTGAGAGTGAGCCCTGAGGCCTTCGGTGCTCTTACGCGAGAAAGTGGGACTGGAGCGGGAGTTGGGTGGGAGCAGCAATGAGTCTCCACTTTGGTCCCACTGTCCTCTCTGCTTGTCCCTTCTCAAGCTGGGAAAAAGGCAGAAGGCAGGCCAGAGCTCTGACCGGGGAGAGTGCCAGGTTCCAGTCCCCTCCGCACTGGCTCTGGGGAGGTACTAAGGGGCACTGTGTGCTCCCTGCTGGGCCATAGTCCAAGGAGATGCCTCCAGCCACGCAAAGGGATGCAGTAAATCTCAGAAAGAGCAGCTCCTGCTCTCACTCCTCCACCGCCTAGGTGGAGCCTAAGGGACCGTGTGTAGTCAGGATCCCCTCCCTGCAGACGTTTGGGCAAACTACTGCTCATGGGGGAGACCACCTTCTCCTGGGGCACAAGCCTGTAGCCCACTTCCAGGCTAGCGTCAACTCGGCTATTCCTCCTCTTGTTGCCTGTGCCAGACACTGTGAATAGCAATCCCAGGTCACTAAGTGACATCATCATCCCTTCTGGTCCCTAAATCTGTCACTGAGAGTAGAAGATCTGTAGCTGACACTGCTTCCTCTCCCAGGCCCCTGCACGCTCTGGCCACGGTGTTGTCAAAGCTGCCACTAAAGGCACAGACCTTGGCACCAGCCCAGCCTCACCCTATTGGTCCTAAAGGATCTGCTGTGTGACTCTTTACTCAACTGTCCTTCTCTCCTTGGGTAAAGTTCCCTTTCAAGTTTTACTTTTATTTTCTTTTGGAACCAAGAATCAAACTCAGGACCTCCCACTTGCCAGGCAGGTGCCGTACTGCTGAGCTATATCTCTGGCCCCGTCTGAAGTTTTAATTGGAATGAATGTATAGATCAACTTGAAGAGAAAGGACATCTTAAAAACACTGTGGTTTTGTTCGTGCTGGAGATTGAACTGAGCTGCATCCTCAGCCCTTTTCATTTTTTAATTCTGAGACAGGGTCTTACTACATTGCTAAGTTGCCAAGGCTGAGCTCAAACTTGTGATTCTTCTGCCTCAGCCTCCCAGAGTGCTGGGATTATAGGCAAGGACTATCTTAATATTAAGTTTTCTAATTTGTGGATATACCTCTCCAGTTACTAGTATTTCTTCCACTCCTCTTTATAAAGTTTGATAATTTTCTCTATAGGGATCTGAGCCATTTTTGTTAGGTTTATTCTTAAGCATTAGATGTATTTTCAGCGGTTAATGTAAAAAGTATGTTACAAACTTTTCTTCACATCTTGGCTGGTAAATTTTAGCTCACAATAGAAGGACAATCTGGCTATTTAGTTACCTTCTGACCATTAGAAACAAAACCTTTTCTTGCCGACCAGCTTAGTCCTGCCTAATCATACAGGGCCAGGTACCATCCAGGCAGCTCCAGGTAGTTGTCTCCTACCTGTAGGGAAGGGATTTGCTCTGGTTTGCTGCGATGTGTTCACAGCAGCACCACTTACAATTCACCCCACTCTTTGGACAATTCCAGACCCCTGAGGTTTTGTATGTGTGCTGGAAGGGTGAATTTGTGTGAGCTAGTGGATATTCACCCTTAGTTTTCATGTGACTTTTTGTGTGCACAGTGTGTGAATGTGAGGAGGTGGGCAGCTGGGTTGAGGGTAGGAATTCACTTGGTACATTCACTTTCCATGAGTGGTGTGGAGAGCAGACAGGATGGAAGAGTCAAAATGAAGAGTTTACCGTGAAGATAATGAGAGGAAGAAGCAGGCACACACGTGGACCAGCAGCCAGATCAGCTCAAGCGGTGACACCTTCAGATGTCCCTGGCTTTGATGCATGGCACCTGCCATGGTGAATGTTGAATGTCCCCCAAAGCCTCGTCCCCCAGGGTGGTGTTATTAAAAAGGAACCAGAAGTGGGGTTGAATGGCAGGACCTTAGTCACTGGGGCCGTGCACTTGAAGGGGACTGCAGGACAGCAGCCTGTCCTCTCTCTCTGCTTCCTGTGTACAGCATGGTGGTTTTGCTCATGTGTGCACTTTCCCCAAGACCTGCCACCACCTGCCACCCTCACCAGATCTGAGCCAATGCAGGCACCATGCCTTCCACCCTCCCAAACTGGAAGCTAAATAATCCTCTTTCTCTTTATAAGTTAGTTGCTTCAGACATTTCACAGTAGTAACATGAATCTGACGAATACACCCATCTTCTACCTCCTTGCTGCCCAGCTGTCCTTCTGCAGAGATGTTTAAAAGTACAAACTCACTACATATCAACAATCATGCCAGGGAAATAAAAAAATTCAGGCAAAAATCTTACTTAATGGTGAGATATAAAAGCTGTTTTTCAGGTCACAGTTAAAAAGTCACTGGTTCTTAGGCAAGATCCTGCTAGTTATTTGTACCTGAGCTTCAAGGGGCTTCTGGTTTGGTTTTCTGCCAGAAAACCCAAGGATGTTCTTCTTGAAATCTACTCTTTAGCAAGGGTCCAGTGTACCTGAGTTTCCTTATTCTTCTTTCCTACTGGCCAGCTTCCCTGGTCAGCCTTCGGCAGTGGCTTTTCCCTCTGCTGTCAGAGAGAAGATCCATTTTTCTTTCTCTTTACCCCACAGACTGGCCCTGGCATGTGTGAAATGCAAATGGCTCCAGGCTGGTTCTTGTGTCTCTAGAAACAATCTCTCACATTTTACCCCGCGTCCTTATGATAGAAAACCAGCACCTGAAGGAACTGGGGGCACCTTGTAGTTAGGCCGCCTTACCAGGCCAATTCCTAGGAATCTGTCCTGCTTCCATATTTTCATGACTCAGGTAGAGGTTCTCAGGCTGGGGCCCCTGTGGGTGTCAATGTCACGCACCCGCTAGGGCAGGCTACCCAATCCACTGCCTGCGCTCCTGAGACACAATTTAGGAAGCCCGTCACAGGGTTCGGCAGCCCGCTTCAGACAGCATCAGAAACACATCTGAGTCAACCACAGGGTGACTCAAGTCTTTGAAATACTGAAACAGGCTGTCTCCTGACACAGATGAACACAGTGCCAGTTTCCCTACGGAGAGGCTGTCATCTGACACCGAAACCTCACTCAGCGGCACTGCTGCCTTCTTGGCCTCCCTTGGGCACGCTCCTGTGGGTGGTGGACCTGTTGGTACCTCTAGATCCTGGAGCTTGGAAGAGTCCTACGTGTGGGCAGAGACACTGTGGGTGTCCATTGCGATTTGGTGGTCTTCCCTAGGCTGGGACACAATTTATCCCCTAAATGGACTTGGAAGGATGAACTATCAAAGGTATATTTATTTCCCTGGCAGAGGTAGGGAAATATCATTGTTATCACCAAATGATGTTTATTAGGAGTTTTGTTCTCTGAAAATTAGCGGAGGTCCCTAAACATTCTTTGAGTGAGAGAAAGAGTCCACCTCGTAAGGATATTGTCTATACTACCTTTTAAGTGCCCCAAAGGTTGATTCCCTCTTTCTGCAAACCTCGGCAGAGTAGTTGGCCTGGATGTTTGCAAACAGTGCGGTGTGGTGGAAAACACTTGAACTTCAGAGCCGGAGGAGCTGGATTGCAACCTCACTTCTACCACCTAATAGTGAGCACTACTATTGATGTTGGGTGCTTCCCTCCCCTCCTCCCTGCAAGGGGGACAATGGCACCTATCTTCTAGGGAAAGGTTCACAGGCGATGATGTGTGTGTAGCACGTGGCATGTTATCAAAAATATTATTTGCATATTAATTCAAAGTCTTGTGGATGACTGTGATCCAACAGCCAACGAGAAACTCCCATCCCCAGTTCATCCTCAGGAGAGCAAGAATCTGAATAAACAGAAGATATGGTCAGGGACTTGTCTTTTTTACCTTCCTTGGTCTGTGTTACATCTGGGAAAACTCGTAAAGGAAGGGAAGAGAAGGCGCACAAATGTGGAGGGTTTTTTCCAAGCCTGTAACTGTAATTCTCCCACCCTTTTCTTTTCTTCACTCTTGACAAGCTGTTGTGGTGGCCACGGGGGCCACTGACTTGCTGTCACAGCTTCCCTAAGAAGTTGTCAACCCCTGGCCAGCAGATACTGGCAATTCTGACCTGTCTACAGGGTCCACAGTTAGCAGGCGCTTCGCACACCAGCCCCGCACCACCCAGGACCATGAGGCGGCTCGCGGGAGGGCACAGATGATCCAAGGGACAGGTCCAGCCTCACCTACCCTGCCTCACCAGCCAGCGGTTCCAGCCTCCTCTCCCTTACAAGGGGCAGTGCAGAGGAATTGCAGGGTAGGGAATTTGCAGAGAACTTTGCAGGGAACTTTGGAATTTGCAGGGAGTTTCTGCCGCTGGCTCTTCTGTGCTGGAGGGTGTCGGGGAGCAATGACAGCCTCTGAGGCAGAAACAGGAAGTGCCCATTGACTGGAGCCCTGAGCCCTGAGTGAACACAGCCCTGGCTGAATTTTTCACATGAAGTTGGGCCCCGTGGCTAGTGAAATGGTAAAACATAGGCCTGGGAGGGTCTGGGGGGCTGGGCCGAGAGGTTTGGTTTGCCAGTCTGTGGGAAATGGGAGGAGAAAGGCCATGGCTCAGTTCACGAGGATTGTGTTCCCTGTGAGTCCCAGTCAAGGCCAAGGGCATGAGCCGGGACTAGCACTGTTCAGTGCTTGGCCGGTGGAGGAGTCGGGCACTTATCACGGGAGCGGGGATGGCCCCAGCAGGTGATTCCCGCCCGCTCACTCGCTCTCGTTCTTTCCCTGCGGGCACGCCGCCCTTGCCCCACCCTTCTCCACCAGCCGCTCCTCGGAGGCCTACCTTGGGTTTGAAGGCAATGAGTTTCAGGATCATCTCCACAGTGAAGAGGCCGGTGAAGAGCATGTTGAGGATGTTCATGGCGATTTTGAACAGGCAGCTCTGGCCGTAGTGCTGAGGGAGGGAGGGAGTCAGGAGCCATGAAATGGGGGTGCCGTGAGGGAGGGGCACCCGAACCCCTCACTCCCTTTGCCCAGCCTTGTCCAGGGCCTTCGTCTAACTGCACTCTTCCCTGGCCCAGCCTCCCGGAAAACCCCTCCCTGCACCGGGGCAGCCGGGCAGACACGGCAGAGCCTGTGAGCTCCTCCTTCTCTACCGTCTCTGAAAACAGGGATCGGCAGAGTTCTGCGTCCCTTCTTTGACCCAGTTCAATGACGTTATGGCTTCCAGCACCCAACAGTTCTGGCACGGCCACTCTCCCTGCAGACAGGTGCGTACAGCAGCCCCTCACACCCCATGCCTTATTGACAAGGAGCGCTACCTGGTCCCTCTCTCTCGGTTCTTCACCTCCTTCACTCCCTCCACTTATCCACCCAGGGTTGCAGGGTTCTCTCATACATTCCCAGTGGGGAGCTCGGCCTTGGGAAGAGCGCTTGACTTTCACCAGCTGGGGGAGGAGGCAGGCTGTTCTGCCCTTTCTCCTCCTCTGACTAGCAGGAAGGCGACCACCCGAGATGGTCTCACAGCTCCTTTACACCTTGTGTCTTCCCATGCAGGGCCCCAGACTGACCTGCATGGCTAGGCAGATGGTGTTGAGCAGGATGAGGACAAACATCAGGTACTCAAAGTAGGTGGAGTTGACCACATACCACACCTTGTACTGGTGCTGGTTCTTGGGAATGTACCGCCGCAGGGGCCGGGCCTTGAGGGCGTACTCCACACACTGTCGCTGGGAGGGGCACAGGGACAGTGAGGTCAGCTTTTTGGTTTATGTGGGGCATCGGCATAAAAGGGTGGGCTGTGCATGGAGCTACACACTCTAGGGGAGGAGTCCTTGGATGTCATGGAGACAACCTAAACCTCCAGTACACTTCCAGGTTTGGGATGTGATTTGCAAAACGTCTTGATCTTCCATCACCCCCGAATGCAAGGGAGCTCTTCTAATCAAATTTCCTTAGCTAGAGTGTAGGGAAGGGGCATGCATCTCCTCTCTTTCAGCCTGGCAGTGTGGTTTACTGCCTGGTAGGTAGGTGGCTGGCATTTGAAAAATAATGACTGACTCAGAGTTGGTCTTCTCATTGAGCATGGAGGAATTATCCAACCACAGATTTTCCTCGGGGTGCTGCTTGCTTCAATTTTTCTTTCTATCCTAAATCCATCTCTTGTATTTGCTAATGTCTACCAGACCAGAAAACATGGTTTACGAAGAGGAGAGGAGATCTTGACTGGGCTAACTAAATTCTTGGGACTCGAGCAAAGATGATTTCATTTCTCTGTGCTGTGCCCAGGTTCCCTCTGGAGGCTGAATGTTACTCTGGCCTCTATAACCTTGGCCTCTGCATCTGATCTTGGAGGCTTATGGAGCTCATGTCATATTCTTCCCATTTCTACTACTGTCACCTTGATACTAGATCAGGCTCTAAGGACCTCTCATCTGCATTTTTAATTTTTATTTTTTTCAGAATTGAGGATTGAACCCAGGGCTTTTGAACTGAAATGCATTCCCAGCCTTTTTTATTTTTTATGTTGAGACAGGCTTTCTGTAAGTCACTCTAAATTGTCCAGGCTGGGCTTGAACTTGTGAGCCTCCTGCCTCAGCCTCCCAGAGTGCTGGGATTATAGGTGTATGCCACCACGCTTATTTCATCTGTTCTTCTTAATTGTTCTTCCCTCTCTCTCTCTCTCCCTCCTGTCTTGCTTTCAATCCAAGGTGCACACAGCAGCTAGATGATGATTTAAACCAAGACGCAGACATTGAGCCCATGAAGGGCCTGACTCTCCTGATCTGGGAGGAGCTGAGCACACTCTGCTGTGCTCCTTCTCTCATCAGAGCTCTTCCTCCCAGACAGGGATGCGTCCCCACGTGGACCACTCCCACTGGGGACACGGCAGGGAGCCAACCAGCGATTACACCTACATCCCACCCTAACAGGGTCGTCACTCACCAACTGAGCTGGGTTTCTCACTGGCTATGGAATGGGGTCCCAGCACGGACAGCTCCATCTCACTCCCACCTACACCTCTTTCCTGCCCAACCCCTCCCAGGCTTCGGGGTTTTGCTTAAGAAACCATGTAAGAATGGTTTCCTGGAGGTGTTCCCTTGCCCATCCTCAAAGCTCTCCCTCCCTCATTGTTTAAGCTGCTGTGTAAGTTCTAACTTGTCAACTTCTTGACAGGGCATAAGATTTGGGCATATGACAGAGCCTGTCATAGTGTACCCTTAAATGAAAGATATGTTTGTTGGCTGCATGTGTTTGCCAGATGCAGGATTTGCAGGGATCTGCATTTCCTTTGCATGGAGACTGACAGCTCTGTTGTGGTTGAGGAGGAGACAGTGGACGTTGGTATCCACACGGATATCTCCCTGGACTTTAGCTGACTTCCGGGTGGGCCCCAGGCTGGTGGCGGCTGCCACTGCTTACACGGCCTTGCTTCCCTTCTGGCCTTCCTCCACTCCCTGGACGGCTACCTGGTTCTTGTCCAGCTCACAGTTCTTGTACTCTTGCTCTCCCTGCTCCTGGAAGGTAACGATGACGAAACCCACGAAGATGTTCATCATGAAGAAGGCGATGATGATGATGTAGATGATGAAAAAGATGGAGATCTCCACACGGTAATTGTAGATGGGACCCTTGTCTTCCGTGTGGGAGTCGATGGAGCGGTACAGCAGCCTGCAGGAGGAGACAGGTCCCATGGAGGGCACTGGAGAGGCAGTGGCACCTCTGGGAGATGAAGGCACCACTGCTTCTAAGGGTCCTTGGGACCAAAGGAAATAGCTCTAGGCTAGGAGTCACGTGGCCTAGGGCAAATCATTGTAACTGCTCCGAGAGTCAAGATTATTCATCTGAAAAATGGACAGAGATTGATTTCCGACTTCCCTGCCCACAGAGTGGTTGATACAATGTGTATGAAGGTGTTCTGAAACTGTCAAGAACTATTTAAATGTGACATGAGTCACGGACATCAATTTCAAAATGGACATATTGGTGAATACTGAAACAGCTTTGCAAGCTGGCATGGACTCAAAAGAGGTTGGAGCGAACATAAAATAAATCTGAGAGAAAATACCCACTTAGGTAAAAGTACTAATGTGGCCTGTGCTTATTTAGATCATCCACAACGGTTTGGCTTTCCACTTAGGTCATTTACAGCACGTGCTGTTCATGGGGGCCCGGGAGACGGCCCCGTTAGCTTGCTACTCTTCGTGGATGGAGGTCATCTCCACCCCTTCTCTATACTCCCTCACAGCATGTGGCTGTGCTCCAGATGTCACCTACATAGGCGGCAGCTCACATCTAAGGCCCACACACTGCTGGATGGGGGTGGGGGTGTGTATGCACAGACATACAGAACAGCTGATGGGTGGGCTGCCTGCTCAAGGCAGTGCAGGCAGGTGCAGGGATGAAGGCATCACCCCTGGAGTGGGACTGGGACTCCCGCTTGCATCCCTTTCTCACCATCCGCTGTGAACGTTGACCAGATTTTTCCCGAGGATGCCGGGGGAGCCACCTGCACCCACTCAGTGAATGTTGGGAAAGGAATCTGGAAGTCTGTGGGGACTCCAGTGCCCACACCTGGAGAACCCCTTCCCCTCCTACCCCCATGAGCCACGAGGTAATGACAGAGACTTTGAGGGTCATGCTGAGGATGGGAAAGGGAACTGAAAAAACACTCATTCTTGGCTGGACTTTCTAAGGCACTGATATCTTGGGCTGGAGATGTAGGTCAGTGGTAGAGGACCTGCCCAGCATGTGCGAGGCTGTGGGTTTGAGCCTAGCAGTGCAAACAGATAGATAGACAGACAGACAGATAGATAGAACACTGATGTATTCTAGAAAAGTCTGTATTTCAGCAATGGCATGGCCTCCAGGTTGTTCCATAAACACCCCCTCATTGCCTGGGAGGCATGAGCTCTGGAAAGGAATGTGAGGTAGTGGACTTCTGTGGCATGGCCTCCAGTGTCAGGGCAGAAAGGCCCGGGTTAAAGCACTCACTCTGGCCATCCCTCAAAGGTGGAGACGGTGAAGAGGGCCATCATAGCTGCCAGGACATTGTCGAAGTCAAACTTGCTGTTCTCCCAGCTGCGGGGCTGGATAATAGGTTGGTCGACCTCCCCATCTTTGTATGTGATGTAGTTACCCCTGGGAGAGGAGGAGAAAGAGTTATTTTGGTGTCTCCCATGCCCCCTTTGCACCTGGCTAGCGAATGACCTGGTATGCTGGGTGGGATGCACTGGGGTAGGGTGAAACCTCATGGTTCCAGCCACTAGGGGGAACCTCAGTGGGCAGAACCCTCTGGAGTAGATGAGTCTCTGTGACACACCGGTGAGACCAGACTCCATGTGGGAAGAATCCAGCTGTGCCTCCTCTCAGACCAGCCACCAACACCTGAGGGAGCCAGCTTTGCAACAGGCTGCCCACCCGCCTGTGGACACTCACTTGCATTCGGCTTCTGTCTGTTTGGAGCTATCAGAACAGGTGTAGAGTTTTCCCTGGAAGCCAGAAGAACAAAGTGATTAGAGATGTTCATTAACCAATGAATCCATCAAATAATGATTAATGGGCATCTCAAGCACCCAGCACTGAGCCAGGGATTGTGGGATAAAAACTGCAAGATGAATCCAGATAGGGTAGACATGACTCACACACATTAAGCAGGTGGAGACTAAAGACGTCAGTGTTGTGGGTACCCATGGAATTCAAATGCAGGCAGCTCCAGCCCACAAAGGCTGGACTCTCTAGGAAGTCCTTGGGAGGAAGGAGGAAGTAGTGCTGAGTTTGAAGGGAGGACTCAGATGGTGGTGGTGGTGGGGGAATCAGTGGGAGTTTTTATGGTGGGTGGAGGGAAACAGGAGAATGCTTCAGGTAAGAGAATAGCAGAACCAAGAGAAAGGCAGAGTGGAAAAGAGGCAGGACCCTGGCTTCAGGCTAGCTGGGAAGGGTAGATGTGAGGCTATTGATAATAAGCAGCTGCTGTGGGTTTTGAGGAAGTGGATGAGACAGAGGTTCCGGAAGACGAAAGACACTCTCCCTTCTGGATAGAGGGAAGAGCAGCCTGCCCTTCAGCCTGAGGAGCAGAGCCGCCTTTCCACTCCTCCCTCCTCTGGTCTGGGAGGCTTGCGCAGGGCTGTGGTCAGAGATTACATTTACCCCATTCTGGCCCTGGCTGTTGTCCTCGTCTTACTGTATCCACTGATTTCCACTGCTGGGGTGCTGCTGACATTCAGGGAGTGGGAAGTGGGATAATTTAGAACCAAGACCTCACCTTGAAGAGCTGGACCCCGATGCAGGCGAACATGAACTGCAACAGCGTGGTGACAATGACGATATTCCCAATAGTCCGGATGGCAACAAACACACACTGGACCACATGCTGCAGGTGGAGAGGGGCAGGGGGCAGGGGACACAGCTTCAGCCCAAACTCCCCTCAGCTGGCCATAAGGGCCATCCCTGCATAAGCCTCTGCAGGGATGTGGTGTAGGCAGCCCCTTTGCTACAAGTGGGAGGAACCAGCTCCTGAGGGCCAAGCAACCTTCCCACAGCCACATGGTGAGTGAGTGATGGAACCCAATAGAATGCTGAATCCCTCTGGGACTCCCAAGGGCTTGAAGGGCTACAAGCCCTACCAACTTCCCTCTGATGGCAGTAGACACATAGGGACCTCTTCCCTGCCTGGAGTCCTGTGTTTGAGGGTGAGTGTGTGTGGCTCCACTTTGCAAATGTTAGCTTCAGAACTTGGGTTTTGAATAGTGGCTGCTGTTATTCAGTTCATCATGGAGCCAGAACTTGAAGTGAGACAGTAGTCCAGGCTTCAACCTGGCAGACACTGGCCTGACCATGACCTCTTCCTCCTAGCCCGACTCTCACTTCAGGTGATCTTCCACCAATCCATAGGCTGACTGATGTTTGCTGGGGTGAGGGCTCCCAAGCTAGACCCACCCATCTCACCTTTAGCCCCTTTGCCCTGTTGATGGCCCTCAGGGGCCTGAGGACTCTCAGGACTCGCAAGATCTTCACCACGTTGATTGCACTGGACCTGGGGGAGAAACAGGGTGGGTGATGAACTTTCCCTGCTCCTGGCACAGTTGGGGATGATATGCTGAGAAAGGATCCTGGTAGGCTGATGCCAGGCGAACTCAAGAAAAGGATCTGTCTTGGAGGTTTCTGGGGAGACTGTTCTTTACTCCCAATCCCACCCTTAAGAACTTGGAGCTTTCCTGCCACTCAGACTTTTCTTTTGCTGAGTATAGAATGAGAAAATCAATTCAGCATGAGTCATGAGCAATATAATGGGCCACTCGGGGACATCCAGGTGTCAGCAAAGATAGAGAGCAAGGCCTGCCAGAATTCAGACCTCCTGGCTGCCACCTGCCAGCCAGGTCACCTAGGATACATTTCCTAACTTTTCAGAGCTCTAGTTTCTTCATCTGTAAAATGGGACAGTAGTTAGCAACCTATGTCATTGCAGGAATTAAAACAGAATTTTATGTGCATCAGGTAGCAAACAGTGTGCTGGGCACGTATTATGAACTGAGTAAATGATATCTTTATTATCACACCACTGAAGGCATCATTGTACTTAAAGAAAGACTACAGTAATGGTGCAACTCTAGGACTTGTGTGGTGGCTGGAGGCTGTGGGTGTGAGGAAGGGATTTTTGGGTGGTGATCTCCAAATACAGATTCCAGGCAGATGTCCATTATAACATGTACAAGTGAATTCCATTCTAGTTCATAGCATGTTCAGGACTCCCAGAAAGAATGGCCTCACAGAGCTGATGCCACAGCCAAACCAGAACTTCTGGAGGCTGCCAGCTACTGCCCCTGGCAGGATGGCAAAGGTCCCTCCTCAGAGCCCCTTCGGCAAGATGCCTGGATGGTTTCCTGCCCAGGTGGAGCTTACTAACGACATTAGGCTGGTAAGCAACTCAGAAGTTCAGTCCCACCCATCCAGGCTGTCTGACTGGGTATCCTCTCCAAAATTCGGAGGGGCGGCCTCCTGCTGGCCTTGGAGCCATCAGCAAAGGCTGATTTTATTGTTCCTGGGTCAGGATGAAGTGCACAGCAGGGAGCTAGAGAAAGGTCTGATTTTCCTGGGTCTTTTATTCCAAAGGGCTCAAAGGACATCCCTCTGTCCCTACATTTCTTCCCTGAGGATGTTTGGGAGGGAGTCTGTATGCAGCAATTCACAATGGAAGGGATTTCAAGGTCAGATGGGATAAAAAAGACTAAAAGGAGGAAGTTTTGGTCCAAGGTGCTATAATGATTTAGTGGTAGTGCTGGGATAGACTCTAGGCCTATAGGTACCAAGAAAGAAAATTCTTGGAAATATAATTGATGTCACAGAAAAGGGTCTCACTCCCGTGGTTCCTGATCATCCTGAAGGCTGATGATGAAACAACCTTGAGAAAGAAGACCCAGGGGCCTTCATTGGGCTAAGGCATAAGAAAGACTTATGCTTTTCTCTGCCATTGGGTTGAACTGGAGCAAGTCTTCTCATGTCCTGAACTTCAAATTTCCCATCTATAAGTTGATGATAATAGCACTTGACCTGTCTACATCACAGATTTGATTTTGAGGACCACGGAAGGATGCTTAGGTGAAAGTGTTTTGAAAGTCAAAGTGTAGGTTTAATGTGCCAGGTGGTTAGGATGTGGCAGAAACTCACGATCAGCCCCTTCTAAGCTTGCTCTAGGCTTGCAGCCTTGACTGTGCAAGAGACTCTCCCGGGAGCTTTAAAACTCCTAAAGCTCAGAACATACCTCTCTGGGGGTGAGATTCAGGCAAATGTCTCTTTTTGGTGGTACCAGTGATTGAACCCAGGGCCTTTGTACTGAGCTACATCCCCAACATGCCCCATCCTTTTAAAATTTTGAGACAAAGTCTCGCTAAGTCCCTAGGTTTTTCAGGCTGCCCTGGTGGCAGGATGGCAAAGGTCCTTCCACCCAAGTAATTTCTCTGTGCAGCCAAGATTGAGAATCAATAATTCTTCTGTCTTTCCAGTACACACACACACACACACACACACACACACACACACACACACGCACATGTGCACGCGTGCTTTGATTGAAGACACAGATGAGAGAAAGGGTGGGAGGATGGACCAGAAGGGCAGGGAAGGCCATAGCAATGGCAGGCTCTTGGCAGCTAAAGGGCAGCCACGGCCCCTGGGCAATTGCTGGAGGACAGAGAAAGGTTTCAGAGCCTGGCCTTATCTGCCATGGCAAAATCCAGATACTTGGACATATTCCTATGGGTTAGCATACCCCAAGGGTCCTACTGCTGAGGAATTGGATGCAAGAAATCACAGCCACCTTGTGAGATTTCCAAAGCCCTTCCTCTTTTTTTTTTTTTTTTCAGACAGGGTCTCACTGTGGAGTTCAGGCTGGCCTCAGACTCACAGCTATCCTCCTGCCTCAGCCTCCTGAGTGCTGGGATTACAGGTGTGCACTACCACACCTGGCTAGGCCCTTCCTCTTACATCAGTCACACTAGCGGTCCTGCAGGCTGTCCTCTTTGACACTCATTCCTAACTGCATGTCCCCTTCTTGGGCCCAGGGAGCCTTACTTACTGGATGCCAAAGGAGATGAGGGACACGCTGACCACCAGCAGGTCCAAGATGTTGAAGTAGTTCCGGCAGAAAGAGCCCTTGTGTAGAAAAGCCCCATACGCAGTCATCTGCAGGGAGGTACAGAGAAATGTGAGCATGTGTAAGCCAAGCCCAAGCTCCAAAGACACCCCACCCCCCACTACCCTTTCCTCCCACAGCTTCCTTTGGGCAGGTCCCAAGATCTACCACAGGGAAAAGGAAGGACCGAATTAAGGAGATGTGGTGTCCAGGAAAAGGTTCTGCAAACATTCACTCAACTGCTGAAGGATTCCCCCACCTCAGGTGTATAAGTGGCTCCCACACCGGCCATGCAAAACTCTTCAATCCTATATTCAAGGCCCTTTCAAGTGAACCCTCCATCCCTCTTTGATTTCCTACTATTCCCCAGCAGAAGTCCATGACGGCTGCAGCCCGATAGGGCCCTTTGCTGGTGCTGTCCAGGCTAGCTTCCCCTTTAACATACAGTTCCCTACTTGCTTCCAAATCCTCTTACCTCTGGGGCCAGCTGGAAAACTAGGATCTGGGGGTGAGAGGAGGAACACCCAGCAGGACAATCAACTACCTGTATCCTGGCTTGCCCAGGACTGAATGGGCTTTATTATTGGGAAGTTTGCTTCCCAAGAACCCCTCGGTCTGAGGCAAACTAGAACAGACTGTCACCTTAGTGACCAGTGAGAAGTTCTGCCAACAGCTGGCACTTTGCATCCTTCCACTCCCTAGTCTCAAAGGGTGCTGGGTCTATGTCAAATGTTCTCTGCTCAGTTTGATTGTCTTTTTTCTAGATTGCACCTGGGACCTTTATGGAAATGGTCTGTCTAGCTGTGGGTTCAAAAAGAGGCTGTGGTACAAGGGTGAAGAGCACAGTTCTGCTGCCAGACTGCCTGGATTTGAACCCCAGCCCTATACGATACCATTTTATCTGTGCAGCTTCCAGCAAGATACTTAACTTCTCTGTGGTTCATTTTCATCACCCGAAAGATAAAGATAATGATAACACCTACGCTCTAAGGCTGGGCATCGGTTATACAGAAAACACTTGGAACCCTCTCTTGTAGACAGTGAGCTCCAGGTAAGTGCCACCTGTCACAGTAGCTTGGATTTGAGTTCTGGGTTCTTCCTGTCTGAGGAAAATTGAGTTTCCTTATGTAGAAAGTGGGGATATTACTTGCTGCCTCTGTGAAGCTCATCCAGGTAAACAAGAGCCCTCTGAAAACTTTAAAAATGAGAACACATAGGATGATGATTATTGCTGCAGGACTTGACTATGATTCATGCCCTTGGGGCTTGTAGAAAGCGGAGTACTGTGTGCGCTCGGCCTATACCCTTTCCCCCTCTGCTGACTTGAGTTTATCCTGGTAAAGGGCTGTACAAAGGCAGGGCGTCAGCCAAAGGGAAAAATTCAGAGCTGATGGCTAAGAGGATGAGAGCTGCTCCCTGGTCATCTGGGGTCCAGTTTATCTCTTTGGAATCAGAGCGTGTCTGGGACGGTGAGCCCGAAGCGCAATTCAAAAGCTAACACAGGAGGAAACAGGCAAAAATAGCTCTTGCAACCTAATTCTTTCCATTTATCTCCTGCAGCAGGGGGCACAGGGGACTGAGGCACCCGTGGTGTGCAACAGTTTCTAGAAGTGGGGAGATTACATAAAAGGTGGCAGGGGAATTTGGCTGCAGATCTCTCCCGAAGGCCCATCTGGAAGGCTCATTGTCCTGAGTCTCAGGAAGATGGGGTGGGGGGGCCCGGAGACTACGCTGGGGTTGCTTCTGTAGCTCACATTCGTCAAAGAGTCCCTGTACCCGGAGAAGGCTCAGCACCTTCCCCAGATTCCCTGCTGTCAGTCTTACAGAAGGCGCTGGGTCTGGACCCTCCTTGCTTGGCCATTCTGAGGCTGCTACTAAGCTCTAGTGGAGTCCACTGTATGTGGGAGAAGGCATTCCTTAGACAGGCAGGCAAGTGGGCTCAGAAGGCCGACTTCTGTCTTTTGGCTTTGAGGTTCTGTTCGCTCAGGGGACCCAGAAGGAGATGAGCCCTTCAGAAAAAGTGTGTGTGTGTGAGAGAGAGAGAGAGAGAGAAAGAGAGGTGAGGGGCAGGCACCCAGGCAGAGCCGGAGGAAGAGTAGCCATGGAAGAAAGGGAAAGTGTGTGCTTGGGTTTGAAAGCCACCTGTGGTACTCAGAACGTGAGAAAAGGCCAGGCGCAGGCCCCCAGTGCAGAGCGTGCTTCCTCCTCCCTGTTCTGCTGACCACCACCCATCTAATCCCTGCTTCCTGAAAGCTCTAGGCTGTCACCAAGGAAGGGCCTATTGTTGAGTCTTTCCGTCCTGAGGAGAAAAAGGGGACAGAGCCCGGGCTCACTGACTCTGAGCAGGAAGGGCAGCCACAGCCCTCTGCTCAGCCACCAGCGGTCACCCCCTCTCTAGGAGCCCCCTTGGTTATTAGTGTATCATTGCTCTCGACACTTCCGTGCACTGGTCCTGACTGGACTTTCTCTCTCGTCTACGTGACCGTCTTCTGCATTTCAGGCAAGCTGGTGCGTCCCACACACCTCTCCTCTTTAAGGCCAAACTGCCCAGGCCCTTCAATGCTCCTTCCGGTGAGTGAGCCTCGTAGACGGCCAGCGCTGTCTGTGCTACGGCACGAGGCTCCAGATACAGGGCAGAGACCCATGAGAAGGAAGTGCAGCGGCATGGAGTGGACATTCGCAAGCACAGTGAGCATCGGAGAGGCCAGAAGAAGAGGGGCAAGGGCAGGGAAGGGCCTTGCGGTGACCACGCTTGCAGAGAGGTTTTCACTTTTGCTGCAGGATTCTCTCGAAGGGGAGGTGACACCACTGAAATCTACAAGGGGCACTCTGAAGGGGCTCCTGAACGGAGGAGGGGGCTCAGAGCTTTTCTCGTCCTGGGGAAGAACTTGTTGGGTACGTCTGAATCTGGAGTCCAGGGAAAAAGCAGCTTGCCGTGGACAGGGGGCTCCCAGCCGTGCATCTCAGTGCAATCACATGACTCTTGGTTCCCACTCCCCTCCGCTCCTGAAACTGGGCCCTGGCCAGATCATTTAGCTCTGCACAGAAAAGAAAAATCTGAGCAACACCCTTGGTGAGCGGGAGCCAGGGACACAAGCTAGGACAACGGGATGTCCGGAGACGAGCATGTCATGGCAAGCACTCGAGCTGCCTTGTGTAAGTGCGTGTGACAGAAATGTCAGGTCCATTAAAGGGCTGGGCCGTGACGTGGCAGTTTCATCAGGAAAAGAAGGGTCTGCAGCTGGCAGTGGATACCAGCTTGTGTCACCCTCAGCGACGGGGTGAGAAGGAACCTGAGCTCTTCCGGAGGAGGTGTTCAGGCAAGCGTCCCGGGAAGAAGATGCCTGAGCAGAAGCCCGTGCTCAGACCCCATAATCCCTCTCTTCTGGTTAACCTGGCCTCACCTCAGAGACAAGCTTACCTCACCCACAGGCTGAGAACTCACAGCCTGCAGCCCAGGTGCACCGGCTGGGTAATTCATTGGCTTCGAGGCTCAGAAATATGTGGGAAAAACTTAGAAATAAGCTCTCTTGCCCAGTGTTGTTTGGACATAGGCTTGATCTGTTTGGAGCCAGGCGTGTCATAGCAGCTCCACAGAACTGAGCTGGGCCAGCAGCAGGCAGAGCTCGGACAAGTGCTCAAACTCTTTGCAGCACTGGTTCCCACCCTCTGTACGTAACCCTCAGCATAATTCTTCTTCCCCATGCTTAGGGCAAGAGCCCGGCAACACAGCTTTCCCAGGGTCAGGAAGAGAGCTCTAACAGCCTGCTGAAAGGCCTCGGTAGGGAGGCTGGCACCAGGCACCACCGTATTGACTCGTGGCTGCAACTCCAGTGTAGTACCAATGTCTGCCACAAATACTGAGGGAGGTATTGGTGCTGGCCATCTTGAAAGAGCCAAAGAGGTTCCTTCAGGCCCCAGAGTGTTTCCATGCCTGGAGTCTGTGTGACATTTCCTCTGGGCAGGAGAAGCGAGAGAATTGTTTTTTGGTGGGGAAGGAGAATTCTAAGTAGCGATCAGTCACCGATTGACGGGAGAGGGTACCTGTGTGCATGTGCGTGTGCATGTGTGTGTGTCACTGCTGGTGACCACCGTACCCAACCACTGAGGGGACAGCACCAATAGTGACAGTCATTGTGTGGCTCTTGCAGGCTAAGGACTGTCTAGAGGTGGTCAGAGGGAAAGGGACGCATTGGGGTGGGCTTCTGGTCTCTGAGCCCAGGCAAAATGATGGTGTGAATCGAGAGGCACTGATTTCTCCAAGTTCAGCCTTGAGACTCAAAGAGAGAGAGAGTGGAGGAAGCAGAAAAAGGAAAGAAATCAGCAGCCAGAGCAGAGATAGACAAGGAAAAGGACAGAGGATGCATGGAGGGGTGCATTACCTTAAGGATAATCTCTAAGGTAAAGATACTAGTGAAGACATAGTCTGCGTTGCCTAGGATCTGAAAAACAAGCACAACCGGGTTAGTGGCTCTGAGAGTGAACCCACACCAACAGGAGTGCGTTTGTTAGCAGCGGACAGTGGCAGAGAGCAAGAGCACTGGTGGCAGAGCGGAAGGAAGAGGAGAGGGGGCGGGGCTTTACCTTCAGAGCAATTTCAATGGTGAAAATGGTAGTAAAAACAATATCAAAATAAAACAGAATCTGCAAAACAAAAAGAAACAGGGTGGGGAGGGGGTGGGGAAGGGAGGAAAGCAGGACAAGAAGACAGGTCAGTGGATGTTCACCAGAAAAGGAACCTCAGCTCCAAATAAGGTATGGGTCCTGGGCCCCTCCACGTGGCGACAGGTGGAAAGGACCTGGGGCAGGTACTCAGCACTGGACCCTGCCACGGAGCTGGCTCAGGCAGGTCAGCCACTCTAGGTGGGGCCCCAGACAGGTGAGGGGAGCCCCACTGGTCCTGGGTCCATGCATTATCTGGTTGAACACATTTCTCATGAACCTGATTTACTTCAAGCCGAAACCAGACAAATGCTATGTCCGTCAAAGGGCAAAGACTGGGGCTTGTTTCTTTTGCAGGGAGATTCAAAGTGCTTCACTCATGTTGGTGGGACCAAACTCACTACCTTCCTATGCTGGTGGGGATCTTTCCTGGTGTCTTGTTCTTTGGGGCCTGGGAAGGAGTGTCCTCTAGGTCTACTCCGGCCAAGGACGGGCAACGTAGTTTCACGCTTTATTATGGCGCAGGGAATGGGTCAGGGCTTTCCAACATCTGCTACCCTAGGTAAGACAACCTGGACCATGCAGAGTTCTGGGCACCACTGTGGTTCCAGGGCAGGGTTCCTTTCCTCGTACCCTTCTGCTTGGTATTTGATAAAGTTCTGAAGTCTTGAGACACAACAATTTTTATTTCAGCCTCTTAGGCTGTTCACCAGGGCCTTGGGTGGCTCCCCATGTGGAGACTGAGGCTCTTTTTTATATAAGGTCAGTGTTATCATTGGCACCTTCTCGCAGATGCTCCCCCTCTGGTCAGAGCATGCTGGGAGCAGGGAGGAAGTCCTGGCCACTCTTCCCTAAGGCCACAGGGAACAAGAGCTTCCTGGGGAACATCCATAGGCAATGACATGCCTGACCTTTGCCAGTGACCGACCAGCCAGAGGAGTTGGGGCGCATGCTCTCTTACTTGCTTGTGGTCCCCAAATGGGTTTCTATAGAAGCCCTATCTTTTAAAGACATGTTTAGGGTGCATCTGCTTGTGAGATTGGGAACTGGGCTCCTGAACGATCAAAGGCATCAGCGACAGAAGCTGTGGGGCCAGCCACACTCTTGGGCAGAGGGTACAGAGAGCAGAAGGGATACACACATGGTTCCTGAAGGAGGTGTGCTGCACGGGGTCCTCTGCAGCCAGAGAAATGCTGCTGAGCAGAATGAAGAAGAGGATGAGGTTGGTGAAGATCGTGTCATTGACAATGCGATGGCACTGGAGGCGAAACCTGCATGGGGAGGAGAGACACGAAGGACGTATCAGGAAAGAAGGGAGCATGCGGCCCTGTGGGCCTCAGAACCACTCCCCTCAGCGCCTTCTCCCAGGCTGCAATGGCCTGGGTGGTGTGGGGCGTGATCGCCTCAGCCTCACGTTCTTCTACTGCTGGGTAACGGCAGCCATCCACCCCATGATGCCATTCCAAGGGGACTTAGTCCTAAAGACACCCACAGACAGTAACCTCTGAGATTTTGGAAGGCTACATCTGAGACCATCAGGAATCTCCACATTTTCTAATATTCCTGTGAAATAAACAACTGGATTTTGTTTGGAAACTTGTTTTTCCCACCATTGGAGGGTGGGGAAATCACTTTATAAGGGCTGCTGCATAATTTTGTGCACCAGGAACAGTGAAGTGTCTGAAGAGGTGAATGCTGAGGTCCCAGAAGCCAGTGCTGTGGCCAGGTGATTTGCTGTGTCAGTTTCAAGTGTACAGCTTGGTTTCACAGCTCAGACAGTGCAAAAGAGCTGCATGTGCGTACCCCTGTGCACTCAGGGACAGTACACGAAGAGCCAGGATGTCTTGGATATTGCATCTTGCAAAAGCACAGGAAGCAAGTACAGCTTGCTTATTATTGCCTTCATTTCATAGATTAAAAACACAGGAACCCAGGACGGAGAGGCTTATCCAGAAACACAGCTGCGGTGTTGGGCACCCAGGGCCTAACACCAGGCCTTCAGACTTCCTCCCCTTACATCATGGGTGAGTAAATGCTCCAAGATACTGGGAAGGATAAATTTTGTGTGTGGGGGACAATGCTGGTTTCGTGAGAATTAGATGGTCTGCTAGGATCATCCCTTTTAAACCAGCCAGTCATCTAACCAGCCAGCTAACCCACTGAACTGATCCTTGGTTTGCATATGGGCAGCCTGAGAACAGATGCCAGTAACAGCAATGCTGTCAGGAAACAAAGTTCCAAGCCAGTCTTGAGGTGGAACATCTTGAAAAAGTGAGCCGTTAAGGTGCAAAATCAGAAGAAACAATAAAGTGATTTAGAGTCTCCTCATATTGTGAATATCAGACATAGAACAGAGGATAACTAGACTTCAAATAAAGGAGTTAATCACAAAGATGATGAATCCACAGTAACTATTAGACATAGACAGATGGATCTGAACAGCGGAACAAATGGAACTGCTGGAATGTTAGAATACAATGGTCAATATAAAAAACTGGCTTAAACAGTAATATAGATAAAGTTAAAAAGAGAATAGGTCAAGTGGAAGACATATCTGAAGAAATCACTCAGAACACTGGTAGAGAGGCAAAGAAATGACAGATATGTAAGAAGCTTTAGGCGATAGAGAGGACAGTCTTACCCCAGAAAGAATGGTCATCATCAATAAATCAAATAATAGCAAATGCTGGGGAAAAGGGAATCCTTCTACATTGTTGGTGGGAGCATAAACTAGTATAATCACTAGGGAAATCAGTATGGAGAGTCTTCAAAAAAATGAAATAAGAAATTCCACTCAACCCAGCTATTCCCTTTCTAGGTATCTTCTCAAGAGCATTAAAGGCATCATATTATAGTGGTACATGCATACCCATGTTGATAGCAGCACAGTTCATAATAGCTAATCTAGGAAACAACCTATATGTCCATCAACAGGTGAGTGGATTAAGAAAATGTGGTATTTACATACAATGGAGTATTGCTCTGTCATAAGGAAAGAAAAACTTGAGTCATTTGTAGGAAAATGGATACACACTGAGACCATAATGTTGGGTGAAAAAAGTTAGACACACAAGCTTAAATATTGCATGGTTTCTCCTATATGAGAAACCCAAAGAATAAATAAAGAGCAAAATAAAAGATAATAGGAAGCAGAGGGGTAGATCTTTCTCAAATGCTAAGGAGATCAACAGATGAAGGGAGAGGGAAGGGAAGCAAGGGAAGGGGGATGGTAAAAGGAATTAAGATGTGTTATGTACATGTACCCACTCCACACACAGAATGTAATCCCCATATACTACAAACCTGTGCTAATAAAAATAAAATAAATAAAAAAGATAAGGAGGACAGAAGGAGAAGGTCCAGCATATCTAGTTGGAGGGGCACAAGGAAGGAATAGAGAATTAAAGAAAGGCCATCTTTAAGGATTAGGGCTGCAAACGATCAAGTAAGGAAGAAAAATACAAAGCCATAGGCCTAGGAATGTCACCTACGCTAAGCAAGATACATAGAAATAAATCCATGGCAGCCACATGGTGGTGAATCTGCATAGCATCGAAGGTCACGGAAGATGTTGATGGCAGCTATAAGTGAGGGGCAGGTAACTCAGAGAGCAGTGGTAGCTGGGATGCCAGTAGGTGCCTCACCGAGTGATGACAGCTGGAATGCCAGCTGACTTTATGGTGGGATGGCATCTTTAATGAACCGAAGGGCAAAAGCTGCCAGTCTAAAATCACACCCACAGCGAAGTTATCATTCAAGACTAAGACATTAAATGATTATGTATAAGTAGACAAGTCAGTTCACCATAAAGGAACTAAGGGGCCTTCTAAATAATGTCCTCTAGGGCGAAAGGAAGTGTTTCTTTCAAATGTTTCATCTCAAAGGACAGAGATATACTAAAAATGCTCAATGACAGGACAGTGGCAGGGAGACTATTATTTCACAATACAAAGGCAGTAAGGTGGGGTGGATGTAATCAGAATGTTATATACATACATAAAAAATTACAATGAAACCCATAGTTTGTAAAACTAATATGGACCAATATAAAACAACTAGAAAACAAGTTTAAGTAGAAATGCCATTAAACTCATTTGGGAGACTATATGCGTATCTTCTGGTTCTTGAGCGCTCCATTTCTTTATTTGTAAAATGAGAAAAATAATTTGCCTCCCCCCGGTGCATATCAAATGAAGTAAAGCAGATAAAATACAATAAAACCCTGTAACCTGTTGTTAATTTTTTTTTTTTAAAAAGGTCAACAAGGGTTGGGGTGTAGCTCAGGAGTAGGACGTGCTTAGTAAATGTGTGGCACTGGCTTCTACCCCCAGCACTGTGAAACAACGAAAGTCAAGCCCCTCAAAAGAAAACAAAAAGACCTGTCAACAGATTACACCATAAGCAGTACGTAGATCAAACCTACTAAGTATGCGCTATAATAATGATGATGATAGCATCTAACTTGTTAGGTTAAAAATAAAGCTTGGTGCCAAAATACTGATAGGCGATAGCATGTGAGTTGGGAGTGAATGAGTGAGTTTGAAATGGGGTAAGGTCCTTCTTTCATGCAGAAGGAGGGCTAAGACATGTTGAGCTTCACGTTTTGTTAAGTTAAAAGCAGACTTAGCAGATTATCAAGGGTAACCATCAAAAGAATAGAGGAAGTTACACATTTCAAAGCCTAGAGGGAAAGATAAATGCAGACCATCTGATTCAGAATCCATGGCGCTTTTCCCCCTAATTCGGCGTGTATTTTTCAGAACTTGTGGGAAGATAAGAGTCCCGGGCTCCTCCCAGACGGTGAAGTAAAATGCAGGTGCCCGCTGGGCTCCTGTCACGGAGGAAGCAGGGCTGCCTTCCCCGCCCCCTCACACACCTGTTGTTGGGGCTGAAGATGAAAAACGCGCTGGCCTCCGGCATGGGCACGGCTTTTTCCTTAAGGTGAAGCTCAGAGAGTGGCCGCGGACGGGGCCCCACCGGCATCTCGGGCTCCTCCTCATCCTCTTCTCCTGCAAAGACAAAAGCACCGTGCTAAATAACTCCGGCATCATGTGCCTCCTTCCAGAGCTCTGCCTACCTTCCTTCTTCCAGCGGGAGCCGACACCACCTGTAACTCGGAGCATGTACATGGGCACCAAGCAAGCCGGACATTCTGCTCTCCCCTGTGGGGACTGCAGAGCTCCCCTCTGTCAGAGACAGACTTATATAACAAGAGGGGCTATAAGCAGGGTGGCCCACTTCTCCCCATTTGCCTAAACTATCCTGGCTTTAAAACTGAAACGCGCATATCCCAGGAAGCCCCGCGGTCCTGGGCAAACACGACGCTCAGCTGTCCTGGGAAGGCGCTGGAAAGCGACTGGGTTAGAACAGGCAGTGTCAGTACCGCTCCATCGTCGTGGCTGCAGGCGGACAGTGCGTGGCTTAGCTGAGCTGAGGAATCCCTTATAAACAACCCCGTTCTTGAAAGTTCCTGGAGTTGAAAACAAACAGCTTCCCATTCCCAAACTACGGAAGTAATCAGACCTTGTGGGCATCGCAGGGCAATAAAGTAACGAAACAGCCCTTCCCTTGAAGAACTGGATACTGACACCAGTTCAAGAAGCTCCTTTGTTTTCCTGGGCAGTGGCAACAATGAACACAGCTGCTTCCTCTGCTTGCTTAGGGAGCCCCTCCTTCTCCTGTTCTGGACAGAGCTGCTGAGAAAGCAAGGTCTGGGGAGTTTACATAAGAGCACAGACTCTCAATCAAACGCCTTCATCCAAGCCCGGGCTCTATTTCCTGCTGGCTATGGACACTTCATTGAGTCTCTCTGTGCCTGGTTTCTCCAACTAGGACAGACTAATGAGAACGCAGGCATCTGAGAGGCGTGCCTGGCACGTGATGGTGACTGCTATGTGGGGCAGCTTTCATTATCTCTCCACTCACCACCCAATTCTGAGCCTGCATTAGTGCCCAGCACCTTTCTCAGGGTGACCTTGCCTGCTAGTGTTCCCTATCAAACCGTCCACTCACATCCAACTATTTTCTGAATAGTCACTGCAGCAGGTGAGCAAGCGCGGCCCCTGCCCCAATCTTTGCCTATCCAGAGCTTAGGAATATGAGCTTATTTGGAAGTAGGGCCTTTGCAGATGTTATTAGTTATGACCTAAAATCTAGTGACAGTTGTCGTTATGAGGAGGTACACAAGGCACATGGAAGGACAAAGGCCATGGAAGAAAGAGGCAGAGACGGGAGTGATGTGTCCACAAGCCTGCGAGTGCAGGCAAGAGTGGGAAGGGTGGAAGCCAAGCAGAGATTCTTCTGTGGAGCCTTCCGGCTGGAGCATACCCCGCTACACTTTGACTTGAGACGTTAAACCTCTGAGCTGTGAGAAAATGTACCCCTATTGTTTTTTTGTTTTTGTTTTTTTTCTGGTACCAGGAATCGAACTCATGACCTTGCGCTTGCCAGGCAGGCGCTGTACCACTGCGCTAAACCCCCAGCCCCTGTACCCCTATTGTTTTAAGCCCCTCTTTTCTAGTAGGTGATAATTTGCTATGGGAAGCAGACAGCTCACTCTGTACTTTGCCCTTCTCTCAGCTCTTCAACTCCCCTGCAGAGCTCATGAGGACCCCCAAAGAGACAGCATCCTTCACTTGGCTCTTTGGAACACCTGGGCTCCAGGGAACAACTTCCTGTGAATCCCAGCAGCATTTCTGGTCTCCTGCCTTCACTGGGCACTGAGCTCACAGCGCCTCAGATACCTGATTTTAAATGTTTCTGACTTGTCTCCTGCGCACTGCAAACTCTGAGGGAGGAGCTGTGCTTGGCACAGTGAAACCCTTGTGTCTGACGAGGATTAATTCTACACCTTCAAGAGAAGGGGACTTTGCAAAAGAGAAGGGTCATTGGAGGTTAACCTGCCTGAAAAAGGACAGTTATAGGCAGTGCATCCCAAGACCCCAGCACGCCTTGTGTGTGCTCCCTCCTTCTGGTTAAAATGAATGGGAGTCTGGGTGCTGGGGTGGGACCCAGTGGGACAGTGCTTGCCTAGCATGCACAAGGCCCTAGTTTCATCCCTTGCACCACCAAGCCAAGCCAAGCCAAGCCAAGCCAAGCCAAGCCAAGCCAATCCAATCCAATCCAAGCCAAACCAAAGCAAACTAAACCAAACCAAACCAAACCAAACCAAAAACTCAAAACACCCACAGCCAGGTGGTGCAGATGGAAAAGTGACCGGCACAGAAAGTGGTTCTTTATCAAGCAACAGTGCTTAGGGACCAAACACCAGCAGAATACAAGCAGAAATCAGACCCTTTCCCTAGGGCCATGACAACTGGCCAGCAGGGTGAATTAATATTTTCAACAGAAGAGACACAAGAGATGAAAAACCATGTGCAGGCCAAAATTTGAAGCTTTAAGACACCCAGACCTTCACAAAAGAAAATTTTCTATGAAGAGTAGAATTATGAAAGCCAGAGTTGGCCTAAATCAGGATATAGTATTTAAGAGTGAGATTTAACTGGGAAAGATCTTACATATCTACTCAGCTGTTTGCATTCTCTTCAGCTTTGCACTAAGGAAGCCAACATTTTCTTGTTCATGATAATTTGATAACAGATCATTTTGTACTTATTTTAACTGTGTGTGTTTATAGAAAACCATATTTACTAGCTTTGTGCTATTCTAGTTCCTGAGGAACCGTTTTCTGTGCTCTTTTGTCCATGCCAGCTGCCTCGCTGTGCATGACGTTCAGTGTTGATTTCAACTCGTGGGGACAAGCACGTTAGTGGCTCCATCAGACGCTCACAGTGCTCAAGGGGACAAACTCAAATTCATAAAGGGACAGAAGTCTGACGGCAGGTGACACCCACGGGGTATGATGGATAAGGAGGGAGGCTCATGGACTAGGAAATAGTATCAGAAAGTTCATCGTGGGGTCGGCAACTGAACCACCCGGACTCCTCCTTCCAGACACCAGGGCAACCCCTTGGGGGTGTGTATCTTCTTTTTGTTCTTGGGTCTTGGGGAGCTATGGGAAGTAAGGTCATGCTGCACTTTGCAGTGGCTGCTGCTTTTCTCAATGGCAGTTAGAATGCTCAAAAGTAAAAGCAGGAGCCGGGTGCGACCCAACGGCAGGGCACTTGCCTAGCATGCGAGAGGCCCTGAATTTCTCCCCAGCAACATTAAAAAATAGGGAAAGTGCTGCAAAGCTAAATGCTCCAGCCTTGGACCCTGGTGTGCTTTGCACCTGCCCTCTGCTGTTTTGTTCTCGGACAATTAAGATAAAGACATTATTTGTGAACAAGGCACTGAATCCAGAGATGAGGACAAAGAGTTGTGTCTGGTCTCCCAGGAGCTTATAGAGTTTTCAGTGAGGCACAGGAGCCCACTAGCAGCAAGAAGGTAACACACAGTGGGCAAGTGCCCCACCTCTGGGGCAGAGCTTTAAGGGACAGGGAGAGAAGGCCAAGGAAGGGTTTCTGCACATGTTCTCAATACTGGCCCAGTGAAAGAAATGGCAGTCACACTCCATTCTTCTTTCTCTTTCCCCAGCATTTATGCCATTAATAAATTCAGTTGGCACCATGTGCAGAATGTACCCCAAGTCGGAGCATTCCCGGGATCTCGGAGCATTCCCCGGATGTACGTGTCCAGGGGCGCCCACATCATGCCCTCAAAGAGGCCTTTACTAATCCTGCTGTCGTAGCAGCCCTGCCCCTCTGACACCATCCTGGGTTTACTGTTTTTGTATCTCCTTTTGTTATCTTTTTGGCTGGTTTGCTTTCCGGAGGGCAGGACCCTCCCCTGTCTTAACCACAGCTGTGTCCTGGGGCCTGGCACACAATAGGTGCTTCATAACTAGTTACTGAGCGACTGTCCCCTCGGTTTCCTCCAGGTCAGTGTCTACGGTAACAGTGTGGTTCTGATATAACTTCTTCAACCTCTAACTCTCCCATCCAAAGCCCAGTCCAGATCATGTTTCTCCAGGAAGCAGCGCCCCTTGAAGACTCCACAAGCTGTTGTCCTTGTGCCCTTTCAGCAGTCAGAACCTCCCCTAGAACATCTGGTGCTGTGTTACACAGAGGGGAGGAACAGCTGGAAGATAGGCTGACTTGTTCTCTGAGGGGTTGGGGGGATGTGGAACCACCAGCTTTAAGAACACACCAGCCTTGAAGGCCTCCTGGGTAAAAAATGGAGACATGGTGAACAGACACGGTCCTTGGGCACCAGCTTCAAAGTCTAGGTGGGACTGTTGGTGGGATGAGGACAGGGCGGCTTCCATTATACACAGACAGATGTCTCAAAAGAAAGGTGTTATAGTTGGGAGCAGCACTGTCTCCCAAAAGCCCATGTGGTGAAGGCTTGGTCCTCAGCCTGCGGTGCTGTGGGGAGCATTGGAAGCTTTAGGAGGTGGGGTGTGCCCTGGAAGGGGAGATGGGGACTGGGGGCCTTCCTTGCTTCCTTGAGGTAAGCAGCTTCACTCGTTTCTGCCATGCTTGACACAGGTCTGAAGCAACGATACCAACTGACCACAGGGTGAAATAGCTGCAACCGTGAGCCAAGATAAACATTTCCTTCTTATAGGTTGAGCATCTCGGGTATTTTGTCACAGCAATGGAAAGCTGGCTAATAGAAAAGGTAAAACTATGGTTAGGACCTAGAGAAATGAAGGCAGGCATCAGCAGGAGGTTAGAGAAGGAGGCTCCATGATCAGGGAAAAGAGCAAGCTCCAAAAAACCGAGCTCCAAAACAAGCTCCAAAAAGAGGAATTAGCAGCATGTGGGAACAGCTTTTCAGTTCCAAAGCATAAGCATCCCAGGAATCCTCAAAGCCACCAGACAGTGACATGCTGGGTCAACAGACGCGTCTGTAACAACCCGCATGGTGACAATGTCCTTGTTCATTAGGTTTTTGTCCTTGATATTGCCTCTTCGATTTAATTAGAGAAATGAAGAACAGAAAAGCCAGGATTATATTTAGGACCACAGAATTTGAGACTATTATCACAGATGCAGGGGGTGTCATCTTGTCACCATGGGGAATGCACCGCTCCAGGCCTAACGGCATCTGAGTGCATGTGGGAAAAGACCCGCAGATCCAGATGTGTGCTCCCTGTGCACGGGGACGCTGCACCCTGGAGTCCAGGCCAGCTGGGGCAGGGCTCTTCTCAGGGCTCAGGGGAATTTTTTCTACAACTTCCTTCCTCTTCGAACTTTTAAAACATGCACAGGAATAGGAAGACTTGCACAGTGAACCTCCCTAGGCTGGGCTCAACTTCTATTTCCATGTTGCTCATCTTGTTCCTCTGTCCCCATTCTTGGGGGTCGCTGGAATATTTTAAAAGCAACTTCGGAATATTTCAAACTCCAGCCATAAATACTTTAGCATTTAAAAACGGAATTACCATCGTACTATCACACCAACATGATTGACAGACACTGCTCAAAACCATCCAGCTTCTAGTCCGTATCTTCTTTTCCCTCAATTACCTAAAAAGAGTAATTGTTTTTTTTTTTTTTTTTGGTCTTTTTGAGACAGGGTCTCGCTACAGTTCAGGCTGGTCTTGAACTCACTTT
Organism: Chinchilla lanigera; assembly: GCF_000276665.1. Taxonomy (NCBI): domain Eukaryota; kingdom Metazoa; phylum Chordata; class Mammalia; order Rodentia; family Chinchillidae; genus Chinchilla; species Chinchilla lanigera. The sequence goes on along the minus strand of NW_004955454.1, from coordinate 5,095,728 downwards.
GTAGCCTAGGCTGGCCTCGAACTTGCAATGATCCTCCTGCCTCAGCCTCCCGAGTGCAGGGATTATAGGCATGCGCCACCACGCCTGGCTCTAAAAAAGTCATTTTAAAATTTATTTTGTTTATTCATTCTCCAGACACGGTCTCCCCTTGCATTTAGTCACTATTGCTAGCAAATCTTTGAAATTCTGTGACAGCTTCACCCCCAAGGGTTTTAAGATTTCAAAAGGCTCCATCTCAACTTGGAAACTGCTTTATGTGTGCGTGTGAGTGTGTGTGTGTGTGTGTGTGTGTGTGTGTGTGTGTGTGTCAGCCCCAAGATACCAAGTCCTCCTTCTCCTGCAGTGGGAGAGAAGTGAGGGCTATGATCATTGAAGCTGCTTTCAAGACAACAGAAGATACTTCTAGTGTCCTCGCCAACTCAGCGAGAACCAGCAGAGGACAAGCAACAAGGAAATCCCAGCTCTGCTCAGGACTGCAGAAAGGTTTCAGCTGCCTAACTTGGTCGCCAACACCAATAAAGGCCGGCCTGCACCAGGAAGGAAAGGAGAATAAGATCCACAGTCCCTTGGGGGCTGGGGATTTAGCTCAGTGGCAAAAGCGCCTGCCTTGCAAGCGCAAGGTCATGAGTTCGGTTCCCGGTACCGGAGAAAAAACAAAACAAAACAAACAAACAAACAAAAAAAAATAAAGAAAAAAAAAAGATCCACAGTCCCTTGGTGGGTATGTTGACCTCCAGTTCGAAGCTGGGGGTGAATCTGTCACTCTCGATTGGAGGCGGGTAAGGCCAACGCTCCCACAGGGGACAAGGCCCAAGGAAACCTCTGAGAGGATCCTGTCTGGCAATTCACACATCAGCTAGGTGTGCAAGAAGCCCATGCTGGTAAGAGCTCTTTACGAGAAGAGACCCGAAAGCATTTATAGAGCAACAAGTAGGACATCTGTGGTGGCAGCTGTTCTTGCATTTGGCAATGCCTCCTGAGTAGGGCAAGATAGATTTGGGACTGTGGATTATTATTGGGCAAGCATAGTGCCGCAACATATGCTATACAGTGGTACCTTGATTCATGAACTTAATTTGTTCCATGATTTTGGAAAAGATGGCTGTGTTTGAGTTTGTGTAGGAAAGATAGCCGTGGTTGTGTTTGTCACCTGATGCAGAGTTTGCAAACAAAAACAGAACTTTGCCAAACACTTCTGTTTGCAAGCCAAATTGTTTGCAAACAAAAGCATTCACGAATGGATGCATCCCTGCACTAGTAAATTGCATGAGTTAATAATGGTCTTACAACGTGTGATATAGGAAAACCTAAAAGACACACAGGATTCAATGTTGCAGAGCAGTCAAGGAGGATAGACAGTACCAGAGCTCACTTAGACAGAGGACGAAATTCGACCATTCTACAGGACAGCGTGTGTATGGGAGGGACCACAGCTGATAACTTAGTAAATCTCTTATGAAGAAAGAGAAGTGAGGAGTTCGACTGCTCCAAAAAGAAAGTAGTGATAAGGAGCTGGAAATGTTAGTTACCTTGATTTGCTCAGCACACACTGTGTATGTGCACTGAAGTGTCACACTGGGCCCTATAAATATCGCATGTGTAACTGTTACATGTCAATTAAAAATATGGACAATGGTTAAGGAGATGGAAATGCTATCCTGACTGGATCATTAGATGCTGTACACGTGTATCACACAGTGCCCTATACATTTCTACATGTAATTAATTAAAAAAATAACAATAATTGAACAAATTTAAAACAGCACCGCTCAATGTGATCTTCTTTAACCAGATAATATCATGAGGAGATCAGGAAAGAAGTTTTTCCCTGGATGGTGGCAGGTGAGGCTTTAATGCAGAAATGGGGCCTTTAGCAGTACAAGTAACTGCAGAGGGAAACTGGGCCCACCGGCCCCTCACGCCTGGGCATTTCCACATGGCAGCAGGGCATGGGCCTGGCCCCTACCCCTGGCCTCCCAGTCCCAAGGGCAAGTGGTACCTGCAGCATCTGGGTTGGGGTAGGGACTCTTGTCCTCATTTTCATTGGGCTGGTGGTCATCCATGTTGATCTAGGCAGCCGAGGAGAGAAGAAGAAGAGGAATGAAGTCAGATACAGGCCGTAGGTTTAGAGAAATCACATCACACTCAGCAGCTGAGCTCACAACTATACCCGTCACTCTGCACAGCCCCTTGAGGTCACCAGCAAAAGCCTGGGACTCAGCCAAGCCACTTCCCTTCCTTTCCCGGTCTGCCCACCCCACACCCAGAGCCTCTGTCTCCACTGAGTCTGTCCTTTTTCCCTTCCTTGGGTGACGAGCCTGCCAAATGGTGGCCCTCCTTCCTCTGCGGTGGTCCTACAGCTCCTGGAAGGGCAGCTACTGACCTTGGTGGTGGGTGGGGACTCCCCATTTGCAGTAATGGATTTCAGCTCAATTTTCTCCTCCTTGGTCACCTCCACTGCTGGCTTCTCCACCACTTCCTGTTTCTTTTCTGGGCTGGCAGTCCTGGCCGGTCAGCAGGAGAAAAAACAGAAATGGATGTTTACTGGAGTGAGAGGGGACAGCGTAGGCCAGAACTGCCTATAGGCCGTAGCAGGGAGGGCCAGCAGATTCCTAGGGTCTCCATCCTCCGTCCTTTGCCTGGGCACATTGCATGCACAGCTGAACCCCAGGCGCCTGGGCTGGGCCACCCTGGCTCTGTCTGGTACTTGGTCGGTCTCTTGCAGTTCCTCAGCTAACCCAGGCCTTGAATGTGACAATGGTTCTGGATTGGTTCCTGGGGGGACTCTGCCTGGTACCCAGCAGAGGCGTGAGCTATTAAAGCCCCAGCTAGACAAGGCGGGGGACATGATTAAGGGCCCTGCCTTGCATTCCCCGTGCTGGACATGGTGCATAACGCTGAGGGAGCATCACTCTTTAGGCTGAAACTGGGTTTCCCCTCTGAAGCCTGCCTGCCTTCTCTCCCCACAGCCTCTCTGCTCAGAGGAGAGCCCCCACCTGCCTAGACAGGTGCAGCATCCTTGCAGCAATGATCATTCATAATGGGTGTTGCTTCAGAGCAATGCCTGGGTGTTAGGACAGAGGCTCAAGCTATTGTAGGTGGGCCCAAGCCATGCCCTCTCAGGAAGGTGGCCACCTACGGCTGGTGCCAAGTCTTTCTCCACCAGTGGAGACAGCATTCCAGAACCGGGCCCAGGTGAGCTTAGAGGGTTACCTGGCCAGCTTCTTTCTCTCCTTCTCTTCTTCCTCTTCCTTTTGGGCAGAAGTGAGGCTCTCAGCATCAGCCAGGTTGTCCACAGCAATGGCCAAGAACACATTCAGTAGGATATCTGTTTGTGTCCATTCTTAAAGAAAATGACCTTGGCCTTGGGGAGTTGGACGGGCACAGGGGCAGGGAAGGCGCAGGACACAGAGGGGTAGAATTCCCCAGCAGAGACTCACTTTGAAGTTCAGAGCCCAACAGTAGCCCTTCCCCCACCCTTCTTTCTCCGTCACTCTACCGATCCCTTGAAACTTTCTGCGTGGTGGAGACCAGGCTAGCTTGCAGTCTGGAGCAGGCAGGGTGAGGCAGTGAGCTCTGCCTTGCTCTTTAATTGCTGGATTTCATTACTGGTTTCCCCACTGAGATGACTGCCTGTAATTGACATTATACACAGCCCTGTCTTAAGTAGAATGCAGAAATCTCTTAAGAGCTGTTCATGCAACTGGGCGCTGAGGGGGTGGAAACTCAATGTGAACCACACATACAAAGGCTCCGGGAGGGTCTGGCTGAAGTGGGCAATGCTGGGGAATTCCTCACCGAGGCAGTCATTTGCCCGTTTCTCCCTGCCCCGCCTCCCCACCTACAGAAACACAGTGGGTTGGAGAATTACAGAATGGAGAAAGTATAGCTAGAGGGGCCTTAGAGTTTGTTAAGTATGATCCCTACCCTGGGCACCCAGAAATTCACACCATCTCTCATGCAGGGAAGGAGAAACCCAGGCCAGGCAGGGCTTGCCCAAGGAGGCCCTGGAACCTTGTAGGAGCCCTGGATGCATTTTCTACTCAAACTCCCAGTGACCCCTTAGGTAGTGGTTACTGTTCTTCTGTTACAGGCTGTGTATCCTTTATCTAAAATGTTTGGAAGCGGAAGTAACTTAGATCACTTTTTTCAGATTTTTAGAATATTTACATATACATACATATATATTGAGATATCTTGGGGATGGGACCCCGGTCTAAAGACACAACTCATTTATGTTTCTTACATACCTTATATTCGGAAGGCCGTTTTCTACAATATTTTATTTTATTTATTTATTTATTTATTTTTTTGGTACTGGGAATCAAACTCACAACCTCACACTTGCTAGGCAGGCGCTGCGCCTCTGAGCTATATCCCCAGCGCCTCATTTTCTACAATATTTTAAATAATCTATGCATCAAACAAATATTCATGGTGTGGAATTTTCCACATGCAGTGTTACATCATTGCTAGGAATGTTTCAGATTTTGGAGCATTTCAGATTTCGGATTGAGGATGCTTAAACAGAATCGCCTTTCCCAGACACTGAGGTAGACAGCCTTTAATTTGCTGGAGGTCATCACCCAGCCAGGAAAACGGGAAGCCCTGTTTGTAGGCTTCAGTCTGTGTTTTCCGAACCACGGTAAGCTGGGACTCAGTTCCCGAACTTTGGGGGAGAGCTGTTCCTGCCGTACCGCCTGGCCTCTGGGCACAACTTTCATGGGGTTAGGGGGCTGGGGAGGAATGGACGTGAGCTTGAGCCCCTCTTGGGGTCTTGCCCATAGTCTGGATCAGAAAGGATCTCATAGGTCAGCTTGTTGATCTGTCCAGCTCTTCCTGGGACTACAGTCTCAGAGAACAGCTTCTGGGGGAGAGACACTGACCAACATGCAAGGAGGAGAAATGAAGGACATTTCAAGGACGATGGCTCAGTCCTGCTTCACTGAGCATCCTACCTCTGAGCAGGTGCCACAACCCCAGGGCCCCCAGGGCCCCATCTCCAGATGTGCCCACATCAGTCTAGATGAATGGCTGCTCATGCCACAACACAAGGGGGCGCTGTTCACCTAGGTTAGGATCAGAACGCACCTCCTGTCAGGCAGCACCATGCCTGCAAAGATTCAGGAAGGTGAATGTACAACCTCACCTTAGGCCGACTGCAAGTTTCCAGCCCAACCCACCCCCAGCTGAAGTGGTTCTAAGCTGGGCCAGGTTTCCTCCCCAGGACCGCCTCCCTGGCTTTCTAGCCTGGGGGTCCCCAGGGGCCAGGCCCTCCGGGAACACCTTTTTGGCACTGTGCAGCAGGCTGCGTAGGGGCATCAGGGGAGGGGGGCAGCAGCAAAGGATACAATTTCCACAGATGAAGAGGATGATGAAGTAAATACAGACTAACATCCCTGGAAAAGAGGGGCCGCCATAAGCCATGATCCCATCATACATCACCGAATTCCAGTCCTCCCCGGTCAGGATCTGAATGACACATTCCCACCAATAAGGGACACAGCGTTAGACCAACAGCAAACCCCAAAGTCCCCTGCCCTGCCCCACTACATTACACCAGCGCCCGAATCTCCTCGCCTCTACTCTCCCTCCTCCTAGGCTTGGATTCTCCTTCCCCAGGGGTTGCAGGACACTGACCCGGGCACCCTAGACAAAGTGCGTGGCCACTGGCAAATTTATCTGAGCAACTGAAAAGGTTTTCTGGTCAAAATCCTCCTACTGTCCACAGGCAGTGTACGGTAGGACCAACCTTCCTTGGGGGAAGGCACCAGGGCCCCAGGAACATGTTCCTGGGGACAGTAATATGCTACCCCAGTTTTCCCCACACATCAGTCATTTGGGTGCTGTCTTTAAAACTTTAGCAACATCTACACGGTATTCAATTTTCTCTATACATCAATCTACTTTCATACTTAAGTGCTACTTTAGCTTTGTCAAAAACCAAAATATCTATGCAGTCACCTTTGTAGGCTACTCATGTCCTTTTTCAAGGCAGGCACGGTGGAAGAGACAGAGCTCCATGTCCCCCAACCGCCCACCCCCTTTCTGCTCTGGGCTTTCACATAGAATTTGTTTGACTAGTGGGGTTCACAGCTAAGGAAGCATTTTAAAACTACTCAGATTTTTTTCCCAGTGGCTATCCTCTGGGAGGACAGTGGGGCTTCAAAGGGGCTAGTGGAGTTCCAAAGGGGCTTAGAGCTGAGACTCCCCAGGGCATGAACCCTCCAGGGCTGGTCCAGGCTGGCCTTGTGCCCAGGGAAAGGGTGATACTTCCCATCCTTTTCTTTTTTTCTTTTTTGAGACAGGGTCTCGCCATGCAGTTCAGGTGAGCCTTGAGCTCACTTTGCAGCCCAGGCTGGTTTCGAACTTGCAACGATCCTCCTGCCTCAGCCTCCCGAGTGCTGGGATTACAGGCGTGCGCCACCACGCCCGGCTTTCCCACTCTTTTCAAACCTCCTTTTTCCTGCCCCACCCGCTTCACCACTGAGCCACCCTTCCGGTGAGAAGCCCGGCAGAGAAGAGTCCATACCTGAAACACAGTGAGGAGGGACTGGGGGAAGTTATCAAATGTGCTCCTCCGGGTCTGCATCTCATCAAAGTTGAACTTCCCTCCAAAGAGCTGCATCCCCAGTAGGGAGAAGATGATGATAAAGAGGAAGAGGAGCAGGAGCAGGGAGGCGATGGAGCGCACGGAGTTCAGCAGGGATGCCACCAGGTTGCTTAAGGAGTTCCAGTACCTGAGGACCAAACAAAGGTGGTCAGTTTCCTTCCCTCTGCCTTTCTTCCCTCCGTCTGTAACCACACGCCCACTGCGAGATCTCAGATGCGGCTCCACTCCCGGCTGCCCCTCCCCTTCCAGGGGGTGTGAACTGGACAGGTGGTGGTGTGAGCTAGAGTGTGAAGCTAGTAAATTCGGGTCCCAGGATCATTACAGCGTAACTGTAATGTGCAGAGACGGGGCAAAGGCATTGGAAGCCTGACTGCCCATCTGGCCCTGCAAGCTGCTGGCTGTGTGTGACCTTTTTTTTTTTTTTCTGGTACTGGGAATTGAACTCACAACCTTGTGCTTACCAGGCAGGCACTGTGCCGCTGAGCTAAATCCCCAGCCCCTGTGTGTGCCTTTTGAGTAGCCACCTAGCTTCCCTCTTTTCTGCATTCCCACCTGAAAAAATTTTAGATAACAGCAGAATATACTTCATTATGTCACTGGGATGACTGCATGAGATAATCTGCCCCCCCGCCCCCCTAAATACAGCTGGCACACAACTAATATGTGTGTGATTCTTTTTTTTTTTTTTATCAGGAATCAAACTCAGGACCTTGTGCTTGCCAGGCAGGTGCTTGTGCCACTGAGCTAGATCCCCGGCACATAGCTGATAAAGGTTAGTCATTATTGTTATTATCATTCTTGGTCTTTAAACAGAAAAAACAAGTTTTTTTCCTCAAGAATGCCACTGTGGGCCCAGTCCAGCAGCAGCTGTCCAGTGGAAGCATGCATTAGATTTCCCATGGGTAGGAGAGGTACGTGGCTTAGTGAAATCTCCCAAGCTTAGCCTGTCCTACGGACTATGTTTAGAAGTAGTGGTAGTCAGGCGCCCAGGTATCTGAATTTTTAACAAGCATTCCACAGGATTGGGAAGAGCAGGTAAGTCTGAGAAATCCTGGATTACACCAAACCCATGAACTTCCCTGGGGACAGCTCAAGCATGTGCTCTCTGGGAGCGGGGTGGGGAGTTCTGTCCTGGGCAGAGGCGGACTTTTGGTAGGGTCTTTGAAGGAAGGTTCCTGCTCCTACGGCCACCGAGCCTCTACACTGTAAATACAGAGGCCCCTCATCGTAACCTGTGGGAAATCCCTCTCTCTTGGAAAAATGGGAGGGGGAATCTACGAATAACTGTTGAATGTGGTGTGGGCGCCTGTGTGCGGCTCACTTCAGGACCAGGAAATACACAGTGGCGAAAGGGACCGGTCTCAGGGGGAGCAAGTGAAGGTACAAAAAGACGGCCATTCCCTGCCGCTGGCTGCCTGCCGTCCAGGCTACAATTCTCTCTCCCTCTGCCTAAGAGATTCCCAGTTCATCGCGGGTCCAGCTGCTTTTGCTGCTCAAGGGGATCAAGTGCACAGCACAGGAGCTGCCCCCACAGGGGCCCCTGCCCTGCCACAGTTCCACATGAAGAGAAGCAGATGGGACAGCAGTTCAGACGTAAACACGAACTTCTCCCCAACCTGGGGACTTTAATGTTCTTCTCTCCTTCACGAGTGCAGCCTTTCCCATCTCTCTTTGCCTCCCAGCCACACCCTTCTGTTTGCAGAATATTCATAGACATTGACGTCTGTCTGCTCTATAAATGCTTTTTTTGTGTTTTTTTTGCGGTACTGGGAATCGAACTCACGACCTTGTGCTTGCCAGGCAGGCGCTGTGCCACTGAGCTAAATCCCAGCCCCTCTATAAATGCTTTTAAGTACTTTGCTTTTGTGAAGGTCTTGTTGCACCAAAATAGGCCCTGAGTTTAGGAGGGCAGGGACCAGGGCATGTCCTCCCATCTCCCCCGCAAAGAAACTCTGTACAACTGGGATACGGGGGGTGCAGTCACCACCGTGACTGATCCAGAGTAACCCTGCTCCGTCTTTCCTGCAGTTTCCCAGAAAACGACAAAACTCCCAAGCCATGACAGTGGCACGTGGGACTTTACTGCCAGAACCTGGCTCCAGCCATGTGCATGAATCTTTCATATTAGTTTAAGATAAACTAGGTACATTCCAACCAGAATGAAGTCACTTCTGTCCTAACCCATAAATATACTTCCCTTTCTGACCCCAATCTCAGGAATCCAGCTGGTCTTGATGCTTCAGTTACTAAGCCCCCAGTACACTGCATTCCCTGCAGTCTCGGATCTGTTTGTCTCCTCCTTCAGTCATGGCACGGTGGGGCTGCTCCTTCTGCACTAGGACTGGGTTGTTCTGGAACACCCAGCACATGTGATAGGCTTACCACTCCTGAACCTCTCTGGAGGGGTAGGACACATTGCACTTACATGGAAAGCAGTTTTCTCAAATCTGCTAGGTGGTTCCTCCAGTCCTAGTGCTGAATCTCAGGTCACCCTGGAACCATGAAATCATACTCTCTGGCCTGAGGCTTACTGGCAGCCTGTCCAGAAACTGTCTGCAAACTGTCCGGTATTTAAAGCATACCGAAAACAAGAATGTTCACCATTATGGAAGGGAGAGTGTCTGCATGTGGATTGAGGCCGTAGTCTTCTAAGAGATCTTTTATATACTTGACTGTCATGGAATATTCTGGAAAAGCCTTAATGCCTATGGAAGGTCAGAGACTTAATTTCCACTAGCTACACAGAAGTGGGCAAAATAATTCACACCAAACAACAGCTACAAGGACCCTATAGGGAGCCAGACAGGAGACCCTGATGCCTGAGAGAAAGTCACATATATGGGAAGAAGTTTTGGAGAGGGACAGACCAGGAGGCAGAGGTGCACAGTGGGGCGGGAAGGACTCTGTCTGCCTCAGGGCCCTCACGGTGCCTGGGGCTCCCTTTTTTTCTTTTCTTTTCTTTTCTTTTCTTTTCTTTTCTTTTCTTTTCTTTTCTTTTCTTTTCTTTTCTTTTCCTTTCCTTTCCTTTCCTTTCCTTTCCTTTCCTTTCCTTTCTTTTCTTTTCTTTTCTTTTCTTTTCTTTTCTTTTCTTTTCTTTTCTTTTCTTTTCTTTTCTTTCTTTTCTTTTCTTTTCTTCTTTTCTTTTCTTTCTTTCTTTCTTTCTTCTTTCCTTCTTTCCTTCTTTCTTTCTGGAGATAGGCTCTTACTATGTAGCCCAGGTTGGCCTTGAACTCATGGCGATCCCCCTGCCTCAGTCCCCTGAGTGCTGGGATTAAGGCATGCACCACCATGGCTGGCTTTACCAGCCTCTCTTATCTGCATTTCTGAGATAACCTCTTATCTCGTCAACCTGGCTTGACCTGAGCTCCCTCTAGCAATTCTCTTGTTACAGCTTTAGTGACTTCAAGCCTAAGTGTGAATCAGCCATCTGATCACTCTCCTGCTCCTCAACAAGGACAGATAGGCCCCCGTTACCCCAGCAACCCGCCCCCACGCTTACCCTCCCTTGTGTACTGTAGCCACCCCAACCTCCCACTGCTCCTCTAACTTCAGGTGTGGAGTGTCCTGGCCTTGATGTTCCTGCCATTGTCTGAAGGGCTCACTCCTGCAGCCCTCTGACCTTTAGAGCGCGCTTCCCTGTCTTCTGCTCCAGCCCCTTGTTCTACTTTTATTTCATGTTACTCATCACCACCCGACACATATTTATGCCTTTGTTTAGTGTCTCTTTCCCCCACCAGTATGTAAAGTCCATGGAAGAAGGAATTTATTTATTTTATTTATATCCCTAGTGCTTTGAGCCATGCTTGGCCTAGACGTGGTGATCATCAAATATTTCGCTGAATAAATAGATGAACTTTGTTGTAAGCGTGACACATTTGTACTCATTGGAGGGAAAGGTCAGGGATCCCAGAGTCACAGAGAGGCTTGTGTGTGTGTGTGTGTGTGTGTGTGTGTGTGTGTGTGTGGTGAGCCAAGGGGAGAGCTCTCACACCTATATCTCCGTGGGAGACGGAGTGGCCATGCAGTGAGAAATGGTTCCCTGCCCTTTCCTGTACATCTTTCCTATTCATGCAGCTTCCCTAAGTCCATGGGATGGGAGGGCCTGAGCTTCCTGACTATTACATTGCTGGATCCTGTGTCTAATTAACATGGATCAATTTGTCCTGCACAAAATGGAGTTGCCATGGCTTTCAGTCCCCTAGGGAAGCGTTTCTGGAAGAGCTCTGTGAACATACCTCTCTTAAGGAGGAACTCCCATCCTGGTAGTTTCAACCCAATGGCCCAGGTTGAAGGCCACGTGCTACCTTCGATGAGGACATGACTGCAGCCAGCAACAGGGGCACTAACCTGCCCTCCACGGGCAAGACAGCTGGGTTGCAGGGAGACTGCGCTTTGGACCCATCATGTGGCTGAGACACAGTTAAGACAAGTGGCAGCTGTGGTTGTTTATGCTGCTCATCTTCCACGGACGCGACTTCCCTTCCACAGGGGCCTGGTCGAGCCGGCCCTGAGGCTGGCCAGTCCCTGCGCCTTCTGTTCCTTTGGAGCAGAGGTAAAGGAGTCAAGCAGGAGCCAGTGGCTTGGCATCATGCAAGGTGCCCAGCATGCTGACCTGGCCTTCCCTAATCACACAGCGGAGCAGGCTGTAGGAGACAGAGACAAAGGCATTGCCGAAATGAGCTTGTGGAAGGGAGTGCTGCTGAAGCTCAGAAGAGAAGAACTGAATTTCTGGGCCCAGAACAGCTTCGTCAATAGCCAGGTACAGGCATGCAGCGTCATGAGTGTGGATAGAGTTGGGATCTGCAGCTGCCCAGGAGGCTGGGTGGCGGGCAGGGCAACACACAAGGCTACTTAGACATAGTAGCAGAAAGCCCTCGGATCTGCAGCCTCTTCCTTAGTGCCGACCTGAGTCTCCATGGCTATTATTGCCATAGCCTGAAGACGGCATGATGACCTCATGGCCTATATTGTCCTTTTCTTTGGAAAGATTAGGTGCTGATAAACTATGGAGACAAATGCTCTCAGTGGAGGCTTTTGTCTCAATTGACCGAAAATAAGAAATACACACACTCACACACCAAAACGGAAGAGCTTGGGAGAAAGTGGGAAGAACCCGGACAAAGTACTCGATGTCACTGGTCACAGAGCTCACAGAGAACCTGGGGACACCTAGCACGTCTTTCCAGAACGAGGTACACGGGTGTCCCCAAACGAGGTTTGCACGCGGTGCCTGGAGGAATCCACTCGCACTGTTGTCCTTGGAGTCACCTTTTCTTTTCCGCTCTCCTGTCGCTCTGTGGCATCCTGGCCAAAACACATGCCTTGGCCTTTTCTGTGCCCCTCCCAGCCCGGCTCAGTGCTTTCTCTGTAAGCCACGGTGCACTTCCAGGCTTTCAGGCTGACGGAGTTCTCTGCACCTCGTCTCCCCTCTTCTTGTTACCTTTCCCCTCTGCGTCTCTTGGCTTAAGTGGCCATCCTGTCTCTGTTTGGAGACAGTTTGCCAGTCCTTTGTCTTCCCTCTGTCAGTCTGCCTCTGGGTTTGGGGCTCTGTGGAGTTCTTTTTCCTTTCCTACAGTATCAAGTGACCCAAGTTTTCCTTGAACTAGGATTTTCATTTCATCAGCCCTTTGCTTCAAAGAGCTCAGGCCGGGCTCTTTCCCTTTACTCTGGTACAGAGCCTTGAGCTTGCTATAAATAAAAGATCTTCAAAACAACAGCGTCAATGGTTTTGAATGCTCTGCAGTGCCCCGCCCTCCCTCCCGGAGAGGGTCAGAACTAAATTTATACCTGTCCCCAAAATTTTCACGGGGGCGGGGGGGGGGGCTCTTAGTTTTGGTGGCGAATGATCTATTGTTGGAGGAGTATTTATAAAGTGACTTGCATGTGGTAAGTCTCTGTGGCCTGGGGCTCATTAGAGAGAATAGCGTGGGGAAGAAGGAGGCTCGGGAGGCAGGTAGGGCTCATTCAGTGAGCAAGCTCCACCTTGCCCTCTGGTCTCCCCAGCGCAGCTGCAGGGCACAATGGTTAGGTGTCCTTGGACCAGAACTTCAGTGAAGTTGAGCCCTGCACCTTGAAGAGACAAAAGAGTTCAGAGGCATCGGTGTGACTGGAGGGGCAGCGGGCACATGCTGGGCCATGAGGGGCCGCACAGAGTTCCAGATTATCTTGCTCTGGGTCTGGCACAGCCTCAGACCCAAAGCCTCCTCCACCGCTTTCTTTTTTTTTTTTCCGGTACCAGGAATCGAACTCACAACCTTGCGCTTGCCAGGCCGGCGCTGTGCCATTGAGCTAAATCCCCAGCCCCTCCTCCACCGCTTTCTGTGCTGCTGGTACCTGCACCTCCTTCCTCCATCCTGGCACGGAGCCCATTTATGTTTTCCATTTTAAAGTCAAGCCCTGCCTCGGCGAACAAGTTCAAAGGCCTTGTCTTTCCTGTTGGCATCAGACGCCTTGGTCACTTTGGGGGCAGAGTCTGCACGGGGAATATGACCAGACCAAGAAGGCAAGGCAGCGTGCGTGTGTGTGAGAGTGTTCCTGAGGTCTGGACCACAGAGCTCCTTGACCGTAGAGCTCCTTGGTGTCTAGTTGTCTCTACAATCACAGATGGATGTGTCCGTTTAGGAGGAAGTCATCCTTATCTGTGACTTTTTGCTTCTCTGTAGGTGACACTAGTAAGTTATCACCCCACCTTCCTGCGGACAGCCTGCATGCAGGCTCTTGAGTCTGAACTGGCTGTGGGGGCCGGGGAGTGGCTTGGTGGTCCAGCATTAGTACATGGAAGGCCCTGGGTCTGATCCCTCGCACCTCAAAAAAAAACAAAAAAGGGTGGTGGCTAGAAGGAGGTGGGGAAAGTTGGGAGGGGAGGGGGGTGGGGGACATAGAGAACTCCAGAGCCTGAAGACACCTCAGCGGCCCTTGCCTCGGGGCTGCAGGGCACCCCACATGTGGCCATTGTTCATGCCTCAATCTGCCTGTGATGAGTTAGCCCAATCTCTTAGTTCCTGGCCTGCTGGGACACTGCACGGGAAGAGCGGGAAGAAAAATAGAGAAGGCTTGAAGGTTTGAAAAGAAGAAAAACACCAAGGGCCTGGAAGGCTCATGGTACATTTACAAACCAACTGTATAAAAAAATGAGATACAACTAGTAAACCAAAATCACATCCAAATTTAATCTATCTTCTTCCTCCCCACTGAAAGGTAGGCGAGACTGGACTGACAAAGAGTAGACACACCGGATATTGGATCTTGGCAACACCTAGAGCCCCATAAAGATCTTAAGCAAGAGAAAGGGCCCAATCTGTTATGTGGCTGGAAGGCCCACTGTTGTGGGCGTTTTATTCACAGATGACAAAGACTTTGGCCGTGTGCATGCCTTGCTGTTCTCATTGGGGGAGAAATCGTGTTTTTCATACTCTTTCTCATGTAACTTCCCACTCACAGCGCTATGAACGCTCAGTGATCAGCTGACTTACAGTCTAGCACAGGGTTCCTGGTCTTTTTTGGCTAGATGATGCTCACACACACTGTGTATTCCCAAAGGTGCTCTCCGACTTTAGGTGTTGACAAAGCACAAAGACATGTAAGCATACTAATCATTCATTTTCATCACAGAGATAAAGTAAGGGGACTTCTGATCCCTCAGACAACACGGCTGGATTGTAAATTCACCCTGTTCCCACCAGTTCATAAAGGAACGGGGAATGCAAGTGGTTGAGGGGAAGGATATGGGGATGATCTATCTATCTATCTATCTATCTATCTATCTATCTATCTATCTATCTTCTTTCTATTTATATTTTAAGAAGCTAGTCACAGATTATGGTACTTTGGCTCTTGGTAATACCAAATTCCCTGCTTGACAATGTTCGCGTCCTTTGGACACACCAAAGGGTCATAACCGGGCTGCAAACCACTGACCATGGATCAGGGTTCCAAACTCTTGGGTCCTGAGCCCTGGGGTAGGGGAAGACAGCTTAGAATTATAGAAATGGATCCATAAAGCCACATGCATGCCAAGCACTGGAGCATGCTAAATAAACAGACTGGCTCACATTTACAGGTTCATTCACAACATTCATATTACTTTAAAAGTTCTGCAGAATTCATTCATTATCTATTTTCTCAGGTATAATTGCTAGCTGCTAAGCAGGAACTCCTAGGGTTAAGCCCCTGTGTTTGTGGAGATGAGGGGAGAGAAGTTGCTAAATCTCTTCAAGCTGTCTTTTGGTTTCAGGTAAAGCCCTCCAGAGAAGACCAGCAAACAGCTGGTAGAAACCAGCTCAAACCACCCACTCTTCTGGATGACCTAGCATCAGTTTTGCTCATTATAGTCTTGTTGTAATGCTAAATTCTCCCCATACCCAGCTGTTCACATCATCATATTTAAACACAGAAGTATGAAGAAGCATGATTTCAAACTGTGCATGTGCAAGAATGTGCCTGCCTCTACACTGGGGGATGAGTCTCTCCAGTATGGATATGCACGAATCTTAGCAATAAAAACCCCTTTCTTCCTTTGTTCCGGAAGACACACTGCGTTGGGAGTGATCCCCAGTGCTCTCCTTACTCGCTGCAAGTGACAAGCCTTTCCTCACTCTTTTATCTCCTGGCTCTGCTTGTTGGCTTTGCACTCACCAAAGGGCAAACCCACTGTGTTCGGTTACACGCTTTTCACTGCTTAGGGACTAAGGACAGTATAGAGAAGACAGTGGAGAGGTAAGAATCAAGATTTTTAGATTCAAACAGAGGATCATATTGTAAGACAAAAAATGGGCAAAGGATAGCGGCAGCAAATAGTCCAGTGGTTCTCAAAGTGAGGTCCTGGACCACCAGCAGGGACTCTCCAGGAACAGCTGGCCAACATCTAGAGGTCCTTAAGGCGCTCTCTGTGGAGCTCCACCAAGTTCAAGAGTCACAACCACTGGTTCAGACCATCCTAGAGAAAATGCTCCTGCATCATAGGAATAGTAGTAAGACAGTGGCTGGGGCTTTAGCTCAGTGGCACAGCACCTGCCTGGCAAGCACAAGGTCATGAGTTCGATCCCCGGTACCGGAAAAAAACAACAAACAAACAAACAAACAAACAGATAGTAGTAAGACAGTGCAAAGTGTTCACCAAGAAATTTTCAAAGAAAGACAAATATATTTGTCTAATGGCAGGACCACGCAGGTGACCCATCTCCAGGTTCAGCTTCAGGGACCACAAAGTCCACTGCCAGCCCATCTTTGGGGCATTTCCTTGATCAATGGAGTGTTTGTGCTTACAAGTCTAGGGTTGGAGGTGAGGCTCAGAGAGAACAGGGAACTCCTGGCCGGTCTCTTCAGCTGCAGAGGGCTTGGAGGCTTTGAGAAGAGGAAGATGCCGGCCTTTGCCCAAGTAACCTTCAATCAGATAACGAACTTGTTCTGTTTGTAGATGTTCCTGGAAGTCTGAAAGTTCTACTAATCTTTTTTGGGGAGGGGCCATGGGAAGCTCTCTGATGAAGCCAGATTCTGAAAATTGGTTCCTTGACAATATTTTCACTTTAGGGGCAGATAAATTAATGATTGAAAAGAGAGTCTCTTCAAGATCCTTTAACAATATTCAGTAGCAAGATTTCTTTTCTATAGGAACCTAAAAAAAACAAAACCCCAAACACATGGATTTTTGAGAATTAGTTGAGTCACTGAAAACTCCAAATTAAAAATACCTTCTGCCAGGCATGGTGGCACATGCCTGTAATCCCAGTACTCAGGAGGCTGAGGTAGGAGGATCCTTGCAAGTTTGAGGCCAGCCTAGGCTACAAAGTGAGCTCAAGGCCAGCCTGAACTGCATAGTGAGACCCTATCTCAAAAAGACAAAAAGAAAAGAAATAGCTTCCACCAGATCCCAGGAGGAGCAGGTAGATCTGGCAATTATCAAACGACAAGAAGCAGCATCTAAAAATCATTTAGACCCTGACTTGGAACACAGACAAGGAGACAGGTTAGTTGCAGTTCAAGTGTGATCAGGAGCACAGATAGCTTAAGTCAGAGAACTGCTTTTTGTCTCCCCCACCAGTTTGTGTGACCTCAGGCAAGTGACAATCCTCTAAGCCTCGATTTTCTCATCTGAGAAGTAGGAATGCTAGTAATAGCAATACCTCATCCTCTTATGGTGGAGATTAGTCAAGCTGGGTATTAGCTTTTGGGTCACCTATCTGGCATACGTTCATGCTAATTATCATTAGTACTTCTACTACTTTTGTTATAAAACAAAAATTTTTGATAACGCCAACAAACACAGGATGGTTAGGAAGAGCACATTTGGGGAGAAAGGGTGTTAAATGTGTGAATTAAATTCCGCATGTCCTTCAAGTCCCTTGTGGCATTAAACCTTCCCCAGGGAGGCTGCTCTGTTCCCAAGTTCCCATAGCAGCTACTCTCCTTTTACTTTGGTAGTTGATTATATTCTGTCCGAGATTTTCCTTTCACTTTTTGCATGCACAATTCCTACCTGCCCATCCAGCCTGTAAATTCCTCCAGAGTTCACTTCATACCATATTGCTTTAAAAAAAAATACTCTTGGTGTTCAACACCTGGTACATGAGCTGCATGGTGATGTTTTGATCAACAGATTGCATATATGACAGTGGTCCCATAACAGTCTGTCTTCTATGATGTCAGCGCTGTGCTAGTTTGCATGCGTACACTCTATGATGGTCACGCAACAATGAAATCACCTCGTGACAGTTCTCAATACCAACTACCGTCATTCAGCAACACACGCTGTATATACAGTGTCTAAACAAATGACAGGATGAAGATGTGTACGTGGGGATCACTGCGAGCTCTTTTCTCCTTTCCGCTAATAACAGCAATAGCACTAATTGGGCCAAAGCTCCTGGTTATTGATGCTTGCTATGTCCAGCATGGAACTGAATGTTCAAACCTCCCGCCTAACATAACCTCGACAGTGTGGGAATTCTGAGAGAACTGTGCAGAGAACAGTGACCCCGAGGGATGCTTTGCAAGGCCCTGATGACTTAGTCAGGTTCAAGGGTGACCCCGAGGCAGCAGTGACAGGCTCATCTTGCAGCTGGAGACAACAGCCTGTATCCCCTTTTCCCCCCAAGGGTCAGCAGAGGGCTTTAAATTCCCCGGGGCAGGGCTTATTTAAGCTCCCAAAAAAGAGATTCTGAAGGAGAGGGGCTTTCACCTTGGGGGGGGGTGTGTTTTGAATAGCTCCCCCGCAGGGGTTTCTGACACAACTTTCTAAGTTGAGCATAACTCACATTAGGAAATGCACATTACGATGCCAGTCGGATAGTATTGCAAAGATTTTTATGACCAGCGCTTGTGTTCTTAGGAGGCCCCCTGATGTGTTCCCATTTTATTTCATTTTTTAATTAAAATAGGACAGCTGTGATGAGAAAGAGTGCAATTTTGTCATTTGCAGAAACACAAGTGGAACTGGACGGTGTTATCTTCCATGAAATAAACCAGGTGTGGAAAGACAAGTACCACGTCCACTCATATGCAGAAGCTAGAAAACTGGTCTCAGAGAGGTAGAGCATAGAATCGGGACTACCAGAGCCAGTGGAGTGGGTAGGGGAGGGAGGCAGCGAGGAAGGGTGGTTAATGGGTACAGGGTGCAGTTCGGTAGGGGGAGAGACTCCTGGTGTTCTGTAGCCCAATATAGCTTTGGTTGACAACAAATAACTGAATATTTCAAAATAGCTAGTGGAGAGGATTTTTTTTCTGTCTTTTTGAGACAGGGTCTCACTACACAGTTCAGGCTGGCCTTGAGCTCATGTTGTATCCCAGGCTGGCCTTGAACTCACAGCGATCCTCCTGCCTCAGCCTCCCGAGTGCTGGGATTACAGGCATGCGCCATGGAGAGGATTTTCAATGTTCCCACCTAACATAAAGAAATGGTAAGTGTCTGCGGACCAGTGTCTGATAAGTGTCAATTACTTTAACCTGGTTACTGCACATTGTATACATATGCTGAAATGTCACACGTAATGCTAAAATACACAAAGTCACTATGTGTCAGATAAAAAACTAAACATAAAACACATAAATATAAGTGATGATCGTGAGAATATGGTGAAGTTGGAATTCTCATATTGTACATTGATGGTGGAAATGTGAAATGGTCCAGTGTCTTTGAAAAACAGTTTGCCAGTTCCTCAAACTCTTAAGCTCAGAGTTACCAAGTGACCAAGCAATTCCACTTGTAGCTATAGACTCAAGAGAAATGAAAATATACATCTATTCAGAGTCCTGAACATGAGTTTCCCAGCAGCATTACCTATAGTCGCTAAAGGGGGTAACACACATAATGTCCATCACTGATGGGTGAAGGAAGTAAGATAGATCCGTACAATGGAATATTACTCAGCAATAAAAAGTATAAAATACAGACACATGCTAGGTGAACCTTGAAAATAGGTTAGATGAAAGAAGCCAGTCACAAAAGACGTCAGAGTGTGTGCGTCCACTTATCGGAAGTGTCCATGATGGACAAATCTATTGTGACACAGAGTTGCTGCCTGTGGCAGGGAGGGAGGGTGGTGGGAACGGGGAGCATGGAGCTTCTTTGAGGTGATGAGAATGCTCTAAAACCAGAATGTGGAGACAGAATGTACAAGACTCTGAATATACAAAAAAAATGGAGTTTACTCTCCCAGGTCCTGGATAGAGGACCCCTCCCTCACTAGGGAGGCGATATGATGTTTACACACATGGGTCTGATTTATTTCAGTTATGAGTATAGTCTTGAGTTGCATCTATTTACCTAGAAAAGCCTCTAGTTTATCTTTCAGCTGAGTAATACTCCATTGTACGAAAATATCACATTTCTTTTATGCATTCCTCAGCTGATGGACATTTGGGTTGTTTCCAAGATTTAGCTATGGCAAATTGCGCTGCTATTTGTTTCTGCTTTTTTTTTTTTTTCTCTTTAACATAAAAAAATGGAGCTGAACACTTCAAAGAGATGAAAGTGTGGTATATGAATTACATCTCGGCACAGCTGTTTAAAAGGATGTTTGCAACCCTATAAATTGTTTCCACCACTCTATTTGGGTCACAGCACAGTTGAAAACTGTCCTGGGTCACACTGCCCACTTCTCTGCCCCACCCCATCCACTGCTCACTCTGTGGAGCGAGGAAGCTGCAGTGTTTGGTGGGCAGCGACAGAGGGAGGTGGGGAACGTGGAAGCGGGGATGGAAGCCGTCTGCAGCCGCACACCCATCACGAGCTGTTCTCCACGAATTTTCCTAACGTTTACAGCAGCTCAGCCCTGGATAGAGGACTCTGTTTTCCAGCCTTCCTAACAGCTGGGGTGGCCAAGGAGAACCAAAGGCCCTGGTGAGATTTCTAGGGGAGACTGTTCCCCCAATTTAATAAGTTGTGTTAAAAAGGCATACAACATAAATATTATCATAGTAACTATTTTTAAGTGTGCAGATCAATGGAATTAAATAACTTGCAATGCTGTATACTTGCTACCACCACTGCCTGTCTCAGGACTCCTGTTTTTTTTTTTTTTTTTTGGTATGGGGAATCGAACTCAGGACCTTGCGCTTGCTAGGCAGGTACTTGTGCTGCTGAGCTATATCCCCAGCCCAGGACTCTTGTCTTGCACAGCTAAACTCCAGCCGTGAAATCAATCCCTCTTGCCTTCCCCCAGCCCCTGCATCCACTACTGTACTCTAGGATTTTGATTACTTCAAGTACCTACACTAAGTGGAATCATATGGTATTTGTCTTTCTGTGACTGTCTTATTTTACCTACATAATATCCTCAAAGTTCATCCTTACTGTAGCAGGTGGGAACATTTCCTTCCTTTCTGATGCAGAGTAACATCCCATGCAAATAGCATCTTTAGTTTATCCCCCTTTCTATCAGTGGACACTTGGATGACTTCTAGCTTCTGGGTATTGTGAATAACACTGCTGTGAATATAGGTGCACAAATATCTCCTCAAGATCCTGCTCTCACAGCCTTTGGATATACATTAAGGAGTGGACTTGCTGGATCATACAGTAATTCCATTTACACACAGTAGCTACGCTATTTCACATTCCCACCAACAGTGAACAAGAGTTCCAATTTCTCTGTATCTTCCTCTGCATTTATTATTTTCTGTTTTAAAAAACAGTATCCATCCTAATGGTGTGTCTAAGAGAGACTCCTGGGTGTAAAGAGGCTGACTCAGTAGCAGGGGGCCTTCTTGCACCCTCTTTTTTCTTATTTTTTTCCTTCTAATTTGACCTTGATGGCTTCACCTATCCTAGAAGCCATCTTGTGATATGGAGTGGAATCAACACCAAGTCTGGGGAAGCAAAGGACAGAAGGACACTGAGTCCCTGATACTTTCTTGAAGGTGTGTTGCTGCCTGCCTCTGGACTTCGTATGTGACTGACTAAATTCTGAACTTGCGGGGGCTGGGGATTTAGCTCAGCGGCACAGCGCCTGCCTGGCAAGCGCAAGGTCGTGAGTTCGATTCCTGGTACCGGAGAAAAACAACAACAAAAAAAATTCTGAACTTGCTTAAACCACCAAGCTGAGTCTCTGGTGTTCAAAGCCAAAGGAATTTCTGCACAACATGCCACATAAATGCTCCCCCACTGCCGCTGCCTTTGAGGCAAGGCTAGACCCTTCTGGAAATAGTAGCTACTCTCTCACCCAGAACCATCCACCTCTCTGCCTTCCTAAAGGACTTCTCCTGAAGCCCATCGCTAAAGGGAAGGGAGGCGCCACATACCTCGTGATTTTAAATATCCTCAGTAGCCGGACACATCTCAGCACTGAGATGCCCAAGGGAGACATGATCTTGGTCTCCACCAGGATGGTCTCCAGGATGCCCCCACACACGATGAAGCAGTCAAAGCGGTTGAAGAGGGACACAAAGTAGGCCTGCAGGCCCAGGCTGTACATCTTCAGGAGCATCTCCGCCGTGAAAAGGGCCAGGAGGGCCTTATTGGCTGTGTCTGGCAGGTGTTGGCGAGCGGTGGATCCAAGCAGGGGTGAAGAGGGGCACAGAGGAGGAGAAGGAAACAGGAATTATCACCTCTGGAGCCCCAGCTCCTCCCTTCCATACACCTTTCCTTCCACTCCTTCCAGAACGAACAAATAGGCCCAAACCAACAAAAAAGGGACAGCTAATGACATTCCCAATAGACACTGATCGAGCATCTCCCCGCATCAGAGGCTATGCATGCATTACCCGCTGTGCTCCTCACAGCTGTACTGTGATGACTGGTCCTGTTATGGTTGAGCCCAGTTTTCAGAGATGAGAATGGAGGCTCAGAGAGGTCAGGAATCTGCCCAAGCTAGCCAGCCAACAGCTGACCAGGCTGTCCAAGTCCGATCTTTTAACCACTAGACTAGCTGCTTCCCAGGGCTCTGGAATGCGGATCTAAAGCACGGGGCTGTGTCTGCTTGACTCCCCGGGAAGGCCGCTGAGCACAGCTATGGATCTCCTTCAAGCGGTCCAACAGAGAGCTGAGTCTGAACCAGCCTTTGAGGGAAGCTCCTCTTACCCACACTACTTCCTTCTTGCCTGCCTTTTTGCTCATCTCCTCCTCCCATGTCTTGGGTGAGGCCAGCTGGAGGCTGAGGAATGGAAGGTCCATTCTGGGAAGTTGGCAGCCGAAGTCAGAGGTAGCCAAACAAGCTTCAGCTTGTGCCTTTGACACCAAAGCCCCCAGCAACTGTGCGGACAGGCAGATCATGCGGGCCCTCCCCTGTCTGTTTGTAACAAGGCTGTGTGGGGATCACAAGCTGCCAGCACACTGGAGTCTCCAGCATGGCACCTGCCTAGAGCCATGGCCACTGGCTGCTTTCCCAGCAACCCTCTGGCCTGTGCTAATTCCCTCCCGGAGACCCAGGGCGGAGGAGAGAGAGTGGACAGGCCAGAGCCGGGGCTGCTGCTCACCTTGCACTTCTGTGAGCCAGTGGGGCTGGTTGTAATGCTCTGAGGCGATGGTGAGCGTGTTGAGGAACACCAGGAAGATCACAAGCCAGTAGAAGACATTGGACTTGACTGCAGCGCGGCACTTTCTCCTGCAGAACCGATTCCACCTGCGCCAGTAGCGGCTGCGAAGAGGCCGGGGGAGAAGGATGGGGTTGGTTCTGCCAGTGTAGAACACACCCCAGGACTTCTTTTCACCCTGAAATGATCTGGTCTAGCTAGAGCAGCTCAGCCTCGTGGTGAGGAGACCAGATTTCCATTAAGCTAATTGGGGTCTCTCACACCTTTAGTTGTGTGGCCTTAGGTACGTCCCTGAATATTTCTAAGTCTGTTCTCTCATCTGTGAAATAGGAACAAGCCAACTTTATGGGGCTGTTGTGGGCACTGGTAAAATGCCACATAATGCATCTGGTATAATGTTGAAGGTGCCGGATGCACAGACCTATTTTCATTTTCTAAAAGTGGCATTGTTAGAGATCATACTGTCTCAAAGGTGATTAGAAATGGCGGCGGTGGAGGTGGTGATAGCACCTGCAGTGATCATCAGTAAGGAAACTGATATGGCCGGTGCTGTCTTTATCACCTCTCACAACTTGCCCACAGTTGTTTAAATCCCTCTGCACTGTGGGTGTGATTCTGACTTTGTAGAAAAGGAAACGCAAAGGGCTGTAGGGATGAGAGTCCTGACCAGCTTCACAGAGTGGCAGAGCCACTGTGGTTTCTCCACAGCTCATCTCTGGCCTCAGCATGCAGTTTAAGGGGCTGGCCCAGAGCAGAGGCTCTCTGCTTCTACGGGGTCAGAGACTCTTCCCAGAATCTGGTGAATGTTTAGATCCTGTTGTTAGAACATGCTCATGCTCACATACTGACATAGATGTCATGAACGACATGGCTCCTTGAAGCTCACTCTTGGTCCATGACTTGCTCCACAGTCTCTTGGTTAGGGAGCTTTTTTAGTGATTCACTGACATAGCTATGGACAGAATTACTTGGGGAAGGTTTACAAACCATCAACTGTACCCCCACCCTTTTCCCAGCATCTAAACTCTAGAGCAATTAAATCTGATTTTCTGGGGGCTTTTTAAATACTCCAAAAATACCATCGACAGTTTTATAAGTTCCTCAGCTGATTCTAATGTGTAACTGTGCTTGAGAACCATTCAGCTGCATGATGCCAAAGAAACATTCTCCTTTTACGATTCTACAGTAGAAGGGTTCCCAGCTGGTCCCTAATTTCATCCTCTTCACTCAGAGAAAACAGGGAACTTCATTGGTAACTGCCCACACCACATGAAGGAGAGAAAGAAGAGGATGAGGAGAGACTGCAGAGATTCATGCTGAGGACTTAGAGAGGGGGACTGACAGGATCAGATTTGCCTTCAGGGAACCAACCATACCAGACCCAACAGACCGTCAAGTTCTAGATCAGAGATGGCACAAGGAAGCCTCTTCCGGTTGGAGGGTTGGAGGTGATAAAGGTAAGAGCTTTATTAATAGAAAAGAAGATGCTGAGTTGACAGCAGTTTTGAAGGCAGAATCCACAGGACTTTGAGGAGACTGGGGTGCAAAGTGGGAACAGAAGGTATAAAAGGGGCACCAGCAAGTCTGGCTGTGGTATCTGGAAGAGGGATGCCCTTCAGCAGTGGCACACTTAGGAATGGTGCTCTGTACGGGGAGTTAGGGAGGGTGGGGAGCTCAAATCCACTGGATGTGGGTTTGGTGTGTTTCTCAGGCACACGTGTAGATGGACCCACATGCAGGTGGAGATAGCAACCTGCCTGGGCAGTAACAAAGGCAGGAGTATTGAGGAACAATCTTGGAGCGACAGTGTGTTTTTCTATATGACAACCTCCTTCTCCCTCCCTCCATCCTGCCCTAGACACACAACCCTCTAAACAAGTGCCCTTAGAGGAGGATTTTCAAACTCTACACTGCAGCCCATTAGGGGGCATAAAAGCTGTGCAGGAGATCGTGACTGGCACTGCACAGAGAAAGAGGAAGGAAAACATCACAGCGTCTATCATATTTCAGGGGAAAAATTTTTGATACCAGGGGTTTAACCTAGGCCTTCCAATTTAGCTACATCCCTAGCACTTTTTATTTGATTTATTTTAATTTTGAGACAAGGTCTTACTAAATTGCTAAGTTGCCCAGAAATTAGTGGCCCTAACATGCGATGCTTTTGCCTTAGTCTCATGGTGGGCTGGGATTACAGGTGTGGTGTCATCATGCCCAGCTTCATCAGGACATTTTTAAAAAATTAGGAGTAAATGAAAATATTCAAAACTTTCAAGTGTGTGTGTGTGTGTGCATGTTGCATTGAATCAGGCTGTGAACACTGGTTTTCCACTTTAGGAAATGCAACTCAACCAAAGTCTTAGACTGTAAATCTGAGTCCAGAGCACAGATCTGTCTCTGATCTTCTGGTCATTTCCTCTGTGGGTTTGTTCTGGTGGAGCACCACGCCCCACTCATGTGAAAGGCTGTTCTGCGGGGGGCATGTTCATTAGCAGTGCCCTGGGGCACACAGCGCCACCTGCAAGTGGGCTCACAGCCAGCTGTGTGTGTCACATGCTCTGCCCTCTAGCCTTGGCCCTCTGCTTTCAGAGGGAAACTTCTCCAAATGTCACAAGCTCCAGGACGTGAGGGACAACTCACATTCTGAGGTTCCAGGGACGGAGACCTCTGCTCTACTAGTGCCCGTGGGAACGGTTGGCATCATCCACTCCTCTAACTGGGTCATTTTTCTACTGACTGCAGAAAATCCTGCTAGCAAGCCTTTGATAAAATTGATTATGAGATCAGTAGAGTGATGAGTATGTGAAGGAGGGTCTTCTTTCCTCAGAACTGCAGGGAAAATTTAGGGCCTTAGAGCAGGTAGGGAAGGAAGGAATAATCTAGGTCATGCTCTGGTCTGACCTTACCTCACTAGGGGCTTAGATGTCATCTCCAGTAAGTGCCTAGTGTTTACTGGGGACCCTTATGTGCTGTTTCAGTAAATTCACTACCCTGAGAATACCACCATGGGGCCAGAAAATCAGTCTCCAAATGCACTTCAGGACACTTGTAATCTGTCACTCACCCCCCTGGATATGAGGGGGGAAGGAGAAGGGCGCCAGGAGGGACCAGGAAATGATACATGAGTGCCAGGTGGCCTTAGTGAGGGGTGACTTCTGCAGTTTGCTAGATGTTGATCTTGAGCACTTCTGTCTTGCTGGGGTACAGCTCTGCTACTTCCTGTGATTGCGATTATTAGTATTGTAGAGAAATGTGGTAAGACAACTCTTCTCCTGAAAAGTGAATTTTCAGGACACGTTCATATCAGACCTTAAATAACTCATGTTGTAGTTGCAAAGAGTGTATTTTAAATGTATATAATCTCATGTTACAGTAATCACTGATAATTTCTTCAGAACCTAAAGCAAGGTTGCTTTTTTCTACAGTAAGCAAGAACTCAACCAAGTCCCTCTTTCCCCAGGTTTGGGGTAGCAGATGTCGGGTGCTCTGAGGTCAGGTCTGTCACATGGGTCTGGCACTGCTCTGCCCCAGGCCTGTTCAATCACGCTGCTCCTGCGTGGAGCCATGGGAGAATCACGTGGATCTAGGCTGGGGTAGGGGTGGGGGTAATTACTATCCAGAGAAAGTATTTAAAGATAATTATACACCTCCCACTCTTCAAAATATAGCTTTGCTTGACAACTGGTTTCCTGGCAACACTTCCTACTATATAATAAATGCAATGGTTTATTAGAATGTGTAAATTTATTTGTGTGTTTACATATGCATGGAGGATATAGACATTAAATGATAAAACAGGGAGGAGAAATTTGCCTGCTACTCATGTTCCCCTTGCATTAACTGGAAGTCATTTACTGTAGAGCTAGAACCTTCTGTATGTAGACACAGGAGAGAAGGATGGACAGGAATTCATCCAGTCTTCTCCTCCAGGCGTCTGTCATTGCTCCGTTCGTTTGCCCTGGCTCACCTTGGCTTCTCCCAGCACAGGCCTTGCTCTCGCCTTTCCAGCTATGTGGACTGCCTCCCTGATGCCCAGGGCCTCCAACCTCCTGTGTGGTTGTCCAGGTCTCACCCATCCCTTAAGGCTCCACTTGAGTCCCAGCTTCTTTATGATGGCTTTCCCAGCCTGGACACCTCTGTAGCGCTTGTCTGCATTACTTCTCTTTGTTGTACAGTTAAGGCATACCTATTAAATACCTATTGTGGACTAGGTCCTAGGTACTCCATTGTGGATGCAATATATACAGTCCTTGTCTCCACGAAGCCCATACAGGTACAGAGCAGAAAATGAGGAGTCACAACAGCACATGCTACTCATATGCATCCTCTGCAAATGGGTCATGGAGCACAGCCCGCATATTTCAGCCAGTCCCGGGGGGAGTCAGCGGGTTCTTCCAGGGGAGATGGCTTGCCATTTCCCAATACTTTATTTTTATAGTTCCTGCCTCTCAGTGAGATCAGAAGATCCATGAGGGGAAGGGACTGTGTCTTATGCTTTGTTACAGATCTATATTACTTAGTACAGTCCATCTTACACAGAAGGACTTGCCTGACAGCTCACATGAGCTGAGAGACAGGCTGCACAGATCTACCAACTTCTTGTAAAGACAAGGCTTAAGATCCTGGGGCCTCCTGTAATCCTGGCAGGGTGGAGTGGGGAGAGGTCAGTACTCCTAAAAGGGTTTGCTTGGCAGAGTATTGCTGACAGGTGTCTGGTATGGACATAATGGTCATGCCAGGCTCACTCCCGTGGCTGGAATAAGTTTCTACCTTTTCCTTAACAGAATGAGGAATGAATAATAGAGACAATCACTAAATTTAATTCTTTTGTCAATAAAGAAATGGCATATGAGAGACTGGTGCAAATTTGGGTTTGTGCCTTGTTGCCTGTGGCAGGGTAGAACTACAAGGAATGTCAGAGATGCATTTTATTGAGGCTGGGACGCACGGCCCTCCAATTTTCAAACACCACGAATTTCATTTCAGGACTGCACAGCTGAGGTCCAGAAACTCCAACAGCTGCCCAATTAGTCTCCTTGGGTTGCAAAAGGCCGAGCAATTTGTTTCATGTTTGCATCCTACTCTGATTAGTGAGCCCTAAATTGTGTGAATTTACTCTACCTCATTCGTTTAAGTGGAAACCTGGATTACCAAGGAAATACCCTACGATGGCCTTAATATTACACATCTGTTAACTTACCAACATTTCCCTAAAAGCGCTGTTCCAATAACCTTTTAAATACACTGTGGCTTTTACCACTTGTATCAGTCTTGCACATAGAATAGAGCAGTTTGAAGCTCAAACTTTAGTATTTGCCATTGTCAATTTGTTTCACCTGAGGAGACAATTTGATATTCTTGGATAATTTCTGGTGTCCTCTTCAATCAATTGCTAGCTCCGATATCCCATACCCAGACATCATTAGTGGGCTGTGGAATCTAGGTTAGGTGGCTGCTGTTTGACACCTGCTCAGAACTTCTAGGGTCACACTGTCTGGGCCAGCAGCCAGTAGCAAATGCGGTTATTGTGTCCTTGACATGTGGTAAAGCCATGTGAAGAAATGGGACAAGTATAATGTTTACCCTGGATTTCAAAGGCTTAGTGAAGGGGTGAGGGGGAGGTAAGCTTATGTACTAAAATTATATTAATTACAGGTTGAAATAATACCACTTTAGAAAAAGGGCATTAAGATGAAGTTCTTCTGTTTCTTTGTACTTTTTGACATGGGTACCTCAAAAATTTTAAAGGCACACGTGTGGCTGGCCTTGGTCAACATCATTTCTCTAGTGCCATCCATCCTGTGCCCACAATATGGTGAGTGATACGGCACAGGGTTTAGGATGCCTGGGCAGACCCTGGTCATAGGATGGCAGAGGGATCAGCAGCAGGCACCGCCTGTGAGTTCTAATGTGGTCATACGTGACCCTTGGGCTCCTCAGGTGAGGATGGGCTTAACGATGACACCAACCTACCAGCGGTAAGTTTTTGGCAACACAGAGTCTGCTCTCTGCCTCTCCCTTGCATTGTGAGTCATGGTTGCAGGGTGAGAAACCCTTCTCAGAGAAGAGGGATCAAGGCAGTGGCTAGTTGGTGTCTTTCTTTTTCAAAAGCGCAAGTTATTCCACGGATTACTGGATTAAAAACAAACATGTTCCCAGAGTGTCCTGGGTACTCTCTAACTTGAGAGTGCGTCGAAGAATACACATTTCCCTTTCCTCCTTCAAATCACACCCATTCATTCATTCCCTCATGAGTCATTTGCTTACACATAATGAGAATGAAATTTTGGGAATATTTTCAACTATATTTTGATATCCTCTTATGTGAAAGCTTTGGAACTGTTGAAAGCATAATATACTTTCTCAGGTTGGCTGTCAAAGTAGATATTTTGTCTGAATATGTGTGTGTGTGTGAGAGAGAGAGACAGAGAGAGAGAGAGAGATGCATGCATTATTTTTATGGTTTTAGAGCTAGTTCTCTATCACATAAAAGAGCCAAGTCTGGAAGGTCTGCCCTTAGATTTTTATATAACGAAGATGGTTTGAGAAACAGAAAGAGGAGGATGCCCAAATTTTCTAGTCCCAGTGGAAGATGGAAGAAAGAAGGTGTCAGAATTAGAGCAGAGAGTCAGACACTCAGACACCAGTGTTCTCATTTAATTTTTAGCCCCAGAGCACCAAGCCCCAGGAGGTTAGAGGGGCATATTTTAAGAACACCTAAAAGTCACGAGGAGGCCCAGGGACACGGGGCAAGTGGGTAGGCTCTGCAGACTGAAAAAATTCTAACCTTTGTTTGACAGCTCTATCTGACTGGTGCAGAGAGTTCTGGGACACAGGGAGGTGGAGGAGCTGCTGTGCTCCCTTGGCTCCACTTAGCTCGCTTCTGGAGGGTGAGGGACTTGGAGTGTCCACACACTCAGATGATGTGTGCAGGTGCTTAAAGTCAGTGGACCAACAGTGCTTGGGGTCAAAGAATAGAGGTGGAAACTTCAAGACTGGAGGAAATGGGAATGCAGCGGGTCTCCTGTGGTGGATCCCAAGCCAGACGGACCTGCTGCACCTCTGTAGGTACCAGATCCAAATACTCAGAGTAGCCTGTACAACACAGTAGGTAGAGCCAAGTGGACACAGAGGATCCCAGGGCCAGTCCTCACCATCCCTGTTTCTGGGATTTTGTTGCCTTTCACATCCCTGCATCCAGATCCACTCCAGAGGGGAGTCAGGGAAAAAGAAGTCTGAATAACTATACATGTGGCTTCAAGGAACTATTTATAATAAATCACTGGGCTAGGACATCTACTCAATTTAGTATTACTTATACTCTGTGACAGAGTAGGTGAGGTAAGAGAAATAAGATCAGGTGGTGAAAAATAAACAATATTTTTGGCACAGGTAAGATTTGTGGGAGTCAGTTTGTATCCCCATTCCCCAGTAGCCATCTATGCATCCATTCATCACACAAGCAGGGACAGCCAACAACTGGGCAGGCACTGAAGTAGGTTAGAAATAACAGCTCGGAGACACTCAGACAGAGGCTTGCATGGGGAAAGGGCCTCTGAGCCCATAGTCAGAGTGTAACAGGGCCAGTGTTGTCACGGAGCAAGGGCACAGCTCTGGGAATGGGGGAAGGTGAGTCAGTGTCTCTTGGGAGAAGAGAGGGTGCCAGAGATATAGTAACATTGAGGTTCTTGACAAAACTCTGATGAAGACATGGATGGTGATTTAGGCAGAGGAGATCTTCATGTAAGGGTCTCAATGTGGAAGAGGAACTTTTGGGTGACCGTAAGGAGCTGCATGTATTGGAAACGGATGTTTCTGCAGGGGATACAGGTGACAAAGCTAAAGGGCAGCTCATGGTTGAAGACCGTGATCCTCTGAGAGGCTATGATGTTATCTCAGAGCACCAGAACAGGGTCAGAACCCTACGTGTTTCCCATTACCCTTGAAGTTCTTATCTCACCATGTTCTACAGACATGAAGTAGGTCAAGACAGGAGCAAGTGCCTACATGTTTATTTTAACTGGACTTCACCTTATAAGGCAGAGAGACACATTCGGTCCCAACCTCCCAGAGACAGCACTGTCAAAAAGGCAGACAGCCCAAGGGAATTAAAAAAATCTCAACCCTTGAATTATTTGCCTTATCTGATGCATAAGCATCCTATTAATAGCCACACAAAAGAAAGCATTTATCCTCATAGAAAAATGCCCATTACTTATCCCTAGCATGGTGGGGGTTGTGTTGGCTCATTCAAAATGGTAGCTGGAGACTGAGCCGGTAGGCAGAAGGAAAGAAGAGCAATACGTTTTTCACTCACCTGAACTTTGATTTGGAGATCCGGTGGCTGAAAGAGAAAAAGAAAACATTACCAGAGGACCTACACTTTCTTCCAGGAAAAGGACATTCAACAATCTCAGAGGAGTTTGAGGTCCCCCAGCCCCAGTGATATATGTATATTGAAAAGATCTGAAAGGTGAATTCGAAAGTTGGAGAGAAAGAACGCTACTGTATTTGAAGTCGAGGATGAGAGCCGGCCCAGCAGACATCTACAAATCTAGTCTCTTCCAACTATAGGTGATCCCTGCTGGAAAGGGAGAACGCTGTGTTCTCAGTGATCAGGGCCTGGCCAGCAAGCTCCATGAGGAAGTAATGTTGGGAAGAGTGAAGCCATAGAGGTAGGGAAGGCCTTCCCTGCAGGACGGAGGACCCCACCAAGATAGCACAGCACTTTGGTAGGTGTGGACCTCACCGCTGTTTGCCAGGAGCCTCGCTGGACTGGGTTATGAGTCAAAGACAAAACCAACCAGCTGGCAATGGAAAGACCGCTTCACCCTCTCCCAGGAGCTTCAAGAGACAGCCACAGGTTCTGAGGAGAAACCTGGAAGGCTGACGGTCATGCACAGCCCTGAGGATCTGGGGGCCTAGGGGGCTTTAGGTGTTCAGGTGACAGTGCCTTGAAGGTCATCCCAGGGCAGGGTGCTCTACTGGAAAGTGGAAGGCCCTGAGACTACCTAGTTTATACAGAGTCTGGGGAAACTGGGATGAGACTGGGAGAAGCAGGGAAGAGAGAGTAAGTGAGAAGCAGGGATGAAGAAGAGAGAGAGGGGTAGGGAAGAATAAGCACTTGAGATAAAAATCTGAAGGCCTGTGTCAGGCTGGCTTCGGTGCAAGAGAAGGAGCACCCAAAGGTGAGACTGCAGGGAGAGAGAGGGTGCTCAGAGGGATGAGCAGAGAGACTGAATGCAAGTGGCAGACGATGAGACAGCAGGAAGAGATCAGGAGAGACGGGCAGATAGCAGGAGAGGGGACTGCTGCAAGCTTGGGTCATCCCAGCCCAGCACAAAAGTGAGCTGCCTTATGTAGCAGGAGAACACCAACCCCTCTCGTTATTTTTTATTTAAAAAAATTAAGCCAGAAGATGTGACAGGTGGCAAAGCCATCGTGCATAAGATAATTATATCTCTGGGGCACTGAGAATGAGATCCAAGTGCCTTTACTGCCATGAACCACTAGCTAATAACCTTTTCCCCGCCCCAACTGCTGCCGGCTCCTGTGGAAGGGTTTAATCACATGTTAACGAGGGAGGGAGGGGCCGGGAACCAGGGGCAGCATTTTTATTTAGAGCCGCAGTTTAATGGGGGAAACAAATGTTCTCCAGCCGCTAACTGCGTGGTGGGAACCCAGGGTACTCTCTTTTCCAGCATAGCTACGCCGAGCTGGGGACCTCCAGCATCTTCCCCAGGTTTGCTTCGGGGTAGCTGCCTCTCCTTGCTGTTAATTATAAACCAAAGGAGGTGACCATGGCCTCCAGCCTTAAGACTTGGTCTCCGAGCCTGGCCCGGCACCCGGCTTTCTTTCAGAAATGTCTCACTGTCTTCTCTGGCGTGTGCTTCAAGGCAGGCCATGTGTCCCTGTAAGTCTGCCCCACACTACAAATCTAGTCTCTTCCAACTATAGATGATCCCTGCTGGAAAGAGAGGGATCCAATGAAGTCACAAGGAAAAGTGGGTTCATAAAAACTCCCAGATCACCTGAGTGTTCCTGTCTCCCAAGGAAGCACCCCTGGGACATGGCTTGGGGAGGATCAGGGCTGGGGCTGACTGAAATAAGGCGCTAGGTCACACCCAGGGACTGACTGTGGGTTCCTTACTGGCATCCTTGTCTACCCTAAGCAGGAGGGAGCAGACAAAAGGACTTCTTTCTGAGTTCTGATGTACAGGCCTGGACTCCATATTTGAAGACTTTTTTCTTGTTGCTCTTCGCAGGGGACTGGGAGCATAATTTTTGGTTCTGTGGGTTCAAAACATTCATCTCTTCTTTCAGATTGGCGCATTCTATAAGCAATCAGCAGAAACGCCAGTGCCCATTACACACCTGGCCTTGAGGAGGCCGGGAGCTGCTCGCAGGGCCTTGTGTGGAGGTGAAGAAACTATAGGCTGCGGGAGCTGGGCTTAGAATGCCGAAACTGGAATGCCTGGATATGCCGTACTGCCTGTGTACGGGCGCAGTACACAAGGCCTTTAGGAAGGCCCTGAGACTACCTACGCTCCCACTTCACGCAAACAGAGGAACCCCTGCCGGCAGCCATGGGCACAGTGCTGGACAGCTGCTTCCACTGAAGGAAGGATCCAGGAGCCGGGGGCACCCTGCAATCAGGGCTGTTTAGCCTGTGGAGAATGCTGCCTCCTACTGAGTTTTAAAACCTCCAAATCCGCCAGGCCTGGTGGTGCACGCCTGTCATCCCAGCACTCGGGAGGCTGAGGCAGGAGGATCGTTGTGAGTTCAAGACCAGCCCAGCTACAAAATGAGCTCAAGGCTCACCTGAATTGCATAGCGAGACCCTGTCTCAAAGAGACCAAAAACAAAACAAAAACAAACCTCCAAATTGCCAAGAGTCCTCAGAACAGCACAGGCCTTCAGGGTCTCCAAGCCCCAATGCAACACGCGCAATTTGCTCAGAAAACTTCTGGGTTTCCTCCTCATTACCATTCTTGTGAGGTGCGCTTTTCACCTCAGCTTGTAAATGGACTCATGAAAGCAAGTAACTAACATGAGGCCCTCAGAACCCTCCTAGGAGACAGAACTGCCGTCCATTTGCCGCGGGGGAATGCTCTGCCTGAGCCAGGACAAACCTGCAAGGCCATGACTGTTTTTCCCGTCTGAGATTTGAAATTATAGATGAACCTAATACTCTTTATTTTTGCTTACTCAGTTTGCATTGTTGTTATTTGTCAAATACTTGAACGTCTTGGGAACTATTTATATTTTCAGCCTTTCCTTCAAAAAATGAGTACCACCTGTTTATGACCTGCTGTGTGAAATAGTATGTCCTTAGACTGTCCCCCGTTTGCCATCACCATAAGTCATGCAGTCATCATCCCCGGGGACAGCCCTTGACTCAGCCTCCTCAGCTCCCCACCTTCGCCAGCACCATGGTTGCCATCACTGGAAGGGTGCAGAGTGCTGCTTCCATTGTTGTATGCTTAGCTTGGTCGATCTACATCTCTACCTGAGCTTCCTGCCCCTTGTCTCTCCTGCTGTTTCATGGAATTCAGCCTCTGTCCCCACTGGGTCCTCTCAATCCCTGTCTCTCTCTCTCTCTTTTCTTTTTTTGTCTTTTTGAGACAAGGTCTCACTATGCAGTTCAGGCTGGCTTGAGCTCACTCTGTAGCCCAGGCTGGCCTCTAACTCACAATGATTCTCCTGCCTCAGCTTTCTGAGTGCTGGGATTACAGGCATGCACCAGTATGCTCGGTTCTCCTCACTCTCTTTCAAGGCTCCCAAGCTAATTCCACACTTGACTTCTAGTGCTCAGCCTGACGTAGGTCGTGTCCATGTGGCCCTCAATACACGATGGACTCCTGTACACCTCTGGCTGGGCCTTTGTGGCCAAACCCATACCACGGCTCAGCCTTCTGTCTGCTCTTAGCGCTCCTGGGGCCCAGAGTCTGCCAAACAGCTACGTGGGCTTGTTCTGTGAGGCCGCTCCACACTCACAGTGTCAGTCTGCACCGCAGCTCCAGCGCTGCCCAGCGATTTCTTAGTGACTCCTTGGTGACACACCGGCTTTGAACCTTCTGCTTCTGTGAACCTAGCTGTATACTCTGTGATAGGATGATGGACAGCTGTCTTCATCAGCACCTGCTTCAGACTCCACACTCTCCACAGACTGCAGCTCTGAGGACTAAAAGGGAACCTTAGGGCCATGGGGGCCTCTAGTGTGCAATTTCCCAGCTGTAGAATGCTTTTATGTGATGGTTTATGTGGTGCAATTCTCAGGGAGGCCCAATATGTGAGAGATGAAAGTTGTCTCCTTCTGGAGCAGCCCCTCCGATGTTCTGCTCCCTGGCTCCGCTGAAGCCAAGAGTGGGTCAAGTCTGTCTCTTACAGAGGGAGGAGCTGAGCCCAGAGAGGTCTTTTGTCTAAGGTGCAGGGCTGGCTGGTGGCCGATGGGGACTGGACCCGGGATTCCGGCGCCAGGTCTCTTTTCCAACTCTCGGGGGCAGAGGCATGTCCTCCTTCCCGGGCAAGCTCAGAGTCTCCACCCGTGTCTTTGAGGTCAGCCAGCACTCATTTCACCTCCAGCTTCTTCCTTCCTTCCTTCTGGCTTCTTGGCCTTGAAGACGCCCCAGTGGCGAAGGAGCCAACCTTTCACTGGCCATTGCTGTCCCGTCTTCCCCTGGCCCTGCTTCTTCAGTGGGGTCTCTGCGCTGGGACATTTCCACCCCTCCTCACTGAGACCATGCCCCCAGTCAGCGCACCCTCACATCTGCAAGGCAGAGCTCCAGACGCGCGGGCAATCAACCCGCTCTTTCCCTCTCCTCATCCTAACCCTGGCCTGAGGACCATCGCCTCGCACCATGCAGCCACGATGCCTGCTTCACTCACACACCTCATTCCCATCTTTGCTACATCAAAGTGAGGCTTTAACTGTACAGAAGTCACTGGGCGTGGCGCTGCATGCTTGTAACCTCAGCTACTCGGGAGGCTGAGGCAGGAGGATCATGAATTCCAGGCAAGCCTGGGCCACTTAGCAAGACCTTGTCTCAAAATAAAAACCAGAAAGGGTTGGGGATATAGCTTAGTGTGAAGGTCTTGGTGTCCAGGACCACAGAGGGGAAGAAGTCCCACAAAGAATATAAAACTAACCCAATCAACCTCCCCACCCAGCTCCCCAGGCTTAAAACCCTTCAGGGACGTTCACACTCATGTGACAAAGACCCAACGCAGTAAGAGGCTTACTGGGCCCCGCCCTGTCCCTTCCGTCACACCCGCTCGCTCTCCTCACACATACCCTGGCCGTGGGAACACGCCAGTGCCTCTGACTGCAACACCTCTCCCGATGTAGTCTCCCATTTATTTAGTGCCCCTTCTGTACTGCTGCACTGCCAGCCCCCACAGCGGAGTGAGTTTTCCCTGCGGCTCTGGGTCACCGTCACCCGCACAAGCGAGGCATGCTGTCACAGAAGCTTCCTCCCGGGCTCCCAGGTCGTGCGGCCCAATCTGACACAGCATCGTCTGTCCCGCTCGCTTCCGGTTCTTCTGGGCGTGTTCCCCAGGCTTCGCCGCTGGGCTCCTCGGCGCACAAGCCTTGCCCTACATTCTCGCGGTCAGTTTCCCCAGGATGGGGACGGCCCGTGTGTGTCTCCCTGATCCCCGCGCCGCCGGCCGCTGGATGTCTGCCGCAGTCCTGCCGGTTTGCTTCAGCCTCGTGATCATGTTCTCTTCAGACTTCGATGGCTCCTTCCTCTGCACCAGCTCCTGGGCCTACTGCTCCCTCCCCAGCAAAGCATCACATTGCGGTTCTGGTCTCTGCCTTTCCGTGCCCTGAACACAGCCCTTCTTCCCACCTCCCATAAGCCTTCTCCTTCACTGTGTTATACGAAAGCTTAACTCAAAGCCTCACAAAATGCTGGTCTCTCACTGTCTCCTCAACCCCCTGCTGTTTCTCCCACAAGGGACACCGGAAGTCTTCTCCCACCATTGCCTGGGGTCGGGTGAGGAGCCAGGGAGGTAGGGAAGGACCATACTTTATTAAGCGCATATTGTAACTCCGGCGCTGTCATTGGGTCTTTTATACGAGCGGAGCAGACGTGCCAGTGCGGATATGCGTAGGAATGACTTCAACCCTCTCCGCAGAGCTCTGAGAGCCTGCAGACACATCCTTGAGGAAGTGACAGATAGAACAGACACTGCCAGCTCCCCTCCATCGGGGGGATAACGATGTTTTCTTTCCAACAGAGATTCACACGCTCTTGAAATGTACTGTCAAGTGGCTTCTCCGTGCCAGCTCCCAGTCCCTCCTGTTCTGCAGCTTGGGTCATACCCAAAAGCCAGGGCTGCAGTGTCTTCTTGCCAGCTCTACTCCTGTTGCCCAGATAGCAGAAAGGCCTAGAACTTGTTGACTTGAAGCCTCCCCGTGTGCCCTTGCCCGGTGTTGCTCTCTGGGGTGCACTTCCAGAAACTCAAGTGCTTGTTTTGTACGATTCCATAAGAGAAGAGGGGAAGGGCTTGCACTGCTGCTTAGAAATGTAATTAGCATCATATTTTAACAACATTGCGACAATAATTGCTTCCCGACAATACTGAGAAATCTGCAGCTCAGACTCCCCAGTGCCTGCGTCAGAGTGAGTGATACCCAGGTCCGGAGTGCCCTGAAAACAGGCCATGAGCTGGGCCGCTTCCCAGCCATGCTTCCGCTTCCCCTCTTCTGCCCCGCAGGCCCCGGCTGCACTGCCACGCTCTGGTTTGCCTGCAGCTCCCTTACCAATCATCTAAGCCTGGGCTTTTTGGGGGAGGGACCATTGCAGCGTAGGTTAAGCATAAATGAAATTTCATTTGTTCAAGGTAGCTTCTCAGGCACCTGTTTCCCTCCATTAGCAGCACAACTACAAACTGTGCAGAAAGACCCACAAGTTTACCACCCAGCAGCACGGTTTCTTACCTGTTGCCTGCTTCCAGGATACATTTATCATAATAGGAAGAAGGACCCAAGGAGCCACTGGATCCAGTGAAGCTAACCTAACATTTCTTGTGAAAGAGGGCAGAAGGGCATGGGAAGAAACAGATTTTAGACCCCTCCCCACATACTCTGCATTTCTCTGCTGTAATGAAAAGAACCTGAGGTTCTACCCCCTCCAAAAGTATGAACCAAACCCTAGCTTCGATTTTAAAAGTCATCCCATGTCCAGAGTCGTGCTCTATCCCATGTCCTTCTTCCCCTCTGCACAGGTGGCATTTCTCTCTTGCTACTAGCTCTAACCTCTGCCCCTCCAGTGAGGGACCAACTCTCTCAGAAGAGGCAGCTTCCTTGCCTACACCCGAGAAAAGCCCCAGCACCTGCAGCCAGCTTCCTTCTACGCACTAGGAATAGCCCAGTGCCAGTGTTCGCCGTGCCTACTCACGCCAGCCTCGCCCCGCAGGTCTCTCCTTCGATGTCACCTCCGGCCACGTTCTCAGTGTTGACGGACTCGGTCTCACTCGTGGGCATGCTCACTGCAAGAAGCACAGGGGTGAGGGCAAGGTGTTGAGGGAGGTAGAGAAGGCAGGAGCGGGTTAGTGTGCCACACACACAGTCCTGGAGCTGAGAGCCGGTGGGGAGGGAAAAGCCTGAGTCTCCACTGCCCCATCTGTGGGGCCCAGGCCCTCGCACTATCCTGACCGAGCTCGACAGTTTCCCACCTACTGCTCGTCAAGGGGAAGTCTGACCTCCAGGGGCAATATTAGCTAGTGGGAATGTGGGAGGGATTCCTTTCTCTACTGAATTCCTTTCTCTACTGTCAACCTCATGGCCTCAGAAGGGCTGTGGGAGCTTCCACTTGCACCTTCTGTTCACCATGGAAAGAAAAGCTTTCATGCAAAGGCTTTATCTCCCTTATTTCTTTCCATACCACATCTAACAGGCTCCTTCCTGGGATTAGGGTTCAGTTTGTTTGCAGAAAGGGCTGCCTGTGTGCACCCTCAGATGGGCTAGAAGATTTCCCCTTTTCCTGCAGTGCATCCCGAGTCTCAGGTCAGTTACATGTGAGACCGTATCTGAGAAGGGAAGCTTGAAAAGAATAGACGTTACCAGAGTCACACGCTGGGACCCACTCCAGCACCGTGGACGTGAGGACTGGACATACCTTGATGTAGAATACACAAAATCCAGTTTCCATGTGGCCTGAGAAGAGCCTGCCAGGATTCCTCCCCCCACTCTAGCAACCTTGACACTGAGGTTGACATGGCACTTCTAAATCCATCAGAGGGAACTTGTCCAGTCAACAGCCTCTTGAGGCGGCTGTGAGCTGGATTTCTACACGTGAGTGAGTCTTCTAATTTAGAACCCAGCTTGGTGGTTAAGAAGAAACCACCTTTTATTATTTATTCTTCTAAATAAAAGCTTAACTCAAAGAATCCTTTGTCACCTTTTGTCATCCTTTTAATGCCCCAAGTTCCTTAGTTTTGCCCAGTGCTTGTTCTTTGGAGTGGCCTAGTTCAGCTCTCCTTCTGGAGGAGTCGAACGCCTCATCTTGAGGAAAATCACCAGCCCTTGGGAGCCACATGGCCTGCAGTTAGTGAAGGTGTGGCATTTGGTGACAAGTCCCCAGGGGGCTGCCACAGCCCAAGAAAAGATGCCTACTGGTTGTATAATGTTGAAGGACATGGGCTTTTGGATGAAGACAAGCCAGGTGGGTGAGGAGAGACTTATTTCAAGAGTATGGAGCATACAAAGAAGCAGTCCGGGCTTTACCACATATTTATCACGTGGGAGCGAACTCTCCAACTGAGACTGCTTTTTAATAAAGTTAGGTAAAAATAAATCCCATCACACAGATGTTTAGGGCTGGATGGGGCTTTATAAATTATCCCCTCACTTTACAGGAGAGGAAAGTAATGCCCAGAACAGGGCTGTGACGACCAAGGTCGCGTGGTACATTTGGGCAGGGCTGGAAACAGAGCACAGGTATTGTGCACCTTGCTCTGTGCTCATTTTGACTGCACCAGTGGTGGCAAACTCCCTACTCTGTACCCTAGAATGAGACAGTATCCCTAAAGCCAAATCTGACCCAGGAGATAGGGCTGGAGGGTCGCACATGGCCCAGTGGGGTTGCATTTATAGCACTTGCTAGCCCAAGGTCTGAGCGAGCTGGTGGGACAAGACCTTAGACATGGTTTTAGCACTGGGAGTGGGAAGCTGAGATCGCCAGGGTCCTTGTCCTATGCACGTGAAGGAAGAACTCACACAACTGAGAAGTCTTCAGTCTCTCACTCCACCTCTAACCATTTCTGAGCTCCTCTGACTTTCCAGACCTCATTATCCAAGGGCTGAGCTGCATGTAGAAAGCTAGCTGACTTCTTGACACTTGGCTCTTCTGTGCTAGTGGAGTGGTGGGATGGGGTGCTGTTAGTCTCAGAAACACAACAAAATTAAGAATGGGCAGACCCAGGCCTTAGGTGTAACTGCACCATCTTCTAAATCAAGGCACTGGCTATACTAGTGACAAGTTTGCTTTCACAGTGACCTTGACATTGGCTGGCACTATCCCTAGGAAGGAAAGAACAGCTGCTACTGACTGTTATATGTTCTGACTTTAGACAGAAAAAGGTGATGAGGCAGTGGCTTTGTGAGGGACAGGTTGCCATGCCCTCACAAAACACACAGGTACGCACAAATACATACACATATGTACATGTGCACACACACATACACTTATACGCAACTGCCATATCACAGGCTGTCAAGAGAAATACTCTCCCATCCAGACCAGTAAGTATCAACACACACTAACGCACACAGAGCACAGGGACATTACCATGGGTTTCTGTGGAGTGACTAAACCAAGCAAACTTCCCTTTCTTCTGATCCAGCAAGCCCACCGGAGCGCCTCCTTTCATAGACAAGATGGTCAGTGTCAAGGACCAGGAACAAGACATCAATAGAGCACATGCAGTCAGCCACGGGCAAAAGAAAGAAACAAGGAACTCAGCTTTCACATGAAACGTCCATTTTTGTCTCCAAAAATTAACAAAAGAACATAAAAAGCAATAAACCAAAATATATGAGCAAACATAACAAAATAGAACCAAAACCCCAAATCACATGAATTAACAACACAAAACAAATCATGGATCCCAAGTAAAACAAATGATAGACAGTAGTGGCTTTGGTCCACACTGGTACATCTACTTAGCGACTCTGAGGAGAGGGCTTCCTGGGAGGGGCTGTCACTCATCCCTGCTGCCTCCTGAGGGAGGTGCCATTTGCACAGATTCTACAGGGGTAGCTGCTAAGATCCAAGTGTGGTATTGGCATCTGCTCATACCCTCCACCCTCCAGCCAGGTGATGTGTCCTCTCCCTTACCTGGGGCCGTATTGCAAAACTCCACCCTGTGGAGGATGTCAGGGCTCCCTCCCTATTTACAACTGGATAGAGTCACTCACAAGAGGAAAAAGCAACCCACTGATCTACTGCTCCTCCATCCAGCTCTGTCGTTCAGTTCCATTCAGTAAAGACCCATCAGAAGCCTCAGTTCTGATCCCACCCAAAGCGTAACGTAGCGATTTGTTTTTCTTTTCACAAATGTTTATTATCCTCTGAGCAACGTGTATTCAATTTATAAATTCTCTGAATGCGTAGTTTATCTCACATTTTTTTCTTTTTATAGAGATAAACTCTTGGTACCTACTTTTAATCAATCTAAGTAGCCAGGGCAAAGGTTAAGCTGCCTGTCCCTGGGTCCTCTGATGAGGAAGTTTATAAATAAGAGAGAAGAATTCTCTGTGCTGCTGTTGGGTCCAAGCTGTAGCTGGAGACAAAGAAGGCAAAGGAGAGTGTAAAGACCCTAACCCTACAAGATGAAAGGGGATTCTGGGTGTGAATGGTCCTGGGGTTTTGGATGTCCAAAGCCTCAGTTAACTCCTCAGCATGAGTGTTCTCCCATTCTGTCATTGCATTTGCTAAGACTAGCATGGGTGGCCCGGGAGCACAGCGAACGGTGCTAGGATGAACAGGTGGTGGGTGTGGCATAACCACAGATCACTGTGAGGAGGAGCAGCGAATGCAGGTGGGAAACCAGCTACCAGTTTTGTCCTGCTGGAGAACAGGCAAGTGGCCCCATCCGCTCCAGGAAAGGGTGTGAAGGGGAAATCAGCCTGTGTGTCAGGGCTCTTTCATGTTCTGCTCCTGGGACTCAGGCTATGGCCAGTGAACTTGCTGGGATGTCGCTCCTCAGTGGGAATGCGGAAGAGTGGCACATATTTAGAAGGGGTCAGACTTATTTTTGATCTATATAAAGGACCATGTCTCAAACACATTCTCTGTCTCTCTTTCTCTTTTTTTTTTTTTTTTTTGGCACCAGGAATCGAACTCACAACCTCACGCTTGCCAGGCAAGCGCCGTGCCGCTGAGCTATATCCTCGGCCCAACACATTCATTTTTAAAATACAAAGTGTTAGATAAATAAAAACTTTACAATCCGTATGGTAGCATTAACAACAACATAAGACTTCTCAAAAATCCTACTTGAAAGTAGCACTGAGGGGCTGGGGATTTAGCTCAGCGGCAAAAGCGCCT
>NW_004955454.1:4947176-5052315 GCF_000276665.1 Chinchilla lanigera | reverse complement strand
GGCACCGCCCACCAAACACATGGTGAATGCTGGTAGGAGAAGGCTCAGGGAGAAAGCTGGGTGGAGAAGAAGCCTTTTTTCTGATTTCCTCATTTCACTGTCACTAGGTACTATGAACCAAATTCTGGGCTGCCCTATCACCTGGTTTCTGATGAGAAGATTGCAAAAACCAGAGAGAGAGAGAGAGAGAGAGACAGAGACAGAGACAGAGACAGAGACAGAGACAGAGACAGACAGACAGAGAGATGGACAAAGACAGTGACAGAGAGAGGGACAGAGAAAGAAAGATGAGAGAGAGAAATCTTTAAAAGAATCACTAAGAGCTCCATATCAAGTGAGGCACAGCACCAATGTGCTTTTAGTACTATCATCAATTGCTACAATGACTTGTACAGATGCTATCTTTCTCCCTTCCTCCCTCCCCTCCTATTTCCTTTGCTTAACAGGTGGGGTCTTGCCTTGTCGTCCAGGCTGGCCCTGAACTCCTGGGCTCAAGTGATCCCCCTGCTTCAGCTTCCCAAGTTGCTGGAAGTCACCTCACGCAATTAGATTTCATGTTGCCAAACAACAGTTGACATGTTTGAATTCATGATTTCCTCTCCCCTTCCTAGGACCTCTACTCTTGGTGGCCACTCCAGCTTGAATGATGCTCAGTAGGACTATTTCTGTGTCTCCAGAGAGATGCACAGAAATTATCTCTCCCCTAACCTGCCTGGAGAACAGGTATGTGGATACTAGAAGATTGTAATAGGTCATTTTCTTCGTGGGATAATCTCCTGAGTCTAAAAGCCACACAAACTGTCCTGGGGGAGGAGCCTTAGATTTGAGCCATTGTCAATATTGACAGTCCCTGGTATAGTGGGAGTTTAAACCCTCTGTGTGTTTATTCACTCAAATATGAGAATCCACCACGAAGCACCATATATGGCTGAAACTGGGGTGCATAGCTCAGCTGCCCAGCCTTCCTCCAGCTGTGGACAACAGAGAAAGTTGGGGCTCACAGCACAGGGTCCTCACTTTTACCCTGCATGAAGGCGTGTCTATAAAACTAATGACTCTCACTGGACAGCTCCTAATCACTTTTAAAATCAATCTTAAAACCCTCGTGCTCACACCTCACACTTTCCTTGGAAAGAAATTAGATTTTATTTGGCCCTCATGATACCAACATGATGTAAGTGTCCAAATATCACTAAAATCATTAAGTATGAATATAAAAAAAGCCTCCAGAGCTTAGGTTTTGACCAAAAAGAAAAAAGCCACTGAGGTTGTTTAGCAATAAATTCACAGGGGAAACAGTAAGATCTTCTCAGATTAGATATCTAATATCTTCTGTTTCTCTCTCTTCCTTCCTATCTTCAGGGCTAGGAAGAGACAGGGGAATTCCCTGCCCTGCCTCAGGCCTTCCTATGCATCA
Source organism: Chinchilla lanigera (assembly GCF_000276665.1). Taxonomy (NCBI): domain Eukaryota; kingdom Metazoa; phylum Chordata; class Mammalia; order Rodentia; family Chinchillidae; genus Chinchilla; species Chinchilla lanigera. Next base: position 5,050,898 of record NW_004955454.1, on the reverse strand, counting down.
TGACTGACTGAAAGACAACACAACAGAGCTCCGTGTCAGGGAATTGGGAATGAATTTTGAGAGAGATGAAGAAATCTGCCTCATCTGGAAACTTTGTCACTCAAACAAGCTTTGGCTTTGCCCAGTGGTGGGGTTTTGTGAGGTCCTCATATGATGGCCACTAGGAACATCTGGCCTCATAAGATTTGCCAAGAGAAGTGCCCAGTCTTTGTTCCGCAGTGTGGCTGGCAGCCCACTCTCCAAGGTCAGCAAATTTACCCCCTACTGCCAACATTTTGCCTCCTCTTTTTGGAAGAGGGTTTGCAGGGTCCCTGGCAGGAGATGGGTGTTGGAGCCAAAGTTGTGGAGGCAGTTCTCACCCACTCAGAGCTTTCCCAGTGCGGCAGGGGATGGAATAAGTAGTACTTATCTTCTCATACTAGTCAGGGTTATGGCTACTGAGCAAAAGAAATCCTAATTTCCTGTCTCACTGACCCTCATCTGGAATCTAAAAACTGCCTATAATTTGGTGTTCTATCTGTTGTCTCTGTTATGGGTTGAATTATATGCCCTCCTGCATGTAGGCTGATTTCTGAATCCCCTTACCTCAGGATGTGACTATCTTTGAAGACAGGTCTTTAAAGAGGTGATTAAAAGTAAGGTCATGAGGTTGGGCTTTAACCTAATATGACTGGTGTCCTTCAAAGAAGAAATTCTGGCACAAACACCCACAGAGAGAAGACCATGTGAAGACAAAGAAAGCTATCCACATGCCAAGGAGAGAGGTCTAGATCTGATCCTTTCCTCTGGACTATCATAAGAAATCAACCTGGCTAACACTTTGATCTCAAACTTCCAGCCTCTAGAATTGTGAAGAAATTAACTTCTGTTAAGTTTGTGGCATTTTGTTATGCAGCAATGACTGACTGAGACACTCTCTGTCCACCCTTAGTGCCTGCAGAACTTCTCCAGGCAGAGTTGCCCTCCTCATTGTCCCTTGAATGTGCCAATTTCATGACAGCTCTTGGCTTCTGTCCATGTGGTATTATATACAATGCTTTCTCCCTGGAGTGCCTGCCCACCTCTCCTCATGAATTGCAGGGTGACCAGGGTCAGCTGAATCCAGGCTGCCACTTGTTTTTGTAAATAAAATTTTATTGGGTCACAGTCTTATTTATCTAGCTTGTCTTATCTATGGCTGTTTCCATCGTACAGAGTAATGCTGAGAAGCTGCAGGAGATACGCTATAGGCCCTGCAAAACCTGAAGTATTTACTACTTGGCCTTCATAGGAGGAGTTTGCTACATCTTGCACCATTCACATTTTATCAGTTCCTGGAGGTTCTAGTTTGTGGTGGTGTCCAGAACAGCCCACTGCCCACTGGGTCCTTTCTTCTGATGTCCCAGAACTGTGAGGTCTGTGTGAATTTTAAATAAAGACCTGGATTGTTTCCCCCACCCTCTGCCAGCCCAGCGACTCTGGGTAAATTATTTGACCTTTCTGAGCCCAAGTTTCTTCATCTATAAAAAGGACACAATGATATTTATTTATTCTAAGAACTCTTGCTAAGAGTAAAATGAAATAATATTTGTAAAAGGAATCTGTAAAGTGCTAATAAACATGTTCTAATACTGCTAACTAAATTTCAACTGTTTTTCTTCAAGTGTGTTTTTACTTCACAAGTATTAGATTTGTTTCCCTGACTAAATTATAATTTTCTCAAGGCTAGAGGTTTTATGTTAGAATATTCTGGAGTCCTTTTCTGGTCCTATGGAGCTATAGTAACAACACTTTATGTCTTCATGGGGTTGTAAGGGTACTCCTAGATGTCCATCACCACTCTTAGTCCTCCTCTACCATGTCCTGTGCCCAGGAGGCTGACCTTCAAACACCAGGTCAAGAGGCTCTTCTGCTGGGCTCCTCTTGGGCTAGCCAATATGAGGCACCAGCATGTATGGAGGGGTCTCAAGGAGTATGAGCTGGGGAGGTCACCTTCTGGCTTTTGCACATGGGGTTGTGTAGATTGGCTTCATCTTGCTGTCCAAGATGTCTTGCTTACTATCTGATGACATGGTCCTCTCTCTGTAGTTTAGCTCTTGGACTCTGGCAACTCTTTCCTCTCTTGGTACCTTCTCACCGGTAGTGGTAACAGCTCTCTACAGCAACCCTGGAGGGCTGCACTGTCCCTTGCTGACTTCTTCAAGCCCTGTATGCATCTTTATCAAACTCTTTAAATTGTCCAGTTTGAGAGAACTTTGCTTTTTTTGAGGACCCTGACAGTTGGGCCCTGTGGGTGCAGGCAAGGCAGACGCTAGGGTCTCCCCTTTTCTTTACTTTACTTTTCCCTTTTGGTTCCTTTTCTTTCTTAAACAGCTGGACAGAACTCCAGCCACAGAAAACTAATCCCATTCCCCCAAATCCAGAGACAAGGACCAGGCCCAAACCCAGCACAAATCCACCTGCAATGTTGACCAGAGCACACATTCTGGGATCAGACTTGGACCCACCACAGAACTGTAGACACTAGAGGAATCTCACTACTTTAATTTTTCTCTGTCTGATGGGTTTTCCTCTTGGTAGTCAGCTGGGTTAGTGTGTTTTGTTTTTTGCTTGTTTGTTAGAGTTGTTTTTTTCCCTTTTCTTTTTCATCCTGTTCTGTTTTGCCCTGTTTTGATTTTCTTTCTGTGTGTTTAGTGGTTTTGTTCCTGTGTGTGGTTATTTTTGTTTCCTGTCTTTTTTCTTTTTCCTGCTGTTTTTTTCTTTCTGTTATTTCTTTTCTCTCTCATTCAGGATTTAAATCTCTATATTTCTATTTGTATTATTCTACTTGTCCTCTTCCTCTCTTTCATGAGCTATCTTGCTTGAGTTTATGAGTCTTTCATGTGAGTAAACACTGTCTCTTCTCTTTCTGGTTCACATCAATACTCCTAGGCTTTCTTTTCCAATCCCTTCCTCTTGTAGCCTACAATTACCCAAAACTTGGATGATCATCCTATGCACACCACACTTGATCCTACTATATTTAACCTCACCCACTTCTCCATCCTACCTGCTACCCCTCTTAAGCCCCCCATAACAGGGTAAAATCACTCTACTAAGTATAAAAACATTGCATACAAGTTCCTCGTATAAGCTGGATTATATTATATGACTATAGAACTTGCTCCTATGGTTAAAGAGATCAGGTTAATAGTCACCACAGTCTGTCAGTAGCTAGGCTGTGCTTGAGTCTATGGTTTTTGTTAATTTTACTACTTTAACTGGGATGATATCCTTGTTATAGTCAGTTTTTCTCCCCTGTATAACAACATTGCAAGGGGTCACAACCATCACTGTAGTCTGGTACCAAAGGAACGGGCCTTGAGTCAAATTTTAGCAACTCCACATTCTTTTTTTTTTTTGGTACTGGGAATAAAACTCAGGACCTTGAGCTTGCCAGGCAGGTGCTTGTGCCACTGAGCTATATACCCAGCCCCACATCCTTAGTATATTGGGAATGTAGGTTTGTGGGACAGACATAAAGACCAAGAACCACTTATATCTAAAAGACAACCTGAGAAACAGACATCTCGTAGGAAAATCTAGGCACTAGGGATAAAACTATTTCACATAAGAAATGTACAAGCATCATCACAGAAAACAAAGTAGCATAAAAAATAGAAAATGACAAGAGGAAGAAGCAAAATGTAACCCCAGATACCCAGCCTACCCAGGACAAGTACAGAGCACAAAGAGAGGAAATCAGAGCCAACCAGTTGGGACTTTCTGAAATTATAGCAGCAGAAATGAAAAAAACAAATGGAAAAGGCCATAGGAAAAAGTGCACAAAGAAATGACAATCAAAATGAAAGACATTAAAACAGACACATAAAAAAATAGAGGAGTTTAGGAAAATGATGGAAACCATTAATGCCCATCATAGACAAGAAATGGAATCAATGAAACAGATCCAAACAGAAATCCAGGCGATTAAAACTCCATTGAAAGTATATGCAATAGATTGAATGAAAGAGAGAATAGAATATCAGACATAGAAGATAGGAACGTGACTAGTGACCAGGAAAAGAAAGATATCTTTAAAATAGCAATTGACCATGAAGAATCAATCCAACAGCTACAAGATGAAGCAAAGAAGAACAACATAAGATTGATTGAAGTCAGTGAAAAAGCTGGAGACAGCACAAAAACAATTAAAAAATGTCTTCACAGAAATAATGGCAGAAAACTTCCCAAAATGGATAAAAAAATTGGCACACAAATAAATGAAGCACATAGAACTCTAAATAGTCATGACCAAAATAAATCCACACAAAGGTGTATAATAATCAGAATTCCAGAAGTTCAACACAAGAACAAAATATTAAAAGCAACTAGAAGAAGAAACAAATCACCTATAAAAGGAAAGCCCATCAGAATCACAGCAGACTTTTCAACACAAACCCTGGAGTGAGATATTTCAAGCCCTAAAAGCAAACAATCTTCAATCCAGATTGCTGTGCCCCACAAAATTCTCTTTCAAAATCAACAGAGAAATAAGATACTTCCATGACAAAGAACAACAGAAGAAATTCATGACCACAAAAGCAGCTCTATAAAATGCTCTGAAGGGTTTATTAGAAAAAAGATAATGAAGATGACAAACACAGGTACACCAATAGAAAGAAACTGCCAAGCAGGGCAAGCAATTAAACAGAGGAGAAAGACAGGGAACCAACAACAGGAAAATAACATGAAAAAGATAAGCTAATATATATCACTTACAACCATAAATATAAGTGATCTCAACTCATTAATCAAAAGAAGTAGACTGGCAGAATGGATCAAGAAACAAGATCCAACAATATACTGCATTCAAGAAACACATTTAATCCAAAAAGAAATGCATAGACTAATAGTCAAAGTATGGAAAGTAATTCTCCATGCCACAGGAACCCAGAAAAAAGCAGTGGACTTATTCTATTTGCAGACAATGTAAACCTCAAGTCAAAGCTGATCAAAGGAGACAAAGAAGGTTACTACATACTTGTTAAGGGAAAACTCCAAGAAGAGATAGCAATAATAAATATATATGTACCAAACATCACTGCACCCAACTACATAAAACAAAGATTAACAGATATGAAAAACCAAACAAGCACTAACACAATTGTAGTGGGGGATCTTAATACCCCACTCTCACAAATAGATATATCAACTATACAAAAAAATCAACAAAGAAATATCAGAATTAAATGAAGACTGAAAAAATAGGCCTGGTAGATGTCTACAGAGTATTCTACACCAAAACATCAGAATAGACATTCTTCTCAGCAGCATATGAGACATTCTCCAAAACAGACCACATATTAGCCCACAAAAGATGTTTAAGTAAATGTAGAGGAATTGAAATAATTCCATGCATACTATCTGACCATAATGCAATGAAACTGGAAATCAATGACAAAAGAAGTCATGAAAATTACATAAACACATGGAAATTCAACAACACAGTTCTGAACAACTAATGGGTCACAGGGGAAATTAAGGACAAAATTAAACAGTATATACAATTAAACGATAATGCCAATACAACATACCAAAACTTATGGGACACAATGAAAGCAGTCCTAAGAGGGAAATTTACAGCAATAAACTCTCATATCAGGAAAAGAGAACAAACTCAAACAAAGAATCTAATGTTAAACCTCAAACTTCTAGAAAAAGAATAAATCAAACTCAAAGCTCATATGAGGGAAGAAATTTTAAAGATAAGAGCAGAAATTAATGCAATTGAGACTAAAAAACAAATAGAAAGAATCCATGAATTGAGAAGTTGGTGATTTGGAAGAATTAATAAAATCTGATGAACCATTAGCCAACCTTTTTCAAAAAGAGGAAAGAAAAAACACAAATTCAAGCAACTAGGAATGAAAAGGGGGAAATCACAATAGATCCTGCAGAAATTCAGAAGATCATCAATGCCTACTATGAGAAACTATATTCTAATAAAATAGAAAACAACCAGAAGAAATGGGCAGATTCCTAGACACAATTGAATTGCCAAAGCTAAATCTAGATGATATAAAAAGTCTAAATAACCAATATCAGCCAGTGAAATTGAAAATGTAATTAAAAATTTACCAACAAAGAAAAATGCAGACCCTGACTGATTCACTAATGAATTCTACAAGAAATTTAGAGGAAAAACTAATGCCACTAATGCTAAAACTCTTTAAGGAAATTGAAAGGGAAGAAATATTTCCAGAATCATTTCTGGAGGCAAGTATTACCCTATTCGAAAACCAGAGAAGAACCCAACCAAAAAAGAAAACCACAGGCCAATCTCCCTAATGAACCTAGATGCAAAAATACTCAATAAGATACTGGCAAACAGAATGCAGCAAATCATCAAGAAGATTATACACCATGACCAATAGGATTCATCCCTGAGATGCAGGGATGGTTCAATATATGCAAATCAATAAATGTAATACACCATATTAACAGAACCAAAGACAAAAATCACATGATCATCTCAATAGATGCAGAAAAAGCATTTGACAAAGTCCAACACCCATTCATGATAAAAACCCTACAAAAAATTGGAACAGAGGGTCTTTATCTTAATCTGATAAAAGCCATCTATGACAAACCAACAGCTAACATCATACTAAATGGTCAAGAACTGAAAGCTTTCATTCTAAAATCAGGAACAAGAGAAGGATGTCCACTATCACCTCTCCTATTCAATATAGTTCTGGAAACATTAGCGAGAGTAATTAGACAAGAAAAAGAAACAAAAAGAATAAGGACAGGAAAGGAAGTTAACTATCATTATTTGTAGATAACATGATACTCTACATAGAAGACCCCAAAAGCTCCACTGAGAGACTTGTACATTTAATAACCAAATTCAGTAGTGTAGTTGGACACAAAGTCAACACTCAAAAATCAATAGCATTCCTGTGCACAAGCAACAAACTCACAGAGAAAGAGAAATTAGGGAAACCACACCTTTACAATAGCATCCAAAAAATGAAATACTTAGGAATCAATCTAACAAAAGTAAAAGATCTATACATTGAAAGTTACAGTATTCTGAAAAAGGTCAAAGAAGATATCAGAAAATGAAACGATATCCCTTGCTCATGGATAGGAAGAACTAACATAATGACAATGGCCATACTTCCAAAACTGTTATACAGATTTAATGCAATCCTAATCGAAAAACCATTAGCATACCTTGCAGAACTAGAGAAAACATTCCTAAAATTCATTTGGAAGTGGAAGAGGCATAGAATAGCAAAAGCAATTCTGGACAAAAAGGTAGGTAAGTCAGGGGTCATTACAATCCCACTTGAAATTATACTACAAAGCTACTGTGATAAAATCAACATGGTGCTGGCAAAAAAAAAAACAGATGTGAGGATCAGTGGAACAGAATGGAAGATGCAGATGCAACTCCAAATGCATTAAACCACCTTATGTTTGACAAAGGAGCCAAACATGTTCACTGGAAGAAAGACAGTTTCTTTAATAAATGATGCTGGAAAAACTGACTTTCCATATGCCAAAGACTAAAACTAGACCTGTGTCTATCACCAAACACTAAAGTCAAAATGGATCAAAGATCTAAATATTAAAACAGAAACACTAAATATACTAGAGGAGAAATTAGGTAGAAACCTTGAAGACATAGATGTAGGCAGAGACTTCATGAACAAAACCCAGACCACGCAGGAAATACTACAAAGAATCAACAAATGGGATCTCACCTTATTGAAAGCTTCTGCACAACAAAAGAAATCACCAACAAAATGAAAATACAGCCCATAGAGTTGGAAAAATTATAGCCAGTTGCCCCTCAGATGAAGGACTTATATATAGAACATGTAAAGAATTTAAAAAATCAGGCCCCCAAAATTCAAAGACCCAATCCAAAAATGGGCATCTGAGATGAATACACACTTCTCAGATGAAGAAATATAAATGGTAAATAAATATATGAAAAAATGGTCAGCATCATTGGTCATTCAGGAGATGCAAATTAAAACAACACTGATTCCATCTCACTCCAGAAAGGATAGCTATCATGAAAAAGTCAACCAATAGCAGATGCTAGCAAGGCTGTGGAGAAAAAGGAACTCTTTTCCACTGCTGGTGGGACTGTAGACTGGTGCAACTACTATGGAAATCACTGTGGAGATTCCTTAACAAACTAGGATTAGAGGTCCCATTCTACCCAGCTATTCCCCTTCTGAATATCTTCCCAGACAAATTAAAAACATCATACCATAATGATATATGTGCACCCACGTTTCCAGCAGTACAATTTGTAATAGCTAAATCTTGGAAACAACCCAAATGCTCATCAACTGAGGAATGGATAAAAAAAGATGTAGTAATTTTTATATAATGGAGTACTTACTACTCAGCCATAAAGAAAGATAAACTTGAGAGTTTTATAGGTAAATGGATGCAACTAGAGACCATACTCATAAGTGAAATAAATCAGACCGACATGTGTAAACATCATACAATCTTGTTAGCATGAGAAACTGAAAGAGCACCTAAGGTCCAAAATGTATAATAGCTACTGTGAATAGGGAAGAAACTGTTCAAGAGTAAAGAAAAGCTGTGATGGGAGAAAGGGAAAAGGAAGGAATTGAAAAGAAAAGATATATATATACACACATACAAGATAGTTAAGATAGGTATACAGCTAGTTTCTCTTAGTTCATTGAGAAGAAAGTTTTGCACTAATACTTATTTGGACAATATTCATGCTTATATCCTGTACTCTGAATAACTACTATGAATATAACAATACTCACTGTATGAATTCTTGTTACTGTCCTGCTAGCCTATTTTGAAACTCTCTTTTATTGTTACTTTTAGTTTTTGTCTGTTAAAAAAAAAAAAGAACTGGTGATGTAGGAACAATGATAGTTCTGCATGGGCCCTGGGAGGTATGGAGCTGGACACTGGTTCTGGTTACTCCCACAAGAGACCCTTTGGAGGAGCTATCCCACCTGGCTTTCTTCTCCTCTTGAGAACAAAAGCCTCAAAAAGTCCTTCCTTACTGTCTTTCTACAGTTTGACAGATTAAGTGCATGGCCACAGGTATCTTACATTGACAAGTGAAGAAGCTCTTTGTAGGTCTTTGCCCCACTCAGAGTCAAGAATCTCCCTCATACTATGAGGCCAGGAAACACCAGGGGTAGGCCTTGCCTTTGGACCTGGTCGCTAAATAACTCCAAAGCTATTGATAATTTTGGGTCTCATCTCTGCATCTCTTAATGAATGAATTGAGCTTCAGGATGAATTACAGATTAAGAAAGAGAGAGGGCAGAAAAGAAGAAAAGTAGTTGCAGAAGAGCAGAGGAAAGAGTGAGAGAGAAAGCAAAGAGGGAAAGCAAAAGGTCAAGGCAGCTTGTCTGGGTGGAAGGCCACGGAGAAGTGTGTCACCTGCTTCCAGAACCTTCTCAACTATTTCCAGCCAGCCCAGACCAGCTTGGTTTCTTCCACATAAGCAATTAAAGCCGGGGTTGATTTTAAGCCATCAGGAAGTAAATATAAAACAGGATTAAATATTAAGAAGCCAAACAAAGTGGCCTTATTAAAAAAGGCACAATATAAGCATGCCATGCCAGCATTATAATTATTATTACTGCTATAAACTGGGAGGAGGCATAGTGCCGCCCTTGATCTGTAGCCGTAATCCAAAGAAGAAAACTAAGGTTATTGTGATCTCAGCAGGCCATAAACATCCAGTGCTTCCAAGCAGAAAATTTCCCTCTGCCTTCATGGCACCATGGAGCTGGCCGGCTCCTACATAACTGCAGGTTCAAGGAAGGTGAGCAGGGGCACGGAGGGGCGGGGAAGGGAGGTTGGCTGCCTCAGACAAACTTGGAACTTTGGCACGGGTCCCTCACCTTCCTTTCCCTGCACTCTGCCTTCACTAGGGTGGCAGGGCAATGTGCCACATTCTCAGGCTCGTGAGGAAAACAGGATGTGGATCACCTAGGAGTCAGATACCCCAAAGGGGAAACACAGGTCACCTGCTAAAGAGTGACGGGTATGCTGGACAGAGCTTCTGATGGCTTTTGTTTCCTTTGGAAATCCAATTCCTTTAGGCATAGATTACTTTTAGGTTGGAGAAGGGACATTATTCTGTTCACAAGGGTTAGTAGTTGAAGGTCACCCATGTGGCATGATATGAAAGAGAAAGAATGGTGTGACCCCCAGCTAATCCTTCTATAACCAGAGTCAGCAGTGTCTAAGATGTCTAATAGCCAATCCTTTTTTTAAAGCCTTATTGGGCCTGGCATATAGCTCAGCAGCACAGAACTCACCTGGCAAGCTCAAGGTCATGAGTTTGGATCCTGGTACCAAAAAAAAAAAAAAAAAAAAGCCTTGTTGATGAAGTACATAATAGCTATATCAATCATTTCTATAATGATGATGATAATAATAATGATAATGGGTCTGTGTTTTAATCACTCACTATGTGCAAGCTCTATCACCTACTTTAAGTGACTTAACCCCATGAGGAGGTATTATCTGTGCCCATTTTGTGGATGAAAAAATTGAGGTTTAGAGAATTCAGCCACTTGTTCAAAGTAAAAGTCATTAATAAGATCTAGGATTTGAACCTGACATCACATCTTAGCTGCTATTATACTGGATATTTTTATAATTTCCTTTGCTAATCATGAGGGGTGATTAGAGTCCTGAGGATGTGTTTGGGTCACAAAGAGGAGAGCAGAAAGCTCAGTGGCAGTCCAGGAGAGAAGCCCCTTACTTAATAATCCCAGCCAGGGCCTCCTGCCATCAATTCTGGGCAGAGAGTCAGGATGAGGAAGAGCACGCTTAGAGGCACTGACTCTGGCTAGGGGGCCTGATTTTGAATCCTGGCTCTGTCTTTTTATGTGGCCTTGCACATACTGTTTTACTCCTCTGTGGCTCAGTTTCCCCTTTGTAAATTGGAGCTCTTAGTACACCTGCATTGCAGACTCAGAAGAAGTCTGAGCATTGGCAGTCCTCATTTTATAGGGGAGAGTGTAAGCCCAGAAACGGTCATCAACTTGCCCAAGGTCACACAGTTAGTGAGTGGCAGACTTCTGAACCTCTTTCTACCATCCGGGGCTGGCTGTTTCCTCACTGTCACTGACTCACACCGTGGAAAGGCTGAAAGCCCAGCTTGGTGTGAAAAGCATCAGAGCTGAGAGCAGAACCTCCTCCCTCCCCTCCTTCCAGAATCCAAGAGCTCCACCGCGCATGGGGTCTGATGAGCCCGCCGCCCTCCTCTCTGCCATTTACAGCAGCTATATGGAGCTCAAGATTCACTCTCACTTTTTCTTCTCCTGGGCCGTGTCTCCCTTCATTGCCTTCTGCAGCCCAGCATAAAGCTGACCTAGGTCAGACCTTCTGCAGGAGGCACTCAGGGACCCCGCCTTATCTTACAGGAAGTGAGGAACCCCGTGGGAAGCCACCCGGAGCAGGGAGCAATACTTCTTTAGAAGGGAATCAGACTTGCCTTCGTTCCAGCTTGCAGAAAGACTGCTACCTTAAATTTCTCGGCTAGCTCCATTAATGGCACATATGTGAAATGGGTCACTTTAGCTCCCAGTCTAACCCCAAAATTGTGCCTCTTCAGCCTCACAATTTCATGAATGAGTTTACAGGCAGCTGTCAGAATATCAATCAGTCTGCCCCCTCCTGGGCCAGCCCTTTAATTAATCTCCTAACCGCCTGCTGGATGCTTGCGGTTGTGACTTTCCTCCTCCTTGCCCGGGTGTGGATGGCGTCCTTGGTCTATCTGGCTCCTCCCGCTGCCCACACTGTCCATTGAGCGGTGTCGTCCTTCCACAGTTCTTCACATTGGGCAAAGAGCCAGAGAGGCAAAGCTTCCCTCCTGGATCAGCATTTTCTGGGGGGAGCATCCTTAAGATGGTTTTTGTTTTGCTTTAGAAAAAAACAGTTGAGCTTCATAAGAAAGGAGAGCTGCGATCTGATGAAACACCAAGTTGTTGGTTGTGTGTGGGAGAGGAGGGGGCACTGGAAACAGAGAAAAGGGGCGAGGCATCGGCCCATCACCCTCACTCATCATGCAGAGCCTATCTTCCAAGGCCCGGGGCTTCTGGCCTTGTGGGAGCCGGCGACCGCATTTCCCGTTCGATCCAGGCACTGCGCCCTCTACTGTCTGCTTGCAGAACGTGCCCCCTGGAGCTCAACCTGCGTGGCCCTGTGCCGCCGGGCCTCACACACAGGAGCTTCCCCGGGCTGTGCATCTGTGTCTGAGCCTCTGCCCTGCTGCTGCTGGCGACAGGACCCTGGCCTCTTCCACACACACTAGACCATTCTTATTGCCCAGCTCTGCTGCCTTTATGAGGTCTTCCCGACCTATGCAGTATCATGGAGATTTATTTGCATGAGAAGTTGGCTACTTGTGCCATTGAGGACACTGAAAGCTTTTTTTCCTGCTCATTACAAAAAAAAAAAAAAGTGCAGCATCATGTGCTGTTGAAACACTCGCCCGATATTCTTCACTTACTGCTCCCAATGAACAGGGGAGAGAGGGTCACGCATTCATTTATTTATAGTTATAGGTGGGGAAACTGAGGCAGGCCTGCTTGGTCCTGACGCCCGGCTGCTTCTCCAACTCCTACATCTGGACACTTGCTCACCTCTCTGCCCCCCTGCTCTGAACCCACCACCCTGGTCTCCTCTCTCTTGTTGTCCTTTCCTAAGGACTTCTGCAGAGAGCGCGTGTGTCCATCCACTGCTCCAGGTTGGCTTCCCAGGAGTTAGGTGGGTCAGCACTCAGGCCGGGAGCCAGGTCACTAACGCTGGGTAGTGCCAGAGCGCATGCACCCAATTCGGCTTCCTTTGTTTCCTTTCTTCTCCCTCAGAGCCAGGTAAGCCTGAGCACCTCTGGGGCAGGGCCGGGGGAACGCTATGTCATCCTTCCACCGTTCTTTCAGAGCTGGGACGAGCACGTGTGCGCATTCAGCCACCTGGTGTCCAGCTTCTTCTTCCCTCCTGCCCTATACTGGGGCAGGGCCAGGTGGTCAGTGGCTGCTTGTGCCCACAGCAGTTCGGGTGATGCTCAGTTGAACACAGAAAGGGAAAAAGTGACCCTGCACTAAATGTCAAGAAGAGCAGATTGGTTTTCACGCAACAGTGTCGCTGGCATGCTTCGGCTGGGCGACCTTGCCCTCCAGACTCTTCTCCTCAGGAGAGCTGCAGGAGCCGACTGATCTTTCTTTAGAAGACAGAAATGTTTTTGAAATCTAGAGAACAGGGGCCCTGATTTCAGCTAGCAAAAGGCCTGTAGGCACTGGCAGGGAGCAGGGATGCTAATGATCCAGAAAGTCTTTAGCTGGCAGGCCTGACCTTGGGCTTGCTGGGCCTGGCTGCCAGGCGTCCTTCGACCTGCAAAGCTACCTCTTTCTGTGTGTGAGGCGTAGATTCAATGAGGATTCATGCTCCAGGCTCAGAGGCCTAGGGGACCCAGAAGGAAGGAGAAGATACAGGTTCTGGTTTCGGAATAGAGTCCCAGTGGTGTGGGATACGGACAGGCTCTTTCTGTCAGGGCCCGTTGTGCGGATTGTCTGACATGCAGGTATGGGTGGGCTGCATAGCAGGAGCATGGGGACCTTCCCTTCGGCAGAGTCAAGCAGCTCTATTATTTTGTTTCGTGTGCTGCAGAATCAGTAGTTATCTGAATAGTTGGCTAAAAAGATGTGAAGACAGAGTATTTGCCAGATTTAGAGACAGCAAAAAGGAGACAATGGCCTTCTTTTCTTTTCTTTTTGAGATGAGGCACCACTGTGCTGTCCAGGCTGACCTTTTACATTCTTGGACTCAAGCAATCCTCTTGCCTCAGCCTCCTGAGTAGCTGGGACTAGAAGCACATGAAGCCACATCTGGCCTTTTGAGCTCAGTAATGCTGTGGGGGAGTCGACCTTGCAGATGGGAGTGACCAAGCACAGATGTCAGCCCTAGTGAGGAGACAGGGTCTGTACGAGCAGGAGGTGGAAAGGTAGGGAAGAAGAGAGGCGAGCAGAGACCTCCTAGGATCTGTTTTCACTGGAGCCAGGTGAGCGAGTTCCAGCCTCCTCCACCCGACAGGGTGCCTAGGCTTCCTGCAGCATGGCGTGGAGAAGAGGCGGGAAATGCTTACAAAAGCCCAACCCCTAATGGAAGTGTGAGGCAGCGAGAGCAGAGCAGAGACAGCAAAGCAATTAGTGTGAGTAATTAACCATGCAAGAGTAATTAACGGTGCCATCCGCTGCACCCATGGCACCTCAGACCAGCATGGGGAAGTTAAATAGCCGCAGGTGTCAACTCCGGAGGAGGAAGTATTTATCAACAGCTGGAGAGGCACCAAAACAGGAAGTTCCTTGTGGCACGTAAGTCACCTGGCACCCTGGACAGCGCCTGCAGAGAGGGCAGGGTGAGAGCCTCTGGACACATTTTAGAAGAGCATCGTGCGTGCTTGGAGGGGTGGGGGTGGGGGTAGAGAGGGCCTTCGGGACACTCAGCAGCTTCGGTGGAGGTGGTGTTCTATCATCTGTCCTGTCTGGTGCTTTCAAGGTGAAGACTAAAGCAATGAGGATATTGGCTCTACGAGAAGAACAGAGAAGATGGCCATGGAGACCAAAGTCAGCCCCAGACGCTGCAGTGAGGTCGTGTGAGCTCCTGAGTAGCAGACTTTTTCCCTTTTCAGCCACCTGCTACCCCATCAAGAGGTGTCAGTGACCTCTGACTGTCTACAAAATGAGGACGTCCTCTCCCTGGGCCAGCCACCCCTCCCTTCTGCCATGTGGGCCTCTAAGAGAAAGATGGCACCACAGGGGGGTTTGAGGAGATTGGTGGGCTCAAAGATGAACAGAGAACTGAGCGTGATTACTGTTATAGACCGGGAAAGTAAGGCCCAGAAGGGAAGCGCTGTCTGAAATTACAGAGCTTAGCTCATAGCAGGTCTTGGACTAGAACCAGGTTTCCCGACTCCCTTTCTAGGGCTTCCTTCCACTACCCAGCTCCTCCCCATCACCACCCAACCCTGTGCTTCGCACTCACCGCCTTCTTCTTGCTTTACAAAAGAGAACAAGTCATTTTGGATTTCGGAGTCAGAGAGGTTATGCCAGGGTGTGGGCCTACACCAGTCTCCTACTAATTGTCTAGTTGTACCTCACCTTCCTCATCTAAAAACAGAGGTAACTGTACCCCTCTGGGGAGGTGAAGTGAGGATTACAGACAATACAACTCAGAGAAGGTGCTTACCTAAATGATAACTGTCGTTCAGAATATTCAATAACCACGCTCCGTGTGCGTGTGTGTGTGTGTGTGTGTGTGTGTGTGTACAATGCCTGCATACAGCACATTCATGGGGCAATGCAAAAACAAAGGGTCTCAGGACCCACCTGCTTTGTATCTCGAATGCCAGCAAGAGCCTGAACACTTATCTGTGATAATGTATGTGTGTCAGGGCCAACCACTAAGTCAACCTCACAGAGGATGATTTTTCCTTTGGGCCATCTGCTTCCCAGACGGGCTGTGGTTCCTATCATAAAGTATGCACAAAGTCCCTACTGTGTGCGAACAACAACTGACCTGCACTTAGCAGCTTATGAGAAGACAATGTGTAAAGATCTTTTATTATGGCTAATCATGAAAAATACTTAAACACAGCCAGTAAAAAAAAGACAGCTGTGTTAACCTCCCTATTGTGCCTCTTGAATCTTTGTTTGAATCTTAAACTAAACCAAGGCCCTGGTTGAGACGGTGTTCTGTTCTCTCTCTCTCTCTCTTCTCTCTCTCTCTTCTCTCTCTCCCCAATCCCTCTCCCTCTCCCTCTGTCTCTTCCTCTCTTTTTCTGTCTGGTACTGGGATTGGGCCCGGGGCCTTTGCACTGAGCTACTTCCTCAACTACCCCTTGCCCTTTTTTTTTTTTTTTGGTACCGGGAGTCAAACTCAGGACTTTGCACTTGCCAGGCAGGAGCTTGTGCCACTGAGCTATAGCCCAGGCCCTGCCCTTTGTTTTTGAGATAGAGTTTCACTAAGTTGCCCAGGCTGGGCTCCAAATTGCAACCCTCCTGCTTCAGCCTTCCAGAGTGCTAGGATTACTGATGTGAAACAGTGCATCAAGCTTGCATTTTGATCTCTTAAGCTGCTATCTGCCGTGACGGGAAATGTTATCTGGGACCAGTCTGGATTCCGTGTTGATCCATTTGGCCTTGCTTTGCCTACTCAATGAGGTCAGGCTAAATTGTTGGATGGCCACTGCTACAGATTTCTGCATTTTTAACTGGAAAGAAGTTTTGCTTCTGTGATCCAGTGACACCAGTAACAGAGCAATATGGGGCCTCAGCTCCAGTTTGGTTTTAAATAGATTATGGTCTAAACGTATTTTTCAGTCTGCACAATTGGGTTAGTCTAATGACAAATGTCATCCCTGACCACTGCCAGAGCAACATGCCATTTCCATTAGGAGTAATGTTTCCTGGCCAGATTAAGACATGGAAAATAATTTTTGGTTATCAACAATTCCCTTCAGTTTCACTGATCTGATTAAACTTAGCAACGGAAAGAAGAATTTACAAATTAGATGCTGTTCTCTATTTATTACCAAAATGGTTGCTTCCCACTACATCCAGGAGATACGGTTGAGATCTCATTAAGTCTCAGCTCCATGATAACATTTACTCCATAAATCTCCATTGCAGCCAGTGAATGAAATGAGCATTATGCCGAAGACCACATAATGGATGGAATCAAACCTCTGCCCCCTTTGAAGGAAGCTGACCTTTTCAAGCCTTAAATGTATTCAGCTTTCTGGTCCTAAAGAAACAACAAGGCATTTATTGTTGGTCCTCTCTTAACCATTTCCTGACTGCTTTTCTTAGCGGCTGGCTGGCCTTCTCAAGATAGAATAAAATGAAGGCAATGCCCACCACTTCGTTGGACATATTTGAGGAGGAAAAGGAAGAAGAGGTGACATACAGAGCTGCTGTGGAAGAGTCCTGTCCTCCCCAAGAAGTGCAGAAGAAATGATGATATGTAAGGAATGGAAGATGAAATATTACTATGCAGTTTGGTTTGTTATTTATCCTCTGCTGGACCAGATCTCACTTCATCTGGTTTTAGATTTGATGTAGTACTAAGGCAGGCCTGATTTATCTGCTCCCAGTGCTGGAATTCCCAAATATTTCAGGCCAACACCCTATTTTTATCCCCTTATTCCTCATCAATATTCTCACCGATTTCTCACCTACGCACCAAGCTCTGTGTGCATGTGGGGTATACAAGCATCCCTTCTTTTGAGAATGTACAATCTGGCAGGTGGCCTGAGACAGAGCATGAGGTAGACACAATAGGTCATCCGCGGTAACTATCATTTTGTAGGTAGGGATAGGTATTTTGGGAGAACAAAGGAGGGAGTGAAACAACATTGGGGAGGGAGGGTTGGGGAGGCAGGAGAGCGATGCCTGAAGGGAGATGGTGGGGCTGGGTCCACCGTGCAGAAATTGGTGGATGCATAGAGGTGCACAGGATCTGTGGAAGACTGAGCTGCCTTTTGAGGTGCAGGCCATTCTGCAAGAGATCCAGTGTAACCCCAGTAGTCTGAGGATGGAAGGATTTAGTTGACTTCCTCTGGGGTTTGATGGGCTGGCACAATCTGGATTTAACCCAGACTCCTAGGGCTGAAGCTAGCATATATCAATGGAGAGCCAAGGAAACAAAGCATCAGCACCAGCGGGGGTTTGGAGCTGTCTGATCTGATCCCTTGTTCTACTTGTATTCAGCAGGCTCTGGAAGGGGGTTGCCTGTTTTTTTTTTTTTTTTCAGGCTTCTATTTGTTCCATTACAACATGTGACAATTATTTAGACCCCGGTCCTTGGCATCTTGGAGGACAGAACAACCAGGGTCATTCACTCCACACTGCTGTACTCATCTAATCAAGGGGTATGACTTAGCTGTGCAATAGAATAAATTAAGAGATTATGGAAATTCTAGTCAATAGAAATGATTTTATACCTTTCCCCCTGGACTCACGAAGAGTTCTGTGTTGGTTGTGCAGTAGGGAACATAGCTGCCTTCCAAGAAGAGTTCTGTAGCTTTCACTGAAGCTTGAGAGCTTTCTGATGGAAACCTGGGGCGTGCTACCTGATCAGTGGTAAATGACCACCTAACTTCCTCGTTATGCAGAAGGACAGAATGAGCTTGGGCTGAGTGCCGCTGGTCTGACTTCGCATATCCAGGAGATGCCCTCCCTGGGGGCTGGCAGGCACCTTTAGTTCTGCCTCTGCTGGGCACACCAAACGTCACTCTAAACATCTACACTGCTGGACCTGGCTGACCTTAGTGAACACTAATACATCCAATGAGACTCTGATTCTGAGCATTCCTGACAAGAAAGGGGTCCTCTGATTTCTTCTTGCCCCGGTGTTTGGTGTGTGTGCATGGCTGAGAACTTGTATATGCACATGTACATTCTGTTCTTTCCATTTTTTTTTTTTTTGGTTTGTTTGTTTTCTGGTACCGGGAATCAAACTCATGACCTCGCGCTTGCCAGGCAGGTGCTGTGCCGCTGAGCTAAATCCCCAGCCCCCATTCTGTTCTTTTCAGAGGATTTTACGAACATAGTAACTGGCCTGATATTGGACACCATTATCAAATCTCATGAGTCATGGACAAGATCTAATCGTTGAACAGGCTGATTTGAAGCTTGGAATCCAGAAGGTAAACAAAGGCTTTTCCCCTGCAAGCCCGCCCGTCAAGCATGTTGTTAAGGCTTTTCACCTCATCAGTAAGTCACTGAGGACGGATGTGTTCTGAGGCTTCCAAGTGAAAAAGGCACGGGCCAGGAGCAGCACAGCTGCAATATTTCTTCAAGGCCTCCGCCTGTGGCTTGTCTTTTCTGGGCCTCCTGGAACTGGGGAACTGCATTCCTGTATGAGTCAGACCCGGGGTCTGTGGGCCAAAGCTGGCCTCAGGTATGGTGAAAATTTTTAGAGCACGATTCAGGGAGCAACCAGAGATCTTCTGTCCAAATACTGTAAAAATATCTTAATTGTTTGACTCTTTTTTGGGTAAAATAAAACAAAACTTTGAAGAACATCACCAGAATTCAGATATACATATATATTTTTGGAAAGGATAAACCTTTAAACTCTTATCAAGCTTGTCTGTCTAGGGGATCACTCCTGCCGGCCTTCGATTGGGGTAGTTTTGGTCAGTCTGATGAATTAATTCTATTGCAACGAGTGCATATTTTTACGACTGAGGAAAGAGCTAGGTCCTTTTTTTTTCTACTTTCCTCCTTTACGCTGTCTGGAGACTTGTGTGGAATAGGATTTCCTAAGCACTGGCTCTAGTATCGTGATGACCTCATTAGGTACCCCTTTGAGGTCAGTATTTTGATTTTTTTTTTTTTTCTTCTGGTACCGGGAATCGAACTCACGACTTTGCGCTTGCCAGGCAGGCGCTGTGCCGCTGAGCTAAATCCCCAGCTCCTGAGGTCAGTATTTTGAGACTCCGGGTTCCCCATGCAAACATGCTTTTCCTCCTTGGCCTGTCCTTATAAGGGGAGTGGTTCTGACTGTCACCGTGTCACCATGGATGTGGGTCCCGCTGGCAGATCTAAACTGGGAGCTCGGGGAGGGGGATTTATGGCCTTTCCATTGAAGTCCAAGTTTAGGTTCAAAGTGAGGTGTTTGGAAGCACATGAAACTGCCTGTTCTGTGTTGGGAGCCCTTGCCCAGTTTCCACGATGTACCTATGGAGCACGTCTTGTGATTTTCCCCAGGGACAGCGTTAAAACCCGCATGTAGACCTCCAAGAGAAATGGAAGCGGGCGCATCGTCAGCTGGGAGTAGAGCCGTCCAGTCTGATGGTAGATGGGACCCTGAAGCAGTAGCCCATCCACCTGGCTTAGTCCCAACACCCCTGACACAGGCAAGACATGGCTGGAGGCCCTGAGCTCCTGAGCTTCAACCCAGAAGATGAGGGATAGACTCAGCGGCTCAGGGACCCTTCTGTAACCAGAAGTTTAGAATCTGCGATTTTCAAATTGTGATGGAGCTGCCCATGTATCTAGGGAAGGAAGCCAGGGCCTGGCACAGGAACAGAAAGAGCATAATCCACAAATGGGCCATCCCTCCTCTCTGCAGCTGCCCCTCCCTCCCCGCGGGCACCCGAGCCCAGCACGGTCACCTCTGCTTAGAAGCATTCCATCTGTCCCCCCACGGGACCACTCCTTGTACGGAGCAGCTTCCTTGAGAAGGTTCTCTGCTGTTTTTAACCAGGCTGCTCTCCTGTCTGACTAACTGTGTGGCTTCAATACAAAGTGATCCCAGTGATTAATAGTACAGTACTTACGGCAGGTACTATAGTTATTTGAGAGGACAGAATCTTTCCTATTATATGGGAGCATAAATCTCCCCTGGAAACACTGCCGCTTTCATCAGAGGCCTGTGCGTTTCCATTTGATGAAGTTATCCTGAAAGATGGAGCCATCAGCGCCCTATGTTTGGGGTTGTTACTCAACCTTTTTTCTTTTTCATAAGCCACTTAATCATGAGGGAAGGGATTAAGTGAGTTAGAGTCCCTTGGAATTCTGCATGTGCAGCCTTTTAGGGTAAGGGACTGCTGCGGTGTGTTTATAGTCATGCATAGAAAACAGGCCTTTGAGCAGCCAGGCCTGATCAACTCCCAGAAGAGCCCTCCACAGAGGCAAGTTCTCCCAAGGGGAGAAGCATGTGCTATTTATTCCGGAGACTCTAGGGCAAATGTTCAGGGTCTGCCAGCCCCCGACTTGGTCCTATCGGATGCAGGCTTCTTTCCAACCTCTCCCTGCCTGTCAACTCTCATTTAGGCTTTGCTGGCCTCTTGACTGGGCTCTCTGCCTCTTGACTGCTTCTCTACACTTCCAAGCCATTATCCACGTGAGCAGCACAGGGTCATTTCAGCAGTGAATGCAAACCTTGCTATTCCTGTTTAGATCTCTTTGGTGGGCTTCCCTCCCACCCATGGGGTAAAGTGTGAATCTGAAACCCTTCAGGGCCACACGTCAGTCTTTCTTTCTTTCCTGACTGTCACCTTCTTCTTCCGGACAAGCAAGTCACCCCCAAGCATACACACTTCCATTTTCTTTCCTTCTTTTTAGAATTACTTTGGTTCTGCGGCTGTGCATGTGAAACCCCCTCCTCTTTGAATGTTCTTTCTCACTGTTCTGGCCGTGTGACTGCACTGTAACAATCTGTGGCAGGGACATTGCTCTGTGTCCATCCAACTTCACTTCTCTCGCCTCTTGGGGCACTCCGCGCCCCTCTGAAGTTGAGTGGAACCGGTAACTGAGTCCTGGGCAGTGGAGTGTGGACAGGAAGGAAGCCTGATCTCTAAGTTCTTTAGCGCCTTCCATACTTCCCTGGTGGCCAGACGCAGAGGGTCCAGTGCGACCGCTGAGACCCAGTGCCGTGAAAGGGAAGCAGCCCTGTTACCTGAAGACCATGTGGGGCTCATCTCCTACCCATCCCCATCCCACCCAGAACTGTGCAGCAACAAGTGCTTTTGCCAAACTAAATGACTGATTTGGGGGTTGCTCATTACAAGTTGCCAACCCCGGTGGATAGACAGGGCTCCATGAAGAATCCTTCTCCAGAGAGGGAGCCCCTTCTCTCCCTCCTCCGCACTGTCTCTTCTATTTCTCCAGTGTGCCGCTCATACCTTGAGCTCACTGCTGTAACCCTGTCCCTGTGTGCAGCTGTCTCCTAGGTAGACTGGGAGTCTCTGTAGGACAGGACTGTGTTTATCTTGATACTCCTAGTGCTTGGGTGGTACGCAAATGTGCGCTGAATGAGTACACGGATGTCTCTCTCCAGCAAACAGGGCAGCTCAGCATGTGTGTGATTCCAGGATGGAGTTTCCCCTGAACACCGTCTACTACTCTGGGGCTGATTCCAGTTTTTCTGCTCTTTTCACTGGGTCCAAGATTCCATGTGCTGTAAATCAGCCTCCCATGTGCCCTGGTGATGGAAATACAGTATGCAGCTAAGCTCTCCACTACCAGATGATGATCTGCCACAAAAGTACGCAACGAGAGAAGCAGGACCTGTCACTCTCCCTCGCCAATGGCCTTCTGATGTGGCATGGGCTTCTTATTCCTAGTGTTGACGTGGAGGGCGGGGCAGGTGGGAGCTCAGGGTGCCCAGGCTGTGGGCGGCTCTCTTTTGGTGCTGAACACTGGTTACTGGAGGAGATGGATCACAAAGAAATTTGGGATGATTCATCTCCCCTTTAGTCCCTCTGCCAAGCTGCTGTCTGCTCTGAGGTGTGTCAGTTTGATTGAAAATCATGAAATTAAAATCAAATCAGCACTTCACAAGGCCCCTACCCCTGGGAAGTCTCAGTGGGCATGGGCAGACCTATTTGCCAAACGGTTCTGCTGCTTCAGATCAGGTAGGAATTCTCCAGAGACCCGACATATCAGCTCCTCATAGGAACTGTGCCAGGACAGAGGTCCTCCGTACGGGGTCCTCAAAACACTGAGATCCCTGGGGTGATCACAATGCCGAGGTCCCGGAGGTGATCATAATCCTGAGGTTGCTGGGTGGTCATAATGGTCAGGTTCTAGGGGTGATCATAAGGCTGACTTTCTTGGGGTGATCATAATCCTAAGGTTCCTAGTGGTCATTGAAATGCTCAGGGTCCCAGAATCATCACAGGGCTGAGGTTCCAGGTGTTTAGAGGTTCAGAGGTGATGGCCACACAGCACTGCACAGACCCGTGCACCAATGTCAGACTCTCATTCCCGGGGCGGTGCACTCGCCCAGCCAGGGCAGTGGTGGTCAGGGAGGTGAGATGGCCATTTCAGGAGCATTTGGATGGATCAACCCCCTCCTCCACACAAGTGCAAAGGAGCCGGAACTGAACAACTTTCTGCTAGGCTGTATCATCAACATGCTTCCTTCCCAACGAGGCCACCTCTTCAGTGTGCGAAACCAGTGGTGCTTGATGTCAGTTCACTTTTTCCTTTGAATTAGATGCATAATTTCCTTTCTTGCTTCAAATGCAGTTCTTATAACCTAATAATAAAGTCCCTCCCTCCTTCCCTCCTTCCCTCCGTCCCTTCCTCCTTCTCTTCCCCTCCTCTCCCTTCCCTTTCTCTCCTCTTCCCTTCCTTCCCCTCCTTTCCCCTCCCCTCTCTTCTCCTCCCCTCCTTTTCTCTTTCTTTTTCTTGATGCTAGGGTGGAACCCAAGACTTTCTCCATGCTAAGTACACGTGCTACCGTCAAACAATACCCCTAGCCCCTGATCTGTTCTTTAAACATCAAACTGATCCCATTATAATTTAAGATCAGTTTTTCCTGTCTCTTTGCCTCCTTTCCTCCTCTCATCTTGCTCTGCATTTTGACTAAGGGTGCAAAGTGTTAGAACAAGGAAGAATAAAAAGGCTACTCTGCCTGAGAGAGAGGATCCCGCTTCTACAGCCCTGCTGGCTGGAGGAGGAGGGCGGTCATGACACCGAGGGGACGGTAGTGGTATAGAAGATGGTGGTAGGGAGTTGGGAGAACAGGGCACACAGCCCGCCTATCTCTGCAACTCTCAGCCTCTTTGACACAGACAACTTAACTTTGCTGAACTTCTATTTTACCATTTACGAAATGTGGCTAACAGCACCTGCATGAGATGAACTTGGGGAAATGCAACCAGATACTCTATGTTTTGCTCTTCTTCCACTCAAGGAAGAGATCTATCCCTTCTCAAGCGTCTGATCATTCTGTCTCTGTCCTCAGTCCAGAAGGGCCCACAGAGGACTAATATGTGTCTGATATCCAACCTCAGAACCCGAACACTGACTCCCCACCTGAGCCATGAAGCCATGACTGCTCCTCAAGGAGAGGACCAGGAGTGAGGAGGATTCTACCCCCACCTCCACAACCACACCACTTTCTCTTCTAAAGGGTCCATTGTTCTAGTTTCTTCCATCCATTCTCCTAGGCCTGTTCCTCAACCCCTAAGCCATTTCTGCCCACAGTGCCAACCACAATACTCTCTCCATGGATGGGTCTGCCACAGGGAAGGCTAGGAAGAGATAAAGGCTATCTGGCCGACCCGGGAAGGGTATAAGTCTATAGGAACCTCTATTTTCTGACTCCAAAATGGACTCAACTCAGTATGCTTGGGGGGTAAAGAGGAGTCTTTAACATATAAATCACGGTCTTGGAGCAGAGTGGAAGAGTGAGTGAATGGGAAGCTTGTTTTGTTTAAGGCAGGGTCTCGTTACATAGTCCAGGCTGGCCTTGAACTCACAGCGATCCTCCTGTCTCAGCTTCCTGAGTGCTGGGATTATAGGTATGCACCACCATGCCCAGCTCAATGAGTGGGAACTGAAAAAAGCATGTTCCCTGCCACCAAAAACCGTCTATTTGGCAGAAAGGCAGGGCCAGGCCAATCACACTGGCTCAGCAGGCAGAAGGTCACAAGAACCCTGGTGGTGCCTTCCCTGAGAGGGAAGGGCTGGGAGGGCTCCAGGCAGGAGGTGCTCTGGGAGGCTGGAGGGCTGGGTAGAGTGGGTGGGGTGAGGAGGCAGAGGTGTTGTGAATAGAGGGAGGGAAGATGAGTGAAGATTTAGAAGCAGGAAAGCAGCAGGCATGTTCAGAGAGCGGGACGCAGGCTGGTCTTGGAGCCGTGGGGAGTGATATGGCCCAAGTCACTGGCTGCGACAGAGGGGAGAGGCTTAGACTACCGGGCCTTACTCTACAGGCATGAAGAGATGTTCAAAGCGTCTGAGCAAGAACAACAAGGCCAGCCCTGGAGATATTAACTGGGCTGCACCACACAGGCGACGAGAGGGTGGGGCCGGGAGGCAGCGGGAGAGCGGTAGGGAGGAGAGAGGGGCGTTTCCTGAGGCCTGGTGACTGACTGCCTGTAGAATTGACAATTATGGAAAAATCACAGAAAAGGGAGGAAGAGAACAGGCAAGGACAGGGAGGAAGGCTTTGCAGCCAGGGTAGCTGGGAAGCCGGCAAAGCCACCAAGGAAAGAAGTGGGCTGGAAAGAGGCCGCTTGGGCTGAGATCTTGGCTGTAAGGTAGAGAAGCTCCCTCCGAGCACTGCAGAAGGGGCCTTCCAAGCTCCGCCCCGTGCCAACAGCTCGCAGCCATGCTTGGCTGCTTGCTCTGCCCCTTGCTGGTTGGCTGGCCAGCAATCCCAGGCACACAGCTGTGCACTCACTCCCTCAAACCGGAGGAGAGGTCCTGGCGGCTCCCTTCTACCTCGTGTCCCTCACAAACCGCGGTGTTGCCCGCACAGCACCCAGCTCAGGTCTCACTGCTCCGCAGCCCCCTCCCCCGGGCTTCATGGTCAAGCCATGTGCTCCGCACGAAAGTCAGACCAAGCCAAGGCAGATGTCTAGAAAGAACCCTTCTACTGGTACCTCTCTCAGCTGTTGCTGAACACATTTACCATCGTAAATATAAACATTTATATTCTGAAGTTTGTTGGGCTTGTTATTCTTTGGCCTGGGACGTGCCTCTAAGGATACAGCCCTGTGAGTGTTACTATCCGGGTCCAGCCTCCCTCTTTCTCCCCACTAATCATGGGGCTCTGGGCTTTAGAGGAGGCGAGCTTCTTTCTGTCTGGAGAGCAGGTATCTTCCTTGGGGATGGAGCCTTTGTTAACTGGGGTGCAGATAGTCAGGCACCTGTAGGCTGAGCTAATGCTGGACACAGGCAGGCTATAAAAGTCTCCCGTTTAAACGCCCTGTGGGTTTTACTTCTCCAGAAGCATGCAGCTGTCATTCAAGGAGAAGATGATCACGGTTCCTGACAGCTTCAAGTGAGCAAGCTTTGCCCTCGGCTGGTGGCCAGCCGACAGCAAGGGGCCCAGCAGGGAGCCTGTGACCTCCAGAACTGCCAAGCATGGCTGTGAGTGCTTGGCATGGGGAAGAGCTTGGAAGGCCCCTTCTCCTCTGATGCCTGGCTGGTTGACTGCTTGAGAAAGTGCGTAATAGTCGCAGGAGACAAGCTGGAGTGCAGGCTTCCCGTTCCCCCTCCACATGGCCCTCCAGGGGGCTCTCCCATTACTCCCTAGGCTGGGCAGCACAGCAGCCAGACTGGCAACACAGAGACAGATGTGCAGATGTGCTGACCATGGACTGCCCCTCCTACATCCTTTCACAGCATGACCCTCCAGTGAGGGGCAGCACTCGGTGCTAAGTCCATGGGGTCCTGCGCCTGAGTACCCAGAACCAGCAGTACACTAGAACCAGAAGACTTCACAGCATAGTCCCACTGCAGAGCCCTGTCACAACAACCCCCAGTTGTCACCACTGCCTTCATCTCCTGAGAACTACCTCTGTTCCAGGGCACATTGGTGTCCCTGACCTCTGACACCGGCTGCAAGCACAAGGGGTCCACGCTTATTTGGCTTGTTTGCAAATGGCACTTTTCAAGAGTGGAAAGAGATGTAAGGTTAGTGGAAAGCAAATGTATTCATGAAAGGAAATGGCTTTGGAAGGAAGTTGTTAATGATGCTGCAGGAAGTTATGTCTAGTGGATGAACAATGAAGCTGCTCACCTCCAGCGCTGGCCTGAGCTCACGGATTCTATCACACAGGGGGAGGCAGACGACGCTTTGCCAAACGCGTTCATGGCATTGTGTCCACTGAATTTATGGACACAATCTAGTCTCAGAGCCCTGGGTTCCATCAGGTAGTAGGGATACTCAGGATAGGCCCGTAGGGTAGCCTAGCAAACAGACTTCTGCAGAGGTAGGTGAAACCCACCCCCTGTGCCAAGGGAACCGAGAGAGGGCTGTGAGTGCTTCTGCCTAGGGCTGTCTGAGAAGGCTTCTCTGAAGAGCAGCTTGGTGTGGTGGGCAGATCCCTGGGTGGGGATTCAGTAGGTCTGGGTCTGAGTGCTGACGTCCCCGATAATTAATCCAAGTGTTTCTTTCCCATCTCCAGCTTCCATTTCCTAGCCTGGTCTCTAGGGTAATTTCTCAGAGCTAAAGGGCTCTGATTCAGATAGCAGAGATTTACAGGGAGGCAGAAGAGCGATTTCTGGGTCTGCACAATAGTCTGCTCTCACAGCGGGGCAGGGGTCAGGATGGCTGCTGAAAGCTGGGCCACCTAAGAGCGCATGCTGAAGAGGACCAGGGAGAAAAACAAATGGCAGTGTTTCTTCTTCTGCAATCTGAGCTAAAAGCTGCATGGAATTCTGGGTAATAGCCACACATGTGGCTACCTCTGGTTAGGATCTAGGTCCAGGGAAATATTGACTGTACAGGTTTCAAAAAAATTTTTTTTAAAAGATGAAATAACTATGCACATGCCCTTGACATGTGTATAATGTGAATCAATGATATTCAGATTACTGCTTGTGAGCCACAGGGGGTCCTTTCATGGGCAACCTGCAGCTCTGACAAGCCCTCAGATTTCCATCTTTCAGGAAGACATCCTCCCAGGCTCTGCGGGGCATGCTACAGCCACGTGGCTCCGCTGGTTAACGATGATTGCAAAAGTGGCTCCCGAGTCACATAACCGAACACCACCAGTGTAAATGTTTAATCCTGCTTATCTATGTGGAAATTCAATGTTTTGGTTCCACCGGCTGTCTGTCTTTTCTATGCTCATCCACATAAATGTCTGTCTTAGGCTGCAAGCGTTGGAAGGCTGAGGCTGCATTTAAATCATCTTAATGACATGAAAGAAATTCCCATATGGATAGATATTTAATAAATTCAGTTTTTTGATCTTTGTGAGGAGGAGAAAGACAAAATTCCCATCTCTCCCTCTCTGTCTCTCTCTTTTTTTTACAGCTTCTCCTTTCAGTGCTTGGCCTTTTATTGTATCTGACACTGGAGCAGGAAGATGGGGCCTGCCCCTTGGAGCCCCGTGTCTCTGTTGATGACAATGAACCCTGTGCAGCAGGGACAGTTTTGCAATTGATTCTTTCAAAAGGGACACTCACTGCAGCCTGGAGAGGGGGAAGCAGTGGCCAGAGTGATGAGACTCCAGCACTGTCCTAGTCACCCTCCAGCAGATGCCGTACTTAGAGGCCAGAGCCCCTAGGCTGCCCCAGGTCTGGCTGTGCAGAAGGCGACAGCGCACACAAGCTCCTTTTCTGCTTCTGTTTTGCCTTTTTGGCCCTGAAATGGCCCTGGAGTATCCTGTTCTCCTTTTTCTGAGGCTGTCTACAGTCTGACAGTCACATGGTAAGGTCCAGGGCTGACACGGCTGCAGATGGGGACAGGATGCAGGGCTGGACTCTGACCACCGACCTCCTGGCTATGCTGGGCCATGCGGGTCTCCTCCTCTCCCCGCTAGTTTCACAATGGCCTCACCCCTCAGCTTGCTGGCGGCTGCGCCATGCCAAATGACTAGGAAGCCTGCAGAGCACTGCTTGATGCCATCTGAGGAGCAATATAAACTCAAGAGATGCATACTTTGCCATCAAGCTTGTGTCCCCACATCCTACCACACAGCTCTTGGGAAGGACTCTGGGAACCCCACACTCCCAAGTCCAGTGAAGTTTCCAGTTTTAACCTGATTTAGCCTCCCGGCGTCACTGACAGTCCTTCCTCCGTCTCCTCCTAGCGTCTCAGCCATACCTTTTTGTTCTTATTGATCACCCCCATCATCCCAATTTGCAAACCCTGCAAGAGCCCTGCCCTCAGGTCTCTCCTCTCCTCTCCTCTCCTCTCCTCACCTCTGCTCTGTGTATACTCATTCCATAGTGATCCTATCCAGACAAATGGGTTTAAATATCTTCCACAGGTTGTTGATGGAAATTCAGTCTCAGAATCACTCTCCTAGACTCAGATTTACCCTCCACTGCCACTCAACATCTGTACGTGCACTTCTCATGGGCATTTTATACTTAAAGGTCTGAGATGTCTTTCTTCATATCCCCGCTCTCATGCCTACTGGACTAAGTTTTTCTTTTTATCAGTAAAAGGCCACTCCATTCTCACATTGCTTTGGACTGCCCATGACTTCTCTCTTTCTCTCTCTCTCTCTCTCACGTCCCATAGCTGATGCATCAGCAAACAATGGCACCCTGAACTCTGACCTTATCATCTCTGTTGTCGTCAAGACAAGGCAAAAATGACGCCCAAGGCAGCAGTCTCTGGCAGAACCCCTGCCCTTGCTCACATACATTCCATTCAGCCTGTGGCAGCCAGAGGGATCCTGTTAGACACATGTCAAATCGGGTCACATGTCCGCTTGAAACCTCCAAGGGCTGATGGCTCACTTCGGGCTCCAGTCCAAATTCTCACCACAAGTTGCAGGACCTTCTCCAGGGTCCCCTTACAGCTCATCTCCGACCACCTTCTGCTGCTTTTCCTCCTGTCCCATAGCATCAGCCTCCCCATGCCTGTGCTCAGACACACCAGCCGTCCTCCCACCTCATGGCCTTCTCATGGGACCTCCTTTTGCCCGGAGTGCTCTTTTCTCAAATATCTGGATGCTTCCTTTCTTTGCTGCCTTCACACCTTGATTCAAATGCTGCCTTCTCCGTAAGTTATTCCCTAACCACCCCGTCTAACACTGCATTCTCTCAGTGCTATTCCCCGTCCAGAGTTTCATCAAGCTGCCGGAGTAGACTACACATTCTCAGTGGTGCTTAGTACTCCCAAACACACTAGTGTACTTCCTGTATCCTAAGGGCGGTATAAATTCCTCTGGGGCAGGGGTTTTTGACTCCTTGGTTCATTGCTATCACCAATCCCTAGAAAAGTGCCTCGCAGAGAGCAGACCTTTAGTTTGTGCACAGATGGATGGGCTGGAATATTGGCATCATCGTCCCTAATTATTTAGAGAAATGCCATTTACCTATCTGTCTGTCTGTCTATCTATCTATCTATCATGTATCTATCTGTCCACCATCCATCCATCCACTGCTACTTCTTCTCTGTTATCTTCCACCCCATATCTTCTACTTCCTCAGTGGCTCCATAGCTTTTCCTAGGAAAGCTGGGCTTCCTCGCCTACCACATAGTGAACGTCACTGATTTGTCCCAGCTCTCAGCTGGCTCCGTCTCCCGTGCCTGACACCAGCGGCATCTGGGCATGCGGATAGAGACACTGCCCCGGGTAGGAGCACAGTCACCAGAGGTCCAATGATGTGATCAAACCTTTTTCCTTAAAAAGACTACCTTGCTTTCAAGGAGGAAAGAACTGGCCCTATGGTAATCTTTAAAATTTCAAAGACTAAGATACTACAGTCGTTAAGACACACATCTAATTTGTAGCAGCATTTCTACCTTGTATTTATTCCAAAGGACAAACTATGAAGTTCCAAAGATAAGAATGTAGTTTTTTTTTTTTTTTTTTGGTACTGGGAATCGAACTTAGGACCTTGTGCTTGCCAGGCAGGCTTTGTGACACTGAGCTATATCCCCAGCCTAAGAATGTAGTTTTGAGGCCATAGACTTGCCTTCTTTGTAAGTTTATTAAGCCTCCAAACCCTTGACAAATAAATCACATTAACTCTACTTTTAACTGGACTTCCCAGTAGATATAGTGTTTTGGACTCTTTTTCTGGCTGTCTTCTTAAATTTCACATTCCATTTCAGCACACAAGTGCATTTGACTTTCCAAACCTTGCTTTTGGGGATCTTTACTCCCCTGCCCCTCCCAGTGAAACTGCCCCACCAGCAATTCTACTCACAAAGGAGCCAGTCCTCATAGGACAAGGGTGGCCAGCAGGAGGCACAGGCTCCATTAGCCACGAGAACGTGGTATGAGAACAATGGCCTCTGAAGTCCAGTCTTATCCATATTTGGGCTTATGGAAATCTTGGCTGGGATGGAGTCTATTGGCACCGGTCATTCATTGTGCTGTTTTCAGAGCCTGGCCAGAAATTTAGGTAGACAGGCCTCGTCAATGTGATCTCCTCCAGCAGCAAAGAATACTCCATGCTCAGCCTCTCCTTGGAATTTATGTATTCAGTGGGCAAGACAGAGAAGCAGCATCCTTCCCCTTGGAAGCTCGTGCTTTAGGCAGAGAACAGAATAGCTATGTGTCTCAGTGGATGGCCACTAGCTGCTTGGAAAGTAGTGGATATGGCATGTTTTTAATAACACATGCTAAGAAAAACACTTATCACTATTAATCAATAGCAAGGGCTCTACTCTGAAGGAAAGTAGCGTGAGGAGCTGAGACATGAATTCTGGGATTTAGAGGTAAGCTTCTTTGTGGCTCACAGGCCAATTCATTTATTTACCACACCACTCAGTGCCACAAACTAATCAACTACTCCTCATTTCCATCAACAGGGTAATGGAAGCTGTCAGGCATTCTTCCAGAAAGACCCTCAGTGGCATCATTGCTCATTGTTCTAATCCATCAAAGGCCCGTCTTCCAACTTGCAAAACTACTTAGTTGAGCATGAAGGCCTTCTTAGGTTATTAAATTATGTTGTTACCAGTCCCTTGTTGTTTATGTATTTTAATTTTGCATCTGCACCTTGAGCAGAGTTATCAGAAGGGGAGTAGTTGACAGATTTATTAAATCAGTCCACGATGAGGGAGCAGAGATTCTGTTCCGTTAACACCTTAGGCTGTTCCTTTTCTTGCTGGCTTTTTTTGCATCCCTTTCTGCTTAGGGAAAATTTCTAGTTTCCTGTCCTTGCTCGTATGGTTCCATGCCACCAGTGTTCTGCTTGACTCTTTAACCTGCCTGATTCCTTGACTACTGTAGATGCCCAGTGTTTAGGAACTTGTTTTAAACTAGGCTGCTAAGCAGAAATGGACCTGTTCAGATATGCGCAGTGAAAGAGAACTACTCTACCCAGAAAGAGGAGGAAAAGTGCGGTCAGAGAAAGGTCAAAGGTGATACAAAGTAGTTACAGCTAAACCACTGGTTCTGACCCTTACTATGCCTCACAACCCTTCAGGGACCTGTGAGTCCACAGCTGCTGGGCACCACCCCTGGAGTTTCTGAGCCAGTACTTCTGGGCAAGGCCCCAACAGTTTCATTTTTAATGAGTTTCCAGGTGCTATTGTTGTTGTTGCTGGCCCAGGGACCAGCTGGAGAACCACTGGGCTAATCGGATAAGTGCCTGAATTTCCTGGATTCATCACCTTAATACACTTGTGAGTTCAGAGCATCCATCACTCTCACTGCTATCCCGGTGCAGCCTATCTACTAGTCTGTCATGTGACGCCCCAGCGGAAGGGATTTGGCTTAATTTCTAGAATCTAATTGTATTCTGTCCAATTTCTCTGGGTTTCCCCAAACCTTCCCATGTAGCACTTCCTGGCTCCTTGAATCCAACCTACTTAAGAGAAACTTCTGGCTCCTTTCCTGTGGGAAAGCTCAGGGATGCCTGGAAGTCCACTGTAAGGAAGAGAAGAGTCCAAAGTTCCAGGTAGCTCCATGGTGCTCCAGGTAGCTACTTGTTCCTTTGGAACAGGCCTAGAGCAGGAAACCTGGGTGAGGAGGACGTCTGATTTAAAAAAGGCTTCATCTTAGCAAACTTCCAACTATCTTTTCAAAGACTCTAAAAGAAATAGGAGATTTCTGTGAATATAGATTTGCAGCAGTTATTTCCCATCTGTGACTAATTCCTATTAGTAGCAGATGACTGCAGTCAGTGAGACAAAGTTTGCTCCAGGAAGACAACCTATGGGCTATGAAGAAAGGTCAGTAGGGAACAGTTTTGTTGACCTGGTTCTGTCCCTTGTCACCCAGAACCCAGCCCAAAGACAAGATGGCTGCTCACTGTTTCGGGGTTTCTCCTCATCCACGCCTTCATCCTCATTCTCTGGGTCGATGTCTTCTGCCTGGGTGATCCAGTCGAGGTAGCCTTTGAGATCTTCTTCCAGCTGTTGCTTCTCTCGCAGCTTTTGGAAATCTCCCCGAGCCTTGGCCTTCTCCCTCTCTTTGGAAAACTCTCTGAGGAGGAGGAGAGAGGAGTGGGCAGGGTGGGGGAGTGCAGAGAAGGGATGGGCATGGGAGGAGAGATGGACATAAGGGGAGACGAAGCGAGCGTTAACGGCTTTGCACTGACAGCCCTGCGCGCATGCCCCCTCTACCCTCAGAGAGTTTCTGCTAGTCAGCCCAGCGACTGTCTTAAGGCTCACACAGATGGAGGAGTCGCTCCACAGGGTGTTCTCCACACAGGCATGAGTGTCTAAGGGGACAGGCAAGGTCCATTTCCCTTTTTTCTAGATCGTGATCATAGGCTTTGCCTTTTAATAATGACTCTTCTCCAAAGACCTATAAACCTGTTGCAAATAATAACTAAAAAACCCTTCACGGCAGATATGAGACGTGTGTTTTCGTTCCACCAAGAGGTGGGTGGCAACTGAAACAAGTCTCACAAGTCTTCAGGTGACACTGGTGTGAGGGCCAGTAATGCACTGGAGCCCCCTCACTCAGACTGGGTCTTGAGGGCCAATTGCATAAATCTTGTCCAAACTTAAGCTTCACTTCCATGATGTCTCTTTGGTAGCTTGAAATCTGCCATGTTGGGAATATTTACCCCATAGAAATCGGCAAATGCTCTAGACCAAGATTTTCTCCAACACACCACTGACTTAGGATCCAGCAGATCGATCTCTTCAATCTTTGTTCTCATTCTTAAAGTTTCCCCTGCTCTATTTAGCATGAGTGTTTCTAATCTAGGGAAGGCTCTCACCCTCACGGAGCCCAGTAAGGTTTCCAAACACAAGAAAATGTCCTGGGGGCTTACCCCTGTATTTTAAAAACTCCAATCCATATAGAAAAAAATATATAAAATCAGGATGATATATCAAAGTTAAATCATGCATCCAGTTTAAAGTAATGATGAGGAGCCACTGGAATTGAACTGGGATTTGCTGGAAGAAGGGATACTGAAAAAGTTCTGACGGAATGGCTGTTTCTTTGCTATTGTCTGTGATTTGGCCCTTTTTTCCCTGACTTTGAATTCACTTTCTGAGCAAGGAGGCGGCTGGCAGCAGAAGGCCATGAGCAGCAAGGCGAGTTCTCAACTCTTAAAGCCTTTTTCTTCCCAAATAGGTAAATAAGCTGACTTTGCTTGTTTGTTTCGTTCGTTTGTCTTCTTTCTGTCTTTTGATGTGCGCTCTATGGGAAATGGGGCCCTTGTGGTGCATGTGCACGCCATGTGTGTGTCCACCCATTCACTGGGTGTCATAGTGCTCCTGGGCTATGATTACTCTTCCTCTCATAGTAAGGGCCCGGTGCAGGACAGGAGATTGTTAAAATGACCTTGTGAAGTTTTTTGCCCAAGCCAAGAACTTTACAGGAAAGGTTCTTTGGAAGTAAGGACGGCACCCACAAACCTTTGCTTGCCTGGGCTTGCGGGTGTGGTACAAAAAAACATAGTTCTTAAATCCACGGTCGTGTAGGAGGGATGCTATCGCCATGTAATTGCTTGGTGTTTGCATTTGCCTATATAGCTTAGGAGAGCAGAGTTTAACACTCATCACTGTTATGGTGAAAAAGGGTGGGGGCTGGGGAGGGGTCCAGGGAATTTGTAATTGGGAGAATGTGGGGGCTCTCAAGCTAATGTGTTCTCTTCAACTGCTGCCTTAATGATGTTCTGGTTCGAATTGAATTTTCTTCTTAAATTTGATTGGATCCAATTCTAATTGGATTGAACTTGCTATTTCTTGGGCTTTCTGCCAACCAGCGGGTACCTTCATTTCCTTCCCAGGGACTTTTACGCCAGGGAAAAGGGGCCAGACTGACAGCTCACAATGAAGGTGGGAGCCTTCCTTGCTTTGCTCCTGTCCTATTTTGCTGTTGGGGAGTGGCCATGGACAGATGCCAACTCCTCCTTCCTCTGAGCCTCACAGCCTTGGTCTTGCTCTAACGGGACAGAAATTTCCAAGCGCATTTCCCTCCGGATGCAAAGCAACTCTAAAAGCTGCCTTTCCAGACCCCCTCTGCCTTCCTGCCTACATCTATTTGCGTTCTCTGTCCTTTTCCCTGGAGTGGGTTTGAGATTGTAAGGAAGTGAACTGCTAAGGGTTCATTTTAGCTCTTTTGGATGATTTTCCAGAAGCTTTAAGTCCTGATTATGAAACATCTATTCTCTGTTTGGAGTTAGGAGACTAGGTCAGGGGTCTAGTTAGGCCAGTCCTGCTTTACAGCATGTGACTTGCGGAAGGAAAGCTTACGTTTTATACCTCAGGGGAACTAAGACGAATATCCACAGAGAGAAAGAAAGCAAGATGAAATGTGTGGATGACTCTGACTGTTCTTCCTGTAGTTTATCTTGTAGAGGAGAGATGTGATTTGGGGACAAAGAGGGCAGGGGGCTTCTGTGGGCTCCCATTGAGCAGAGGGCATAACCAGGCGTGTGGCCAACAGAAGGTTTGCCAAGGTTTCCCCCATGGGGCCCCACGCAGCCAGGGATGTGCTGGGCGGGAGTGCCTGGATCTCTTTATCTCCTTCCCTGGATGCGGGCCATGTGGCTGCTCTGGGGACTGTGCTAATGAAGACGTGAAGTCCCAGCCTGATGGGCTGTGCTGGGCACAGCGACTGAGCTGGCGAGACCATCGGTCACTGCTGTGGGATTTGTCATCAGGCAGGAGCACATCTCTCCTCAGCAACGGCCAGGATGAAAAATGAGGGGTGGCGTGGAGGGCCAAGGACCGGTGCTCTGTCATGTAAAGTATGCACCAGGGGGTAACTGGAAAATCCA
Source organism: Chinchilla lanigera (assembly GCF_000276665.1). Lineage (NCBI taxonomy): Eukaryota > Metazoa > Chordata > Mammalia > Rodentia > Chinchillidae > Chinchilla > Chinchilla lanigera. The sequence continues at coordinate 5,015,268 of NW_004955454.1, read as the reverse complement.
GTCAATACCGACCACTGAGGCTCTAGACCCTCTGATAATCGATGCAGTTGATCCTTACTATTTGTGGCTTCTGTAGTTATAAATTTGTCTACTCACCAAAATTTATTGGAAAGCCCCAAATCAACACTCATGGCGTTTTCATAGTCATTTGTGGACATGCAAGAAATAGCCTTAAAAGAAGTCCACATGTTACCAGCCGAGGTCAAACAAAGGGACACTCTGCTTTATTGATTTGAGTTCTCATAATGTAAACAAATGTCTTTTGCACAGTCTATTTAGAGCCTTTTTTAAAATTTTTGCACTTTTTGCTATTTAGAGTTGTCCCTAAGCATAGTTTTAAAGTGCTATGTAGTGTCCAAGGGTAAGAAGTGTGTGATGTATCTCACAGAGCAGTAGGTACGTTAGACAAGCTTCATTCGGGCAAATGTTACAGTGTCGTTGGCCATGAGTTTAGTATCAGTGAACCGATGACAGACACTAGAGAAGGTGTCTTTAAAGAGAAACACCTAGAAAACAAAGTGATGTATTGATTAGTTGACAATTGAGACCAGAGGCTCACAGGAACCTAGCCCTGTGTTTCCTCTGGATCAGTGATTTGATAGTCACTAACTCAGTGTCCATAGCAACTTTACAGAACACAACTACGGTGAATAGTGAAAACTGGCTGCGGCATGTGTTGCCATTTCTTCTGCTGCCACCAGCAGGTCATGTGTGCCTGGCCTTTGGTCCCTGCTTGCCTGGATATTGTCTGAACTGTGCAGCCATGCTCCAGTTATACTTCCAGGTTGTAAGACGCCCACTACCAGGTCCTCTGCCTTTTTGGACTCATTCCCCAATGGGTAAAAGGGTGGATTGTTGCTCATGTACAAGATCCTGGGGCTTCTGTCAACCAAAGGCCAGTATTTGAGGCTCCCTATCTGTAATCATTTAAAAACAAAAGAAACTGGATCCCTTCCACCTGATTACGGCTTGTTATGGCTATGTGGAATTTCAAGACTCTCACTGTCCCTGTTGTTATTTTAAAGCTGGGGAACCGGAAATTGAGATTTCTGGAGGGAAAAATAATTATAATCTGATTATTATCCTTACAAATGCTAGTCCACGACCTGCACGTGGTTGATGTGAGGATCATCGGACAGCAGCATGAAAATATTCTGAAAAGGTCCAAGAGCTGCATGCTCCTCGCATTGACTGCATCTGGCCTTGTCAGAAGTAGGTGTTCTGGGTAATATGAATGTTCCAGATGAAGGGTACCTAACCCTCTGGTGAGCAAAGTCTTTGAATTTCTACCTTGTTAATTGAAACTTTATAGAATGTCATTCTCTCCCTTCATGAGAGGAACATATCAAGCACAATTTAACCTTTCCTCAAGGGCTGAAGGGCATAATTTATGCGGATGAGGTTGTGTACTGGACTGTAAAATGGTATTATCCTTAACTGATGGATGTAGGGTACTATGCGCCTCCCGCTGCCTGAAGGTCCCAGCCTGCTGTGCTGCTGAGCTGGTCCGGCTGGTTCTCAAAGCCAGTAAGAGGAGCCGGCCCCTGCTGGCCCCTGTGCTGACGAGCCTGCATTGCTGACGGTCCCAGGTGTGTCTTTGTGGTTGTTTTCCGGCTGTTCTCTGGCCATGCGTTGCTTCTGCTGCCTGTCTTTCCCTTCACCCTTCAACTCTGGCTTCTCTCCTTCACCTCCCACTTCTTGCGTGTAATTTAAAACATGGCACCAACCAGTCTGATGGGTTAGGGGGTGGGGATACCATGAAGGTTAGGGACAGAGGCTATGGGTTCCCACCGCTTGGCTCAGCCCTTTGTTTTCACCTGTTAGGACAACTACAGTGTCTCCTTCCACACCTCACTCCTCTGCAGAATGGCGACACGAGTAGCATCTAGTGTATAGAGCTGTCACGTGCATTAGATGAACCAGTCTGCTGAGATGCCAAGCACAGAGCCTGGCATAGGTTGGCAGTAACTGTTCATGCTGTCCCACTTCCAGTGAGTCTCAGGGGGCTCGGAGACACTTTTGAATGCTTCTGGAAGGCTGGCTTTAATGAGAAGTCTGACTGATAGAGAAGTAGGTGTTTTGCTGCATTCTTGGGGAGATGTCCCAACTAAGGAGGTCCTGACCAATCAAGCTGCTGACTTGAAGCCACTGACCCTATGGGGTTGGCCAGCAGAAGCCTGTGTGCAGTTTTTTTTGTTGCTGTATGGGCCTGGGTCAATGCACCCAGAGTGGCCAGCCCGTGGCAAATTACTAGAGGCCTCCCTCAGCCAGGAAAGGGAGATATTTGCCTATAGACACCTCTTTGCCTGGGCAGAAGATCGATCAGTGATTCTGGAGTTGCCAGGAGCACAGAGTTGTTCTGGGAATGGTCAAGCAGCAGTGTTGGGCTGATCTCCAACAAAAAACACTGTATGGATTCAAGGGTTCACAGTTTCAGAGATCAAAGAGCCTTACTGTTTCTGTTCTGCACCAGCTAATGTTTTTGAAGCTTCTCATTGTGGCACATGGGAGGCTGAAGCAGGAAGATCACAGGTTTGAGCTCAGCCTGGGTAATGGGAGCAACTTCGTGAGACCCTGTCTCAAAATTTAAAAAAGAAGTTTGGGGATATAGCTCAGTACAAAGGTCCTGGATTCAATCTCTAGTATCACAAAATAACAAAACCAGAGCCCTAATATTTTTGAGAATTACTAAGACCAGGTATTGGGTGAGGTGTTTTTACACACTCCATCTCGTTTGGACTGAGCAAGACCAAAATTCTTTTTCTATCCCATCAGCAGGAGCTGTCTCTGATTTCTGTGCTTGGGCATCACCAGGAAAACTACTCCTCTGGCTCAAGGAAGGGCCTCAGGGTCTCATCCTCACACTCCATGTCAGATTCCCAGAGGAATCTTACTTGCTCTGTTTTTGTTTTTTTGTTTTTTTTTTTTTTGGTTTTTCTCCGGTACTGGGAACCGAACTCACGACCTTGTGCTTGCCAGGCAGGTGCTTTGCCGCTGAGCTAAATCCCCAGCCCCTACTTGCTCTGATTTGATTCTTAAGCTCTGGGGGAAGAAAATGGAGTTCCACATTTTAAAGGCTAAGAGCTCTGGCCTGTGTTACAGCCCTTGCTCACCCAGCACAGGTCCAGGGGCAGTGATGGGGAGGTGCAGTTAAGGCTGCTCTTGAGTTCTGTTTCTGGTTCGGCTGTTTACCCGCAAAGTGACGTCAGACAAGTCATTGAACGTCTCTGGGCTCACATTCCTCATCTTCAAAAGCATTGATGATTGCATTCAGTAATTACAGGCTGATAGGCACCAAGTAAATAGTAATCATTGCAATGACAGCACTATTATCGAGTACTTACTACATTTCAGTCATACTGTGCTAAGTATTTTACATAACGGGGCTCATTCTATCATCACAGTTACCTACGAGTTGGTGTTTTCTCCTTTTGTCAGATGGGAAACTAAGGTTTTAAAAGGGAAGTTACAGCCAGTCATTCTGTAATGTCAGCACTTGGGAGGCTGAGGCAGGAGGATTGCAAGTTCAAGGACAGCATGGGCTACGTAACAAAAATTTGTCACACAAAAAAACCCACAGGGGAAAAATATAGTGAAGTTGTCCCACATGATGCATCCAGCAAGTGCAGAGCTGGAGGCTGGGGTCCTCAAAATTTTTGTCTTCAGTTGTGAAAATGAGCTTGGTTATTTTTCCAGTTCTGTCCTTGGAGATCCACAAATAAACACCGGGCCATTTTCTTGTGTTGGAACATAAAAATGAAAATCCCTCTAACCTCCTGAGTCAGGGGCTTCTATTAGTCTTTATCACTTTTTATCCCTGAGGGAAGGCACTAGTCTCCTGAGTGGCTTCATTTTGGCAAAGGGCACAATACCATCGAGGGTTATGGTATGACATCAGCTAGGGGAAGGATGCGGAGGATCAGACTCTTTCCTTCATCCAATTCCCATAGCGAACGCTGCACCTTGCCTTGCATTCAGCTGCCGCAAGAGGTGAGAGCAGCTCTTTCCAGTTTATGCACTGAGTGGAAACTATTGGCATCTACTCTCCTCATGCCTGGATGTCTCCCAGTGTTAATGTCCCTACAGGCCTAGGAAGGGCTATCAAAGCAGGTGGCCTGTTTCAAGCAGAGCAGGAAGATGACCTCCCCACCCCAAACCACCACATAGCAAAGGCAGAAGAGTAGGTCAGCCATGAGTGAGTCACCAGGAGCATTTAGGTGTCAGGCCTTGGCATGGCTGGTGTGGGTGGATGAAGAAGAAAATGGGGCGAGGACATACCCTGAGTCCCCATGGTGAAAAGGTGGCTGCCCTCAGAGCTACTTGGTGCCCCAGCTACAGGCCACTCTGTCACTTTTAATCTCATTGAGCAATGGCTGAACTCAGGTAGATTTCATACTTGTAGCCGACTAGATAAATTTAAAGGAAAGCAAAGCTCCTCTCCTGTGTTCCCAAACAGTCTGTGCTTTGAAAAGTTAAGTGTCCTTTCCATTAAGAAAAGGAAACACACCAATGAACCACTCAGCCTAGGAATTAAAAATGAAGAGAATCAGATTTTTAGTCTACATTTGTTTATATCATGTATCTATATATTCTTTTTTCCCTCGGTGCTGAGAATCAAACCCAGGGCTTTGTGCATGTAAAGCAAGTGCTCTATTACAGAGCCACACCCCCAATCACTAATCCTTCTTATGCCAGCATCCTGGCCACTGAATAAAGGTGATCTGAAATATTTCCCATTGGCCTGCAAATTGTAACTGGTTCAAGAGATCAGGCGAGTACTTATCTACAAGGCTGCTGTGCATGTTTAAAGCACATGGTATATGGATCCTCCCTCAGATTCCTGCTGCTGAACCTTACTACTCAAAGCTCTCACTGTGCTGCTCTTGAGACTGAGGTCATTAAGAATCAAGAGAAGCATCTTGCCTAACTGAGCGGCTCCTTAGGGCTGGGGACTAGAGAAATCTACAAGGAGATACCCGCATTCTGGTGCATTTAACCCTTTTTCCAGCCAGGCCGCAGACATTCACTTCAAGGCTCCCAAGGTGACCCCTTGTCCCAGGTTCATCAGAGCCAGAAAAAGAATAGAGCCAGGAACAGCAGAAAGAATAAATAAAAATAAATGGAAAAATCAAGACCTTTTTCCTGGGTCCTGCTTACCCGCTAAGAACACCGAGAACCAAGTTAAGTACAAAAAATGACCCTATGATGATTAGTGTAACAAAATAGATCCAGGGCCAGTCCCTTCCTACGGCATCATTGACCTGGAAGAATGGAATGATAGTTAGTGAGGCACACACAGCAACCGAGCAGGGCCGAGCGCCCACCGCCGGCTCCCCAGCTGCTGAGCAAGCAGCACTGGGACCGGGGATCCTCAGGGTGAAAATCAGAGGCCAAATAGCCTGCCCAGCTGATGGGCCAGAATTTGGGTTGAATGGAGACTTTTTCTCTGGTTTTTCTGGGCCTGTTAGGTCCCGGCCCTGAGGATCTTGGCTTGCTCACAACGGGGCCTGGGACCTTGCTCAGCTGCATGGTAAAGAGCACGTAGAAATAGTCAGCTTACCCGCTCAACACACCGAGAACCAGATTTAGAACGAAAAAGGATCCAAAGATGACCAGACTGACAAAATACACCCAGGGTAACTCATAGCCCATAGCGTCCTGCATCTGGAAAGATGAAGGAAAGTTAGGAAAGAAAGAAAGCAGAATTGAATTACAGTAAAGAGGGAGGTGGAAAGGTGTGGACAGATCTGCAGGAGAAAAATGGGGCTGACCTCGGCTTTCACTTATGTGGATTACGATCTATCATTGCCGTGGGCATGATCTCTGTTCAAAATAATTCCCTGTGACCTCGCTCCAACTATGCAGGGCCTTTGTCAGCTCTGCCTCAAGAGTTATCTTGCCTGGCTCTCTCTCTCTGTTGTTTTATGCTCTAGAAAAGAAAAATTGCTCCAGTGTTTTGTATTCACTTGTCTAAGAAGGTGGGTCACCTCACAAAACAATTCCTTCAGCATGGGATGGGGTTACATCCGCTGGGTGTATGTGGCCATAAATCTTCCATTGTACCCTGAGGCACTGTGACCTCGGCCTCTGAAGTGGGTCAGCTTTGACTGACAGAGCTGGAGACTGAAGCTTTAAAAGATGTATGAGGAAGGCTGTCTTCCTACAGGCCACGCCACCTGGGCCATGCCCAGAATCTGGAAGCTGAACCTCAGCACCTGTGTGCACTTCAGGCCACAGGTGGGAAGGCAGCTATCAAGGCTCACGTATTCAGAGAAAGGGATCTGTCCATGGAAGTGGTTCTTGCAACTGGGCCCTGCAACTCACAGGATGGAGAAGTTCCATGACAGCACAAACCCCTACAGAGGCTGGAGGCAGTGATGCACCTGAGCTGGCTCTTATGGACCACAGAGAGCTCACTGTGTCCCTTCCCAACCCTTTCCCACTTCGTGTTCATATTGACTTGGTCATGGTGGAAGTATTTATACCACAGAAATGGGCAGAGACAAGTCACAGAGCAGGTTTTTTATCTGAGAGGAAATTTATTCTGATTTTGTTTATCGCATCTATTTCTTCTGTTAAACTAAGTAAGTTTCTGAGTAGACTACGTTAGGTTTTTTTTTGAGACAGGGTCTCGATATGGAGTTCAGACTGGCCTTCAGCTCACTTTGTAGCTCAGGCTGGTCTTGAACTCACAATGATCCTCCTGCCTCAGCCTCCCGAGTGCTGGGATTACAGGCATGTGCCACCACGCCCGGCCTTACGTTAGGTTTAATCCAAATTGTTCTGGAAAATGAGCCCAATAGTGTCTTTGTGAAGTAAGTTTACAAAACCCTAAATTCCTAAGATTCAAACTTCCTGAATGATTCACATCAGTGGTCCTCAAAGTGTGGCCCCATGCACAGGCAGCAGTAGGACCTTGGTTAAAAATGTGCGTATTTGGGTCCCACCCAAAACTCTGGGGATAGGCCCAGTAACTGCCATTTTCAAAAGCCCTATGGGGGATCCCAGTGCACACTACAGTGTGAGGGCCACTGATCTCCATCATTCTCTCCAAATTGTAATTCACCACATTGCGGCCACCACGCTACCATTTTGAGTACAGCAGTGCTGTTCAAAGCGTGGTTCCAGGCCCACCAGTACCAGTACCGTTTGGAGAGTTGACAAAGCAGATTCCTAGGCCCTGTACTTCCCCAGATCTATTTTGGCTCATAAATTTGCACTGTACTCACCCCGAATGATCTAAGATATACTAAAATTTGATAACTACCGTTGAGATTTCTACCCCACATGCCTCAAAGGAGCTACAAGTGGGCTGGGATATTAAGGTCCTCGGCCCTCAGGGACTTTCACACTCTGAACAGCCTTATGCATTAACTGAAGTGTGCTGATAAATATGATATTCTTTGTGTGCTGTGGATAAAAAAGACTAAGAAGTAGTGAGAGCCCTACCTCGTCCGATTGGTTTGAAGTGTTGCCTCCCAATATGTTCCTTACAGACCCATTAATACTGAATTGTTAGCACCGTTTTTTGGTTGGGGAATTACACCAAATGTAGTCAGAGAGCAGGTTGCAAACACTATGTCTGCTCCTCACTGATCTGAACTGAGTAAGGAAGAGAGGAATTGCTAACGTATGTCCACTTAACCACATCACAAATAAATATGAATCAATGTGAATTTATTGAGCACTGTCATTCCACACACTCTGCCTGACTTCCCTCCGAGCAGGTATCATTTTATAACTGGGTAATTTAGTTGTTCATTACATTTACTATTCCCTGTTTGCCTTCCACACCAGAAGGTAAGCTGCTCCAGGACAGGTGGCTTTTCTCGGTTTTTTGCTCTGGTAAATCCCACACACTGGAACAGTGCCCTGCACGGAGCAGGTACTCAGTAAACTAGAGTGAATGGACTTAAAATGTGCTGCGATGTATAGAGAAAGCCCTTGCTAGCAGGAGAGACATGGAAAGACAGGGGTAACCGCAGTTGGAGGGGGAAGTGGGGAAGAGTGGCTGCAGGGGGCTGAGTAAGCCAGGGGCAGATTAGGCAGGACCGTGTGAACTTCCCATCACACAGTACTGGCGGAGCAGGAAGCCCAGAGCCCATGTGAGCACGTGAGGGGAACGGGGTTTCCTAGGAACTTGGCCATTGTTAAAAATAACGCATACAGCTGTGAAGCCTTCCCTACTGTGGGATGGAGGATTTTCTCAGTGGTGGAACGACTAAAATATCCAGCAAAACAGCAGCTGCTAGGCAAGGCAGGGCAGAAGGTCTTTATGTGTGGACCCTGTCCCACTGCAGGGAGCCTGGAAGCTTTCCTTCAGTCAGAGGAACTGTTGGAACCAAGACAGCAAAGGAAAGCAGACCAGTAGAGGGACATTCAGTAAATCTTCACCACCAGGACAGGGAAAACAAAACCAAACCAACACAACGTGGGGTGGGGTTGGGGACATGAGGCTACGGAGAAAGCTTGGCAGCCATGTGGCACGGCTGTGCTAGCCCTGTAACTCCAGGTCTGCATGCTTCACAGACCATGGGGACTGTGAGGTGCCTCTTTGTTTCAGCTTAGCAGCGGTCACGTTAGAATGTGTGTTTGTTCACCAGGTTTCCGGAATACCTTCGAAGTGTGGGATGTAGGTTTTGTGCCAGACTATCTGCTACACTGAATGCGATGGGAAGCAGGGAGAAAAACAGCCCTGAGGTAGGGTCCCAGGCATCTGCCAGGGAACGGCTTCTATGGGAACCTGGTCATGAGTGTCCTTCTAGCTTTTCCTCTCTAGATGACATCCTGCTAATAAGGGGCACAAGCGGTCCTCTCTTTCCTTCTAAATGACCACTTCTTTATTTTCTTGAGATGGTGAGAGATCAAGAAAAGCACGCGAACACTACAGACTTACTAGAACACACAGGCATTCACAGCCCTTGCTGCACGTAAGCCCAAGGTGCGCTGGCTAACTGATGTCCATGCCTGGAACCCCGTGTTACTGGCCTGCTCTGGTCACCAACTGGTTTGTTCTGCACAAAACCCAGAGAAGAGCTCTCTCTACATGTAGCCGAGGGAATCCCTGGCAGCAGAAGAAGTCTGCTCTTTCCTGCTGCTGTCCCTGGATGCTTTTAGCAGGACAGGTGGGAGCAGCCAGCCCCAAGAGGTGCCCAGGTGCACCATGGTTCATCTTGGCAGAGCTACTCCCAGAGCCAGGGCAGATGGCAAGTGGGAGGGAGGGCCCCTTGGTGCTCACAGCCTCCCTGAGATGAAATCTTCCCACGCTGGCTCCTCACAGCCCCCTAAACCTGGTGAGCATTTTATTTCTCTAAAACCACGCAAACCCAGGAGCTCTGGTGAAACCCTTGGGCCCTTGGTTAGTGTAGGCTTCCTTTCTTCTGTGTCACACACAAGATGGTGGCTTCAGCAGCACCAAAGACCTCAAGTGGATGGAGCTGCACATGTGCAGATCACTGTCTTGTGGACAACCAGGCCATATAGAGAAAAAATGGTCCTTTCCTTTCTTGTTGCCCTACATTTCTACTTTGGTCCCTTCCTTGGCTGCGGACCAGTGATTTCAAAGGTTCGAGGTAGGGAATAGCACACGAAGGGAGGGAGGAGGGACACCTGAGAGATTAAAGAGCTTCGAGGGTGGCACTAAGAACACTGCTACTGCCTGGTGAGCAATACTCAGCAGCCCCTAGAAGGTGACTCTCTGGTCTACCTGGCTCTGGTCTGAAGGTCAAGTTTTCCCTGCTTTTTTTTCTCTTTTACTTTCTCCTCTTTATTCTGGGCCGCCTACTTCTGGGGCAGACTGGGTAGAGAGCACACAGTGCTGAGTGGCTCTGAAGTAGGGCGATGCCTGGAGAGATGAGATTGATGTCCTACGTTGGCTGGAATAGAGCTTTTAAAAAGAGGAAGAATAAATAAAGTCGTATTTTAAAAATGAACCAGATTGCTGACACCCTTATTTACAAGTGGGAAAAAGGTAGGTCTTCTCAAACCATTAAGCTGGATGGAAGGAAGCTATGTGGCCTCCCTAAGGAAGGCATGGAGCGGTGTCTTGATCCACCCTCTGTGGCCATCAGAGGCCAGGCCCAGGAACTAGCAGGATGACCCCTGCCTTTGCTGACACACAGCCATACTAGCCCTAGAATCTGTGACAGAACAAAGAGGGCAGGGAAAGAAAAATACCCCTCTGAAACCAGAGTCTCATTCCTCGAAGGAGATCTCCACTTTAAAGAGTCAAATCCACCATTCATTTTTCCCCAAAAAGAAAAATAAGAGGAACAACATCTCCCTGGCTTATCCTCCAAGGCCCGCCTCGACCCAGTTTTCAATGCGTTTTCATGTACGTGGCTTCTTGTGTAAGGTTCTTGGTACAAGCACTGGGGATCCAGAAAGACTAAACAGCGGCAGCTAGTGCTGAGGGAGAGGCCATTGGCCATCAAAAGTCAGGATGGCTAAGCCCATAAAAGTGACAGTGCTTCCCACAGTGTCATGAGGGCACACGATTTGCTGCGAGTCAGTGCCAGTCAGCCCAGATCAAGGGCTTGATACATCGGTGACTTCGTGACCTGTGTCCCCTTGCCTGTTAGGACACGAATGTCCACCCGTGGGTCACTGAGAGAGCAGCAAGTGTGAAAACAGTCTCAGCCGACTCCCTTCCGCCTCTGCACCTGTTCACTGAAGACTCCTGAGTGTCTCAGAGCACAGGTAGATGCCTGAGTTCATACGGGAGAAGAAAAACATCTCCCTGGCTTGTCCTCAAAGGCCTGCCTCCACCCCTCCTAATGCCAGGGCAAACCAACACTCACACTCCTCTGTACTGAAAAACCACTGAGATCAGATGGGATCATCACTGACATCATGTGGCAAGTTGGAAGATGGAAAGCTGGTGGCCTCTGGGCATCTGTGTAGGGGACAGCTGGCTCCCAGCCAGAGGGGATGTCAGTAGGGAACGGGGTCCTGTCTGATGCCTCTGGCTGCAGGTTGGTGGCCTGCAGACACCAAGGGTCAGAACACTTCGGGGTCATCCAACTGTTTCTTGAGGGAATCTAAAACACAGGTTACTCCAGTATCCCAAACGATTCTATTCAGCAGCTTTCCCTAAACACAGGTGCCTGCTCTGTGGCTCTTTGTCCAGCCTCATGGCCAGCAAAATCCCAGTCTTCATCCCCTGCTCCTATTGGTCTGTGCCCTGAACAGTTCTTCTGGCTCTGTATTACTGATCCCTGTATCTCTCTGGTTAGGTCCTGAGCTCCTGGAGGGAAGGTCTTCTTTTCTGGTCCCCATCTTACCCCAGGCTGCTAAGCCTGGGAACATAGCAAATGCTCAGTAAGTGTATGTTAAATTGAACTGTTGAATAGTAAGCACTCATTTAGTGAGATGAAGCCAAGTGAATGAATGAATGAATAAAGTCCTGGAGAGCTGCTAAACCCTTCTGTGCTGTGTTTATAAACTGCCAGTTGACAGTTTAGCTGGTCAACTCTGTTTTAAGCAGCGTGGACACTAAGGGGGTGGTGGGCAGAGGCAGGTTAAAAGCTGAAGGCCAGCACCTTAAGGAGGCGCTAAAACTGTCCCTCCTCTGACTCCCGGGAAGTGGATTCTGGATACTGTAAGGATTTTCCTTTCAGCTCTTGCCTGAGGATAACTGTTCTGTCATCGGTAGAACTCAGCTCCTTTGCTTATGCTTTTTGGATGTCTTCAGACTCCTGTTATATACTATATAGCAGAAGAAGGTGGCTTTTTGAAAGCAAAGTGGAATGGAAAAAAATATGGTTAAAACACCCAAATCTATAGCTGCTTGTATGCAAAAGACTTTTGTTATAATTCAGGAAGTTAGCAGCATGTGTGTGCGCGCGTGCGCGTGTGTGTATATGAACTCCGTGGGAATATCTTCTCTGCACATCTATACTTGTACAAGGGCTAATGTATGGCACTGACAACTGCCTTACAATGTACTGAAAATTTAAATCCTTAGACTTTGGTTCATATGGTCTCTGCTTGGCTGACCAGGTACTAGAGATTCCAGGCTATAGATGACATTATTTGTGATTTTAATTTTTTTTCTTTCTGTGGTTTCTCATTAAGTATTCTTTCTAATCTTATATTTGAGCTCAATTCTTAATTTGTAAAAGATCAGTAGAAGTACAGACCATGGAGAAGCCCAGGCGGGGGCAGTAGGTGGTATCAGGGAGAGGGGGACTCCGTTAGGGTGGGGAGAGTGTGAGTTAGGAAAACAAGGCAGAGGCATCTACTGCGTACACAGTATGTGATGTTCTTGGGGTCCCTAGATCAAAAGGCATTGAGTGAGTGGAGGTCAACAGAATTCTCTTTCTGAAGCATTATTTTGGGGGTACCTAGACCTCCAAAGAGCCAGCAGCATGAGTTCCAGCATGATAGCTCCTCTCACCATTGCTTCCTTTCCTCACAGTCCTCATGCGGACCCTGTCTGGGTGACACAAAGCGCAGGTCAGCCGCCATGTTGTCCTGCTTCTTATGGGCGTGAGGAGCTTTCAGATGCTGGCACAAAGTCAGCACAGAGCAGGTACTTGACTGATTGCTGTTCATATCACCTAATTGTGATCTGGCTCCAGTGTGGAAGGCATAATGTGCAGGCTGAAGACTGACCCCAGTTCTCAGACCAGGCTTGAGAATCCCACAAAGTCTGGCAGATCGGCTTGATTCAGTAATCTCTTAGACCTTTTAGGAGGCACACACCTAAACCATGGATGACAAATAGTTTTCAAATAAATGTAGATGGCTAGGGATGTTTGGTTTAAAAAACAAGCCTGAAAGAAGTAGAGACCAGTGTGGTGTAATATAATATCAGATCCTTTCTTCTTGTGGAGCTTCACTGTTCTTAAAGAAGACTAGTGCTTTCATTTGATCATGTTACCCACCTACCCGCCATATTTTTAAAAGATATAAATGGAGAGTCTTTGGTTTCACAGGTCACTCCCCAACATTTAAACCTGAGTTTTGGTTTAATTTTCTGATCCCATGGCCCCTCCTTTCCCTATTATCTGTAGACTCTGAGAACAGGGGACTATATAAAAGAAATTATGAAAGCACATTGTTCAGCTAATTGAGGACTTCACCCAGTGCAGGCCAATGGCTTCCACAGGGGAGCCAAGTTCAAGTACTACTCGACCAAGTTTGGTTTTATTCTTAATCTGCTAACTCTGAAAATCATAAGAGTGGAATACAACAATGAATGCCAGGGGAAGGCAGACTCAAGGCCATCCCAGAGGGAGGCAGGTGTCTGCCGTGGGTTACTAGTCACTGCCTCAGTTCCATCCTTGGATGATCCCAAGCTTTACTGGGTAACTGAATGAATTGCTTATTTAATTCTTTAATGACATACTCTTTTCCTCACAGACTTGTACCCAGCTGCTTGGTAGTTCACAAGAAGCCCACCTCTGAGGCCTCTATTCATTGTTATCCTTGAAAATTGGACTGCTCCTTCCCCAGTCCTCGAGACTTGTATTTTGGACTCAAGGGGAAATGCATTCTTCAGAGTGTAAGACCCTACTTCCCCTTTACCCATGGAAATTATCAGCCTAGACTGGTTAAAACCTAATGCGTCATAGCAGCGCCATGTAGATTTGGTAGGTTAGATTTCTAAGGCTTTTTGCCCTCCAGTGTGGGCATCAGAATGGCCTGGAGATTTTTTTCATAATGCATAGACTGAGGTCTTGATTTAGGAACTTCTAACTCATGGCTTGGAGGCAAGTTTGAGTATGTGTATGTTATGTTTGATATTAAAATATACTGAGATGTGCGTCTGTGGGTTAGAGATATAGGCTGAGAGGCAAGGAGGAGGAATATCGAAAGGAAAGAAAGGAAGAGGGAAGAAGGAGGAAGATAGGAAGAAATGGCCACAGAAAGGGCAAAGCAATTAGAGAGCTTGTCTGATGGAAGGAGCATTGGGCTGGGAGGTGCTTCTACCATGAAGAACAAAGCAAGAGGCTCTATTTCGGTTTTTGGTGTATATGTGCATGCGTGCATCCTTGTGCGCACACACACATGTGTGCGCACGCACACACACACACACACACACACACACATACACATCACATGGCCATTTGAGAAAGGTGCTGGGAAAGTCAGAGGGAGCCACATCCCACAGGTCTGGGATCATTCCTTCACCTCTGGCAGTTTTTCCATTCCCAGCATAAGCTGTATCACACACCCACCCCAGGGGAGAAAGCACAACACAGCTGCCGAAAATTGGTAGTTGCAGTTGTGTGTTTCTTCCCAGTCCCCACTCTGGCTGTCACTATGACAGTATTTCTTTGGGTCACATCTGGCTGGTGGGGTGTCAATGACTTGTGGTGAGGCAGAGGGAGGCAGTGATAAAGGGAGATCACAAAAATACATCAGGGCCCAAAGCAAAGCAAATTATACGTATTCCCCCTTACCAACACCCACCCATTCCCTGCAACCCTGCCCCCAATCTGATACCATGGAAGGCTTTTCCATAGTGACCGATGGCATGGGTTTGGAGTTCATGTGATGAGGCTCCCGAACCTAATATAGTCATAGAGACTGTGGCCCCTGGGTGGAAACTTTCTATTTGCCAAAGGGTGCTTCTGTCTTTGGCTGGCCAGAGGAGCTTACTCATGGTAGAAAGACCAGTTAAGGTCTTTTGGGAATTTGATCTTCCTCGTTAAGTAGAATAAATTTGCCTAAGTGTAACACGTTCAGATCTTCTCTCTGTCCTACGAATTACACAAAACCAAGTGTAAAACCAGTGTTTCTTCTCCGGTACCGGGAACCGAACTCACGACCTTGCGCTTGCCAGGCAGGCGCTTTTGCCGCTGAGCTAAATCCCCAGCCCAAAACCAGTGTTTCTTACTGAGCATAAGAAACATTTCCCAGTATTTCATTTTACTTTGAGGCAGAGGTAATTCAGCAGCTGTCCTCTGCTGCCAGCGCCACCACAAACAACTTTGCCGTGGCGTGTCTTCCAGGTGTACACCATTACTCACTGTAGAATTTAGTCTGTTTTCTAGACTGAGCTTCTTAGGCTGAACTGGACCCTAGTATGACTGAACCCTCAGTGCCTAGGAGCACCCATGCCCACGGTATGCAATAACATTAAATAAATGTTTGTTGGTGCACTGTACCCAGACAACCTTCAAGTAGTCATATGCAGAGGGGTACACAGTTCACAGCAAGCTGGGCTTTGGCATGTTGATTACAATGCAAAAACTGGGAAGAGAGAGGTTTTGAATCCTTAGGACATGGTGCATTTAAAAAATTTTATAGAACCTATAATAGTGTGCATTGCATCTCTGTACTGTTACAAAACTCTTCCTTCTGATTCTGGAGGAAGTCAACACCTCTCTTGGCACTGTTTCCTCTCTCTCTGGCAGCTCAGCTCAGCGGGAGGCATTCGCTTCCCTCTCAACTCTTCCCCAGT
The DNA here is from genome assembly GCF_000276665.1 of Chinchilla lanigera. Taxonomy (NCBI): domain Eukaryota; kingdom Metazoa; phylum Chordata; class Mammalia; order Rodentia; family Chinchillidae; genus Chinchilla; species Chinchilla lanigera. The sequence goes on along the minus strand of NW_004955454.1, from coordinate 4,999,856 downwards.
GTGAGTTTGTAGACTGTGTTCCCTAAACTGCCTCTTGGGTTGTTGTCACAATGGCCAAATAGATTTAACTATTTGGGAAACTCTGGGAGAGATGGTATTTGCAAGATTGGCAACATGCTTTCTGTACCCAAATTCTGGAGAACAGCACCGGATTCTGGCAGGTAACTTCTCATGCTGAAAAGGGAGACCCGATGAAGAGTATATTTTTCTGGAGAGTTTACAAATTATGGAGTTGACTCTGCCAGAATGGAGACAGCGCAAACACGGCGTGTGTATTCGCCAGTGGGATAGATAGTATACACGTTTGGCATTTTGAGGGCTCAGAGGTCAGCAAAGTAGTGACTGCTGCTAGATAATAAGAGAGGCATCTTTAAAGTGAAAGAAAATACACTATGGGCGAGTCGGCACTCAAGAGGTGCAGTTTCTAAGCATGCATCACTTAACCAGTTGAGTGTTTTGTTAACAGAGAAAATAATGACAATACACTTGTCAGATGGACAATTCTAATATGTTACGGTAAGATTCATACGAGCAATAAAAATATAATAGCATGCCACAGCGCTACACAATTCAACAGAAATGGTTTCTTTAGAGAGATTCTTTTCAGAAGAGCAGGTCTCACTTTTCTATTTAGCCCCAAGAATTCATCATTTGGCCCTATAGCTCTCTTTCGAGGAAGGAGGTAGGAAAAAGGTATGGGTCAAAGGGACTCTCCAGTGGGAGGAGAGTTGATGAAAATCCTCACGCCAGGCATGGTCAGCACATTCACAGGGCACTGACCGTGCACCAGCGTGGCGCACTGTGGTTGGACAAACTAGCCATGATATTTGGCTGGTGGGCAGGGTGGGGACTCAGTAGGGTAGACATGTTACAGACCTGGGAGAAATCAAAGATATCCACCCACCATTCCCTTGAGATGTGTGTGGCCCCCCCCATGTCATGGGGTGGAGGAAAAGGGGTTTCCAGGAAGGGCCCGTGGCCTGTGTGCCCTGCGCTGAGGGTCACCCGAGCTACACACCCAGTACAGCACGTCGGTCCAGCCCTCCATGGTGATGCACTGGAACACCGTGAGCATGGCGAAGGCAAAGTTGTCGAAGTTGGTGATGCCGTGCTTGGGGCCGTCCCACCCGGGCCTGCACACCGTGCCGTTCTGGCATTGTCGCCCGTGGCCACTCTCGAGAGCACAGGGGGAGGGGTCCTCTTCTGCTGGGACATCTCCACGGCCAGAGGAAAGCGGGCAGGGAAGCAGGAGGGAGGGAGGGGAAGAGATGGGCAGAGAAAGAAGCAAGAATTAGAGAGAAAAGTGACAGGACGAGATCACTGGGAAAACCACACCAGTGATCATATGCAAAACAAGTGCGGCTCATTCCCCATCTATGAATTAAACAGCGTGAGAGCTTAGGCATTCATCAGTGGAGGAGTCGAGAAGCTTCAGCTACGACCACAGGGCTAGCGCCCATTCTTTTGTAAAGCATCAGCACCACAGTGAAGTGGCTGATCAAAAAATAGTCATACAACAAGTGGAAACTTCTAGAAAATGAGAGGCACACCTTCTCCTCTTCTCCCCTCCCATCTCCTTCTCTCTCTTCTCTTTTCTCTTCTCTTCTCCTCTCTTGTTCTCTCTCTTGTGCCGCTTTAGTGAAATATAATTTAAATGACTAAGAATTCTTTAATGTAAATGTATAGCTCAATTGTTTTTTTTTGTTTGTTTTGTTTTTTTTTTTTTTGTTTTTTTCTCCGGTACCGGAAACCGAACTCACGACCTTGCGCTTGCCAGGCAGGCGCTTTGCCACTGAGCTAAATCCCCAGCCCCTTACTCCCTAGCTCAATTGTTTGCAGTACATTTACACAGTTGTGCAGCCATCACCACGACCCATTTTTAAACAGTGCCCCCATTCCCAGGTGCTTGTGCGCTCTTCGTCCTTGCTTCAGTCCCCAGAATCCACCACCCTGATTGACTTTCTGTTTTCATAGCTTTGTTTTTCTCAAAATTTCATACAAGTAAAATCGTACATAATGAGGCTTTCCATCTCCCTCTTCTTTCACTTAGTAGGACCTTTTTTAGTTCATCCAGGTTGTTCCACATTTCAGTCTACTCTTGTTCCTTTTTATTGCTGAGCGAGATATTTCATGGTTATATCCATCCATTCACCAGCTGACGGACATTTGGATTATTTCCAGGTTGGGTTGCTCCTGATTGACTCAGGGTCTGCTTGTACGTGAGTTCTTTGTTTGATGACCAAGGTGAGACATCTGCATTACTGGTCTGTGAGCTGTCTGAGAGGATGACAGTGTCCAGACCACCGTTTCCTGATCCCAGACCCCACAGGGCCTCCATATTAAGGCAGCTGAACTGAGCTGGCCTCTACTCATAATGTTTTGTGACTCTTGCAATTGTGAAATTTTGAGACTTGGATGTGAGGCCATAAAAAAGAGAGAGGAATTAAAAAGTGAATCCAAATGTAAATAAAACATTAAAAAGAGCAGAGCATCTAAAGAGTTGAGAGTTGAGAGACTACAAAACCAGGAACCAAATAGATCATAAATTCTTTTTTTTTGGTTATCTGTCATTCCAGAAATAGCTTTCCAGAGTGACGTGTGCGGCCCTGGGATGAAGTGCTAGGATGACGTAGAAACAGGTCAGGAAAGGGGGGAAACTTGCAGTTCTTTCTCATGTTTTGCTTCTCCATGGCATCGAGATGCCGCTAATCCTCAGGTGGTGATGATGGCTAACCTGACAGCCTCCTGCAGCCTCCGTTCCGAAGACAGCAGAAATCAGCAGAAGGGCAGGCTGCCAAGGGGCCACAAGGAAGGGAAACATACTTGGGTTTTATAAATACACGTTAAAAAGAAAATGGCATCAAGGAAAAGTGATCTCATTAATAAAAGAGAAAGGGATGAGAACTCGGAAAGATTATCCGCAGGCTCAAGTGCTGCTCTGCTATTTTAAATCTGTCTTAAACAACAATAAAAAAGATTAGAGAACAATTAAGAAGCAGCGATGATCCGGTAAAAATAGGTATCTATAAAAAGCACTAAAAAGCACGCGAAAAATGTGAAAAATGTGAATACACACAGATCAGCGGGTCCTAGCAATATGTACGTGAGGGGGAGGGGAAACCGGCTTAACTGTGAGAACATGTTGGTTTCCTTTTGCAGATTCCTGATGTTTGAGGGAGAAGAGTAGGAACATGAGCAATGTAGGCTCCACAATTTAACACAGAAATTGACTCTATAGAGGTAGACTCAATCTAGTGAGTCTATCTTTTGTCTTTTTGGTACTGGGAATCGAACTCAGGACCTTGCACTTACCAGGCAGGCACTTATGCCACTGAGCTATATCCCAGGCCCAACCTTGTGAGTCCAAATTAAGTTTTTGGTAAAATATTGGAGGCAAAGAATCGGAAAGATGTAGCAGTGTGGTCAATATCAGCAAGAAAGGAAATCCTGGGAGAGCTCCAGGTGGGGGTTCCAAGAGGAAACTGCCAAAGACTAAATCCATTACTTTTTTAGGTCCCAACTTTCCGGAGGGAATACAGTGAAGGTGATTTCATTGCTAGATTTTAGCCAAACCAGCCTCTGCCAGTCTCAGGGGTAATTATTGTGCTTGGGAGAGCTATTCAGAGTGACCTGGCTCTGAGAACTAGCAGACAGATGGAACAACCAGAAACAAAAGGTATCGGCATATGGCGATGTATCTGTTGAGAACCAAGACAGCGTCTTGGCTGTGCCCCAGGGAGTAGGGGAAAATCGCTTCTTCAGAGACTGTCTGCGCTGGGGACTGCCCACCAGAAGGACTGCCCAGAGACAGAACAATGGCTCACCTGGGCATCATACAGACTTTACAGAAAATGTGGCCCCACATCCATTGTATTCTAAAATCTAGAAGGTCATGCAAACCGGTCTGTGAAATAATATCAAAGGGTAAAAATAATTTGATATAAGTCCCATTAAAAATTGTCTCAAGGACACACAAAATACTCCTGTAGAGTCTATATATGCAGAGAATACTGTCATTCAATCCAAAGTCTGAAATCCAAAACCAAACAAAACATGGAAACAAAAAACACCCATCTGAAAGGTTTACAAAACTCTGAAACACACTGGGATGGTTCCAAAGAGTGCAGGTTTTGGTCGTCTGTGCTACAGATGTATTGAGTATGTCCAGATTCCCGCACATCTCTTCCTCCTCAGCAGGGTTAGTCACAGTGTGGGTGGACAAAGCCCTGGTGACAGCGGTATCATTCTCTGTTGGGAGTGACGGAGTGGGTCCCTGGATTGTCATCAGACAGCAGGTGTAGGAAGAAGGAGGTGGGTGAGCTGATCGCAGAGTGTTTGAGAGGGCAGCTTCTGTAACTAGGTGTCTTCAACCCCTTGCCCAGCAGGGTCTCTGGCTCCACACACAAGATTGAGGTTGCCTTCTTGGTGGAACCTGGCATGGCTTCTCTCCTGGGGATACATCTCTCATTGTCCTCCGACACCCTAGCCCATGGTAATTTATACCACAAGCACCTACTTCTCTTCTGAACTTGTGGGATAAAGACAACCCATCACACAAATAATCGGATGTTTCTTACGATAACCAATGGACTTTTCTTGGCTGGGTTTACTACTGAGGAAAGTATGATCCCAAATCGGCCACTCCAATGGATGGGGTCACATGTGGTCTTTATCTTGAGAGCAGAAGAGTCTGTTAAAGTGTGCACTGGACCCTCTGGCTGTGTCTACGGAAGAAGAGTTCATACTGTGTTGCCTTTGTCTATGATACCCACCATTTTCTTGCCTTCTGAGAGGCTACCAAGGCTTAATAACAAAGCCAGATGGTTTCTAATGATTATTCAGAGCTGCTTATTTTTAGAAAATTTGCAGGATCCTCACCACCAGTAGAAAACACACTTTTGCTATTTTCCGATTAGCAGAGTAGAAAAGACCAGCAGCTCTCCTTGGATTTGCAGTGCAGAGCCATTTGATGGAAGGGTGGCCGTCCTCGGCTCTACGGCAGAACTTCACTGCTTTGCTCTTCCCTGTTTGGTTGGTGAGGGTCTCACTATCTACCACTGACAAACTGAGGGGAAATCTTATGGATTCTGTATCTCTGTATCTTCCGCCTGAGGAATTTGAGTCACATGGGTCATTGATCATTTCAATACAACCGCATAAACTGTAGACACACCACTATCAACTCTTAAGTCAGTCTGAGAATGGAATGCCAACAAAGTCACAAGTCATTAATACAAATTTATGGTTCAGAGATAGCTACAGAGAGAATTGAGTAACAAGCAGGTTTTGAATTAGAAGGGAAATATTATTATATTGCTTGGTATTTCCTTAAGCAAGGTAAAAATCTCAGAATTTTACATGACAGCAAGGGTGTTTTTTTCACATTAAAAATATATTTTAAAACATGATAATTTATGCTATACAACTATGGCCCAGGTAATTTGGAAATTCTCTTGAGAGGGACTCATGTCCTCTTACAAAAAACTATAAAAAATGAAAACAGCTGAGTGAATCTTTGACTATAGGTTTATAGGTTTTGTTTGGTTTTTAGGAATATGATCCAGCAACCTTGCCAATACCCAATCTGTGTGCACCAGGTAGTCTATTTTGGTTTGTGAATGTGAATTATCCATTCCACTTTTTGCTGTACAGATGTTTTCCAGCCTCACTCCTCGTAGCAAGAGAAATCAAGTTTAATTTAATGCCTGGGCTGAATGAGAAGCAGCAGCAACATAAACGCAGAGGGGAGAGGTGTTCTCTAACACTCCAGATAGATGCCCTCCACCCTCTCCACCAAAATGCCCCAAACTAAGACCACAGACCTTGCTTGAAAAAAAAAAAGAACATAAACTGCTAATCTCTTTAGGTGGGGGATTCTTTTCCCCAACAAGTTTTTGTGTTAAACTGCTTTATATGTCTGTGTAAAAGCCTTGTCGATTTCTGTTTAAATGGTTTTGTTTAAAGATCAAGCTGAGGTGTTAGTAACTTAAGACAGCAGTTTACAGCATATATCCCGCAAGCCCAAATTCGCGTCCACTCAAGGAAGTGCTTAATGAGCCAGCATCTCTTGGTGGATGCATTGATTTGCAGGAGAAATGTAACAAGAGGAGCCCTGGAGAAGAGTGGACTGATAGCTGTGAGATGGATCGAACCTTTTTCCTTGAGAAGAATGAATCTGGCTACTGGTAAAGGAGGAGATTCTACATCTACCCTTTCATCCTCCATGGGAAGGGGCCCAGGGTGCTCCTGCCTATGAATGGAGAAGGAAACGTTAATTTCAGAGCAGCCAGGATCATCCCCAAGAAGGGGATGCACCTCAGGGTCGTGATGGGGTGGTGGCATGCTACCTCCTTGCAAGGACTGCCGACGGTGAGCCACAGTGCTGTGCTGCTACGGCAGGTATGCACACCACTAGATTAGAACTGAATCTTCTGATATTCAGGGTCAGCTCCAAAGGTGAGAGGCCGAGGAAAGATAGGCTCTTAATTCATTAAATGTTTGTAAATTGTATAGCTCTGTAGTGTTTAGTAGTGCTGGACAAAGCCAGCATTTGGCTGCTTTAGCTGAGATCTGTTTCAATGAACTCAGAAATTGGAATGAGAGGAAAAGAACCCTTGTCCCTGTCTCTTACTCAGCCATGGCCTGGAAACATAGGCCTTTGGATGAAGGGGCTTCACCCGGCTCTACTGGACAGGTAGTAATGCGCCTGGTAGTGCATCGAGCCACTCGGGAAATAACTACACAAAACAAACAGGCTTTGGGGAGTGTGGTACCCGGAGCCCTCCTCTTACCTGTGATGCCCTCCTGGTTGTAGCATGTTTTATGCATCTTCCCCATGAAGAGCTCCAGGCCAATGATCGCGTAGATGATGATGACGAACAGCACAAGCAGGGCGATGTGCAGCAGGGGCACCATGGCCTTGATAATGGAGTTCAGGACGACCTGTAGACCTAGGATGACAGTCATCAACAGTCACGGCAGCGAGAACTTACTGGCCTGGGGCTGCCGTGGAAGCCACACTGACATAATTTCATGCACCCTTCTTAGCAACCTAGGAGTGGATATCAAGTGCCCCACTTTCAGATGCAGAAACAGAGGTTCAAGGTTATATAGCCAGTGGGTGACACAGGGGGGATCTAAATCCAGGTTGGCCTGACTCCAGATCTGTCTTGGAGGTAATTCCTAATAAAATGCCTGGTATATGCTGGACTTCCAAGGGGAAGAATGTGTTGTCTTCATCCATAACTACCAATTTTTTTTTAAGATAGGGTCATGCTTTGCAGTGTAGGCTGGCCTTGAATTCATGGTGATCCTCCCGCCTCAGTCTCTCGAGTGCTGGGATTACAGGCGTGAGCCACCGCACTTGGCTACTATCAAATTTCTTAATCTCCCATTTTAGAGAAAACAGAGAGCAGAGTTTGATCCTAGAGCAGAGTTCAGTACGGTGAGAACTCACTCTGATGAGGTAGCCATGCAGGAATTTGTCTTTTCACAGTGGACTAGAGCCTATGGCTGACCGAGCGGCTATAAAACAGGGAAGGTTGACAGGCATCCGGGAATGTGGGACTTCCTGTGCTGAAACTGACACAGCACCAGGATCTAGCTGGGTGTTGCGACTTTCTAGCCTGGGTGAGGAAAGGACTCTGAAAGTGCTCCTAGGGACTGAGTGGGTCACTCTTCCTGCCAGAGTCCTAGCAGGCACATTATACTTTCCAGGCAAAAGCCATGCAGAGAGGGACTTCCTGTTTGAGGGGCATGGCACTTCCACCTGGGGAGACAATGGTCTGGGGATGGATGATGGTGGTGAGTGCACCATATGCACAGATTAGTGTCGCTGAATCGCACACTTAGAAATGTTTACAATCATGAACTTTGTTAGAAACATTTTACCACGATAAAAAAATCTTTTTTGAAAAGGATCCAGATCTCATCAAAGGAAAAAAGGATGAAATGAAAAGCCCCATGGAGCACATGGGTCTTGTCAGTGTATACAGAGGTTTGTACCGTTGTCTACTAGGGAGAAGGATCCCATAAATAACACCCTAAATGCTACTTCTTCGAAGAGGATGTTGCAGAGCTTCATTTGTGAGTGGCTGCAAGGTAGCTGGCAAAAAATCACTCAGGTTTCATGTAGCTCCAAGACGTCCCCTGTGAGCTTCCTGCCGACAGCAAGTGTACCAAGTCTATAGCCGAGGAGAGAAGGGAGGAGCAGGTAGCTCTTCCTTCCTTCCATCTAGGCCAGATGTGCTGAAATCACCTTGTGGGCTGCCTTTGGGACACACAGGATAGGATGCCCACCTCTCAGTCCCACATATGGGTCACTTTTGGTGACTTCTAACTCCTCACTTCCCCCACATTCTCTCCTCCAAACCTTGGACACCCTTCCACCTCTTGGGGAGCAAAAGCTCCATCTTTGCATTTATCCCCTGTCCTCTCTGCTGGGTAAACCAAGGCCGCGTCACCCTCACCCTGACCCCAAGGCAGTCCCCAGTGCCTTGGGCCCTGGTGGGATGGTTTTCAAAAGGCTGATTAGAAGCATTTTCTCCAGTGATTAAGCCAAGCTGGGAAGAAAGGCGGGGGGTGGGGGAAAGAAAAGCTGGAATAATTTTACCTGTGAATTAATGAGCGTACTTTGCAGCCTCCCATTAGAACAAGATGTTTTCAGAGCCAAATGATTCCATTAATTAGCAAGTTGTACACACATTAGTGTTAAAGTATGAGAAGCCATGAAGAAAGTTGGGCTGCAAAGCAAGCCTCAGAGGTGGCGGTGGGGGGAGCTTCTAAGGGCGCCTCTCAGGAGGGGGAGAGAAGCCCCCACATCCACTGCACAAGCCAGCCATGGCGAGGGGTCATGGTAACCTTCAGTGCCACAGCCTCAAAGGGCAAGAGACAGGGGCTGGGGTCAGACAAGGGAGACATGGTAAGGAGCCCTCCTCTAGGCTGCAACCAGCAGGGCTGGTCAGAAGGCCACCTCAGGCTTCCTTCATTCCTAGGACAAAGACAAGGATCCTCTTGTACCCCCAAAGCTCTGCCTGCCTCTCCACTCCCTTCCAGCTCTGCCCCTCTCCCTAGGTTTCGGTCAAACAGCCCCCGTTTTTAAAGACTCAATAGGCAATACAGTTATGCAACACAGAGCAACATTTTGGTTACTGAAGGATCACATGTATCCAGTGGTCCCACATGGAGCTGGAAAGTTTCTATCATCTAGTGACACTGCAGTGGTCACAAGAGCGTTGCACAAGGCATTACTCACGTTTGTGGTGCTACTGGTGTAAACACGTCTACTACACTGCCAGTCGTATGAAACCTTAGCACATACAAGTGTGAACAGCACACAGTACTTGATAATGATGATGAGTAACCATGTGACTGGTGTATGCATTTATTATACTTTTATCGTTATTTTAGAGTGCACTCCTACTTGTAACAATTGTCTGCCATGTGATGTTGGCAGCAGCCTCTTTCCTGCATCTTTTTCACATCTCTTGGCAGCATTGAGAGGCCGCACTGAGAGACTGACCCTTGCAATTTAGGTTTGTGCACACACGCTCCAGGATGTCTATGGGATGAAGAAATAGGCCAACAATGCATCTCTCAGAAGGCAGCCGCGTGGGTAAGCGAAGCACGACTTTACGAGCCCCCTAGGCCTGCCACACATGCTGTTCCCTCTGCCTGGAACGCCTTTCCCTGATTCCCTCCCCTACATCCTTCAGCTCTCAGCTCCTGCTTCTCTCTTCCTAGGTTTCCTTCCCTGAACTCCCAGACCAGAAACGTTTCCTTGGTTATCCATCTTCCTAGAACTACTTCCTCTCCTGTGTGCGTTCATGTTGATTTGAAATGGTATGTTTATCGAAGTGACCCTGAAACATTTACTCTGTCTCTTACACGAGGCTGGGTTTTACGAAGACGGGCCGTAGGCCTGCTCTTCTCACCGTGTTATCACTGAGGCCTGGCTGGATGCAGAGCGTCTTGTCAGCACTCAGTAAGTGTTTTTTGAAACAGTGACAAACTTGTCACCGAAATCAATGCTATCGCTACCCCAGAGCGTCAGTGGGCTTTGCTGTGGTGGAATCTAATTTCCAGGCCAGTGGAGAATGGACAAGAGAGCTCTGGGTCCTTCAGGGTAGGAGACAGGCAATGTGCAGGCCATGAAGAGACCAAAGCCAAGTCAAAGCAGCCTGTGGGCTTTGCCTCAGCTTTCAGCTACGCAGTCAGCTCCCACATAGCACTCTGCTCCCCCTGACCCCGCCTCCTTTGGGGGCTGCACCACCCACCTGAGCACCAGGGCAAATGAACACATTTCCCATGCTCCTCCCTCCAGTCAGTTTCCACGTCCTGCTGGCTTGATTTTGAACTATCTTTAGCTATGCATAAATTATTTTACTATATAAATAATACATGCTAATTATAGGGAAAAAGAAAAAATCCTTATTAAAGTGAAATTAGAAAATACAGGGAAGCCAAAAGCAAATGGCAATCACTCATCATCTCACTGTCCAGAGATAACATCTGTGAGCCTCTTGGTGTATATTTTGGACATTTTGGTACATTTTGGTACGTGCCTCATTTTCCTTCTCTCTCTCCTTTTGGTTTCTGCCATTTGGTGAACTGGCCTCCTCCGTTCAGGTTTGCCTGGTCATCACATTACAGTTAGATTGCTCTTACTAAAGGACACATGGGAAGCTGTCACTTCTGCAAGAGCCCCAGGGATTCCTTGTTGCCTTCTGGTCAACCTCGTCTCCTTCCTCGGTTTGATCTTCTACAGTTCCCACTTTGCACTTCATACTCACGAGCTGACCATCTGGAGGTGTCTGGCTTCCTGCCTCTGCAGCTCAGTGCACTAGTCTGCCTGCCTGGAATGCTCCCTGACTCTCTGTGGGCTCCTTGAGTCTCATCACATCTTCTTGTCTTTGTGTCTCAGGCACGTACTCGGATTTAACACATACATCACACTACATCCCATGTGTGAGCACACGGTGCCTTGGGAAGACAGAAACCACAGCGATGAAGGAGTTGGAAACCACATCACTCAAAATCACTAGAAGTCACTGAAGACATTTTGTCAGGAAAGAGAAGATTTGTGGTGTGAGAAAAGAATACAAGCAGGGAAGCTCATGCTAATGAGTTTCACATGATTTGAACTGCTATTTTGAGGAAGATGATTTCTGTATGACCGAGGAGTGGAATTAAAACCAATTAGCAAAGAATCCAGGAACGATTTAGGTTCCACTCAAATAGAAGTTTTCTAAGAAACAGACCTACCCGAACGTGGATGGGTGTTTAAGAGGTAGTGGCTTACCCATCCTCAGTGGTATTCACGCATGAACTAATCTCTTGAGGTGGGACTTGGCAAAGATTCAGGATTTCTCTGGGACACAAGAGCCCCATGGAAACTCACTAGTATATTCTGAGGACTCATAGTGGACCAGGTCCAGCTGCCAACACTCAACTTGGACTGTCCTGTTTCCTCCTGTCAACAACCCAGTAAAGTAGGTACTACTACTAACCACAGTTTACAGATGAGAAAAGTGGGTCCAGAGGGGTGAAGTGACCTTCCCATGAGTGCATAGCTGCTGTGTGATGGCACAGGGACTGGTGCCAAGAGGCCAGGCTCTAGAGCCTGTGGGCTGCAGTAGTATACTAAGTGTCTCCTCTTGGATAGGTCTCTTGGTCTCCAGGATCTGTGCCCATAAAGCATCACTCTACTTCCAGCATCTGCAGGGAAGTGGAAAGAGCTGGCATTGGCATGGCACAAATCAGGCTGTGGTGTGAAGGCGTGGGGCCGAATCCCTTCTCTCCCTCCCTCATGCAGAGTTTGGCTCTCGGAGCCTGGATGTTTACTAGATTCTTCTTGGGATGAACTCACAGTTATCTAAGAAACAGCTCCCAGCCCATGTTTTAAAATGGAAACACATCATTTTTCCACCATCATTTTTCTAGGTGCTCTGTCCAGATAGGCCATGCTTGCGCTGATAAGCAATTTCTGTCCCTTCTTTGAGGCTATCTGCCCATTTTGGTGGAAGAAAGTAAGCCCTTGATAATCGTGGTAAAGCCACTGCTATGAAATGCCCTGCAAAGACAAGATCATTGGACCACAAATGGCATAAACCTATTTTCCTAGCACTAAGTCAGGGCATGACACCTGACAAATGTAGGGACAGTAGGAAAGAATATTTGATATGAAAATGATTTTGGAAAATTTGGAACCTACAGTTCCACACAGGGATCAAAAACATAAAATTTATAAACCAGTCTCTGATAATTTGCAGTTTGTCAGGTGACCTCTTCTTGGCGGATGGAAAAGCTCTCAAGGTGCCTGGATGCTAGGAAGACCTTCAGAGAGTCAGTGCTGCTATGTCTTTTATCTAGACATCCCCCCTCCACCAAGCCTCGTGTGCTTATAGGTGAGACTTTGGGGAGGTGGCTGGGCCATGGGTGTGTGATGCTGGATTAGGGTGTGTGATACTGGGATTAAGGTTGTGTGATATCTAAATTGGTTTAGCATAGATATGGATGTGGATAATGAGAAAGAGCACCCTGGGTATTAGTAGTACCATCCAAAAGGCATGTAGCCTGAATGTGATAAAAAGGGAGAGGGAGGTTTGCTACTTGCTGCCTTCTGCTTGCCACACCATGAACTGTTTCTACTCTGTAACGCTCCTTTGCCATGCCACCCTGCCATGGAGCCAGCCAAATATGGACTGAAACCTTTACAAACTGTGAGCTGAAATAGAGCCTTTCTCCTTTAACTTTGGGTGTTGGGTACTTTGTCCTAGCAATGAGAAAAGTAACTAAGACAAGGGCTTTGGGAAGTGGCATGATTATACGCTAGGAGGAGGAGAAGGATGGTGATGCATTTATCTGGCATTATGTGGCTGTGAGGCTCTACACAGAGGGGCTTGCACTTTCTCTGGACCAATATGAAAATTCCACGTTTGAGAGGATCTGTGTATATGAGTCATCCTAGTTTTCCTTAAGAGATGAAGAGAAACCACCAGTTATGGAAGGCAAATGTAGCACCTTGGATTAAGGTACTGTTGAGATTAGTCTGCAGATGCCTAGGCTGGTTATAGCTGATGCCTCCAGTACTGTTACAGACAGTCCACTGATGCATACAAGACTGAGGACAGACCACACACTTTTGCTTTATAAAAGAGCATCTGGCCAAGCCTTGCTTTGGTGATAAATCACTCTGTTCAAGGCCCCAGGGATAATATCATGAAAGAGTTTGAATGACTTTATAAGCCAGAGTTTGAGGAGGGAGGAAGATGAAAACCTACTAGGGTGAACAGGTAATGTGTAGAAGTGTCATCTGCTCCAGAGCTCAATGTAAGTGCTCTATTCTTTCTACACAAAATCTACCCCATGCTTCCTTCTTGGAACTATATTTTAAGTCATTTTGGTGTCAGAAGGGAGAGGAGAAAAGAAAAATGACTGGAAGAGTCCAAAACTGGAGATCTTTGCCAAGGTTACTTGACTTCATTGCTCAGACTTGGTGTTGACTCACAGGTTTTTGTTAATGGCTAGGAATAAACACTATGTCCCCAACTATTCAGGCTCAATAATGCCAGCTCAGTGTTATAATGGAAAACAATAAAAATGACCAAGGAGGCTTGGTGACAGAAGCTACAAGGAAACAATGCTAAGAATCACTGACGTAGGAAGCAGGAGTTTAGGTTCAGGGTGATGCTGCATTATGGTTTATATACAGATGTCCCCCTAAAGCCTCATGTGCTCATAGGTGGGGCTTTTGGGAGGCGATTGAATCAGGAGTTTGTGATGTTTATCAGTGGATTAGTCCAATGATGAGTTTATAGCTAAATGTTATGTTGGGAGGTGAAGCCTGGCTGGAGAAGGTGGGTCACTGGGGGAGTGGCCTGGAAGTGTCTATCTGCGTCCCTCCTCCCTTGAGTCCTCCACTTCCTGTCTGCCGTGCCATGAACTGTTTCTCCTCTGCTATGCCACTCTGCCCCAGAGTCAGCCGACTATGGACTGAACCTCTACAAACTGTGAGCTGCAATAAGCCTGTCCTACTTTAACTTATGACTGTCAGGTATTTTGTCCCAGGAAGAAGAAGGTAACTAAGACATGATGGATATACATTCCTCATGGGTGGACTCCAAAGTTAGTCTTGACAGGACTTTGGAGTCACCTGACTCAACACCAGAATTTTCACCTGCCTGAGGTCTGTTACATGGACCACACACTGGGTAGGGATGGGAGGTACAGTGGTGTGTGGAGGCAGACAGGTCCTTCAGAGGGAGGGGCCTGTGAGTCTCAAGTGAGCAAGTGGCTCGAATGATGGGGGAGCCATCTATGGTAAGTGCTATGCCTTTCTCCGGCTTCTTTCCTCTCAAAAGAAAAAAAAAAATTACTGGAAGAAAACAGTATGTATATGCTTGCAATTCAGTTGCAGCCAGAATTGTAGAATGAATTCTGTGACGAGAATGGTGGAAAAAATTAAATTTGTGAGCCAAAGTACCACTGTAGTGCACTTTTCTGAAGGCATTTGGGGGGACTGCCTTAACCACAGCCTCTTGGCAGGTTCAATCTGCTGTGGCTTGTGTCTAGATGACCCCCAAAGCCTCATGTACTTATAAATCAGGCTTTTCTGAGCTGGTTAGATCTAGGGTGTGTGATACTGGGATTAAGGGATTAAGGATTAGCCCACTGATTGGCTTCCATAGTTCTTTTTTTTTTTTTTTTTTTGGTTTTTCTCCGGTACCGGGAACTGAACTCACGACGTTGCGCATGCCAGGCAGGCGCTTTTGCCGCTGAGCTAAATCCCCAGCCCCCTGGCTTCCATAGTTCTGGGTGTGGATAATGGAAGGCCCACCCTGGATGTGGGTGATACACCCAAAGGCTGGTAGCCTGGGTGGCATAAAAGGGAAAGGCCTGCTTGCTACTTGCTGCCTCTTGCTTTCTGCTTAGACTTTCTCTTCTGTGATGACCCTCTTCCAAGCCACCCTGCCTTGAAACCAGCCGTCTATGGACTGAAACCTTTACAAACTGTGAGCTGAAATAAACCTTTCCTCCTTTAACTTGTGGGTGTTGAGTATTTTGTCCCAGCAATGAAATGAGTAACTAAGACACAATTCAATTGAAGACAGAGTTGTGGCACCTTTTGCGAGGTAAACAGTACAAAAAGGCTCAGGGAGAAGACACACTCAGTCCACCTCAACCCTGGGAAACGTTCTAAATGTGACAGCCCTGCAATAGATGCAGCTAGGGCCATAAAGGAGCTGCTGATGCAGACCCTGCTGTGCTTGGAGCAGGCATGCAGAAGACACATCCCTATCCAGAACAGGGCATGAGTCAGGACCTGGCTATCTACCTGAGGCTCAACCCTGGGATGTACTCAACCCTGTAATGTAAAGCTGCTGTTCCATTTTTAAAGAACAAAGCAGAAAACCATAGTGTTTAATCCAGAGATCTAGTTAGCTACAAGGTAGTTGACTGAGGGGCCAGCCTGACCAAAATGAGTTAAGACTTCCATGTTTCCCAGCAAACGTTTAACCAGATTCCAACAAAATGAGTCACTGGGTGGTAAGCAAATTCTGAGCTTCCTTACAAGCTCCTCAGCTCCAATCTGGAAGCCACATGGAGGGGACAGATTTCCATTTAAGCAGATGTTCACGGACAGTGCACTACCCTTCCCTGTCCACCAAGTTCATGCTGCCCCTGGACCTATCACCCTGGCCGTGACACCCTGACTTCAAGGCAGAGCAGATAAGGCACCAATCTCTCCCAAGAGGGGAGCCTAGAATGGGAATCTGTATCCTAGGAAAATACTGTTGGAGGGGCTCTCCCTTCCCTGATGGAGAGAAGTAGGTTCTAGCAAGTTCTACTATAGCAAGTTCTTCCCCAAGGGTCAAGGTTGCCTTTCTCCAGGCCCCCATGGACAGTTCTGCCATCCCTCACTGCCACCCCACCGGACACCTCTGAGGCACTTGCAGATTGCTCTGGAAGGTGGGAGACAAAAAGCTGTGCAGTTGTGAAAGAGCCAAATGACTTCAATGAGTCCTAGCTCCACGCTTTTCAGACATTTGTCCTTGGACAAGCAGGGATGATAACAGTGCCTGCCTCATAAAATTGCTGGAAGGACTGAACAAGTTCATTTAAGTGATCAGAATGTCTGGCCCATAGTAAGCTCTTTTTAAGTGACAGCCATTATTGTTATGAGTGTGGCCAGGTTCTTGGCTGGAACTTTTCAGGGGGACTCTACTTCCCTGTCCCCTGGGAACTTATTAAAGGGCAGATTCAGATCCAGTCCTTCTGGGGTGGGTGTGCTTTTCATTTTTACCACATTTTCATCTTTATTTTGAGAAGCAAGGCCTCAGGGCACCCGATCAGCCTGGAGATTCAGCAATATTATCCAGGCTTGTTGGGGTTCTGAAAGGCAGGGTGTGTGGTGATCCTGTCACCTCACCCTCTCAGGTAATCTGTAATCAGAAAAGCATCAAAGCCAACATTGGATCCAGAAAATACACTAACTGGCGTGACCATAAGGCTGGGTTATTTATTAGATTTTTCATGTATTTATTTTATTATGAACACAGGATCACAGCAGATGGCAAGATAGGGAGATCTACATCTCTGCTGCACCCCAGGGAGTGTAAATGATGTTGGTTGCTCCTTCTAGCGGCCATAAAAGCTATTCACCAGAGTTATGGAGGAGCCTGGTAGCTGTGCTCCAATGTTGCGACATTATAGGTGTGAGTGGTACAGCACAAGTTTTCTCTCTTGGTCTTGTCATTACCACTCTTATCAAACCTGCCTTATTGCAGGTGACTCATAGCCTCTCTCTGGCCAGCCCTTACCTTTGCCTTGGTGTCTTGGTTACTTTTCTCTCATTGCTGGGACAAAATACCTGATGACCAAAATTAAGGAAGGAAAGGTTTATTTTGCTTACAGTTTGTGGAAGTTTCAGTCCATACTTGGTAGGTTACAAGGCAGAGTGGCACATGGCAGAGGGCTACAGCTCATGGCGGCAGAACACAGCAAAAGCAACAACCACAAAAGCCAGGAATGGCCTCAAGCAGCCTCTTCCTCTCCCTTACATATGCAAACTGTCCACCCCAGGGCAGGTGCAGCTCTCACACCCATAATCAATCAAACTCTAAAAGCCTGCCCCATGACCACATGAGGCTTTGGGGGGGACACCCAGACACAAACCATTACACTTGGTCATCCTTTTTTGTAGCCTTCTGCCATTCTCGCTTCTGCCCTTCTTTTTGGAGACTTTCTTCTCACCTTGTCCCAGGGACAGTGTACAGTTTTGGTTCTCCTCCACCTCCGTAATTCATTCCCCACCTCCTTTATTCCCTCCCTTTCTTGTGGACCTTTTTGAGTCTGGAGACTATCACAGAGTCACAGAAGATGCAGTCCCTGCCCATGAGGAGTTTTCAACTAGATGGGGGGACAAACATGGAAAGGCTAATTGTAAAATCAGGTAATAGCCTGCCTAAGAATTGTACCCAAAGAGCTTCAGAAGCACAAAGGAGGAAAAGACTACCTTGACCAGGGAAAATACAAAACCATTCCAGAGGAATGGACATGTGGGCTTGATCCACGGGAGGAAGCTCCTTTGTGCCCTTTTATTTGGTTAGATTTTGACCCTTTGTGTGGCCCTCTAACCACTGGCCCAACACACACACATAGGCACTGTGTTTCCTTTGCCCCTTCAAGTCCAAGATATGCTTCTTCATAAGCTGCCAGATGTTTCTACTAGGTTGTCCCACCATCTCATCATGCACAAGAAACCTGCACCTGACTCATCTCTTTCTCCCTAAATCCTGTCCCGCCAGGCAGAAATCCTACATTCATTCTTGCTTGCTTCTCCACCAAATGTAAATAATGCTTCATGCATAACATCTGTCACATCTGTTTTCCTTATAGATTCTACTGTTCTTACTGTCTCCTGCCAGGACTGGAAAGTAGGGTGTCCTGTCTTTACTTCTTCTGCTCCATCACTGCCCAACCAAGATATCTTGTAGTAGTTCTCTTCAGAGAGTAGGCTCCAAATTCCTTCCACATGATTCACACGAGGTAAGTGCTCAAAATTCATTCGCAGGAAGAAGGGAATCGAGTTTCAAAGATCAGAACAGTAGGTTCCAGAAAGAAACAAGGTAAATCCAGTTGAGATCATTCAAGGTACCTGGTACATTGTGTGAGGGCCTGGGTACAGTAAGGGGTGCCACCGGGAGAGTGTGCCCTGTCATGCCTCCCAGGGCTGAGGAAGTGTGGAGACAGTGGCTACATGGAGCGGGAGGAGAGGATCATCTAGAGAGGTGTTGCAAAGCCACCCAAAGATGCCCTGCAGGAAGCATCTGGGTACCCGGAACCCCCAGCCTCACCTTCCAGCCTCCTGCTGAGCCACTGCTCAGCTCTCCACTGCCTGAACCTATGGAAGGTAAGGCAGTCTTTGGACACAGTCCAGATGATCAGCACCCCCACCTGAGAGCAAAGAGAAGGGTCAAGAGCTAATGAGGTGGGCAAACAGAAGATACCTGGCAGACACGACCAGGAGTTGAAGTAGCTTCCAAAATATCCTTGGCTTCCTCTGTGCTATCATTGTCATCCCATTAGGCCAGAGGGGAGGTGTCCTATTTGGTGTGGTTCCAAGTTTTGTGAACGAACAGGCCTCCTTCCAGGAAGAGTGATTAGATAAACACCTTCTGACTTTAACTCACTAGCCAACTCAAGGACCTTATCTCCCAAGGTCACACCTGACTCAGTATAAAAGCAAATGTTCCTATCAGCATTTTGGGTTGTGATCACTTCTGCCTCCACCACCAGCACCACCACTGCCACCATCATTATCATCATTGTGTAGTGATTACTGGCCCACACTGAGCTACATGAGCCAGTTTGTACTAGGCAGAAACTGGAGACACGATGAATCTCATAGATACATTCTGTGACTTCCTTTGGCTAATAGGACAGCAGACACTTTTAATGGTTTCACAGGCCTAATTGAATTTTGAATGAACATAGGTCTAGAAGTGGGAAGGGAGGTGGCTCTCTCTGGGGTTAAGGAGTAAGTCTGTCACTGCTTGCTGCACTTTCTTACAGGAAAAGTCTTCCTGTTAATTGGGAAGTCTCAGTTTTTATAACTTTTGCATGTCTTATTTGAATGTCCTTATACATTAGAGATTTTCCTTTATTTTTAATTTATCCCTTCCATATTAGTACATTTCTGCATCACACAGGAGGCTCACTGAACACTAAAGGAGAGTTGTCCCAGAGAAGGGATGGTGCATACTCTGCTGCCCAATACATTAAAAACTTTAAGAGTAACAAGTACCCAACTTCAGGTTGGAGTAGTATTTTTTGCTATTATCAGTGTAGGTCAGGAAAAGAAGCGCAGAGAAAAAAAGATATCAAGAAAATCCTGATGTTAGTAGAAAATTAAATATGGAAGAATGGAGACAAAGTGATCTAAAGCAAACAACAACGATAAAGTTAGCTACTTCATCCTGAGAACTTGGGATGTGCTGGGCACTGTGTTGACACTTTACAAAATCCTTCCATTGAATTGGCTCGCTATCTTCACAAAGACAAATGAACTGAGGTAAGACAGCTTGTCCAAGACTAGACACCTGGTAAATGGTAGCGCTGGAGTTAAAAGCTATGCTAAAACTTCTCCTTAGCAACCATCCAGGCTAAAATAGCAAATACACTGGCACATGCTCCACTACTACAATCCTGCGCCATGGCAGATGTTGCTATTGGTCATGGCCTCTGTCCCTCTGGCCCTGCAGGGGCCCACAGTCCTCAACAGCATATTTCCCAGGGTAGCTCTAATTCACTGGCGACGACTGGACTACAATTTGTTAGTCCTTTCTGCTGTCTCCTTATTGTTAACAAACTGTGTGTTTTTCCTACAGGCAGAATAGGAGCCCATCTCTTTTGGCACCTGCCCATGATGTAAAATCCTGGGCCAACATCTTTTCTTGTTTTTTTTTTTGAAACCTTTTTGAAAAAATTGCACAATATAGAATACATACAGGAAACTGAAGAAAACGAAGATGTTACAGTATATAACTCACCACAAGACGGACAGCCACGTAAAAATCACTCAGGGCAATGCAGAGCTCAGAGTTAGCCCTAAAGAAGCCCCATTCCTGCCCCCTCCTGTCAGCATCCCCTTCCACACTAAGAGAATCGCTAAACCCTTAATGCCAAGTTAGGATGTAATTTACTACATGTCTTAGTTACTTTTCTCTCATTGCTGAGACGAAATACCCAACACCCAGCATTAAGGAAGGAGAGGTTTATTTAGCTCACAGTTTGTGGATGTTTCGGTCCATAATCAGCTGGCTCCAAGGCAGGGTGGCAGGGCACTGGGGCAACACTTCAAGGCGGCACAAGACAGCAAAAGCAGCAAGAGCAAAAGGCAGGTGCAAGCAAGGCCTCTTTTCCCTCCTTATATTGTATGCCGGCTACCCACCCACACCCACACCATCTCCAGGCCCTCCTCTTGCACAGGCTCAGGATGAATACAAAGGACGGATCCACCTCTCTGCTGAGTCACATAGTTATCCTTCTGAACTCAAGCTGACACCATGTATCAACCATGACACCACATTAAAGAAAAAAAATCACAAGTCTATCAAAAAATGTAGAAAAATTATTTTATGAAATTCAGCATCTATTTGTTCCCCCAACTTTTATATTATTTTCTGTATTTCTTATTTTTTTGATGCTCTGTGCTTCCACAAATGTTTTTTCCTACCTGCTCTAGAGGTCAATAATTCTGTTTTCACCTAGGCCAAGTTCTTTTAAATCCCTCCACTGCACTTTATATTTTAAGAATTGTATTCTTCACTTCTAAAATATACATTTGGTCCTTTTCCATATCTTCTGGTTTTCTGAATAATTATTGATCTTTACATTGGTCTCTTTAAGTACAGGAAATACAACCATTTTTAGTTTCATATTTGATTAATTTCAGTATCTGGGTCCCCTGTGGTTTTGTTTCTTTTTTCTTTTTCTTTCTTTTTTTTTTTTCTGGTACCAGGAATCGAACTCATGACCTTGCGCTTGCCAGGCAGGCGCTGTGCCACTGAGCTAAATCCCCAGCCCCTTGTGGTTTTGTTTCTATTGAGTATGGTTTCTGCCCATTTTTACTCATTAATTTTGCCTTCTTATAGGCTATTTTGTTAGATTTAATTCACACAAAACAGTCTTTCAAAATAATTTAACAACTTTGATGTTAGCTTTCTCCAGAGAGGATTCATGTTTCTTTCTGTCAGGTATCTTTTCCAAGTTTTAAAAAAGAGAACATTTAGAATATTTTTTCCAGCAGGTCTAACTGTCCTCCTTAGGACAAGTGATTCAAATGATCATATCTGCCGTTTCTGAAAGCCAAAGCAGCCTGAACTTGTTACGGAAGAAACCATACAGGGAAGTCTCCTCATTGTACATAACTTTTCCTACCGCCTTCATTCCAGAACTAGGGATCTGAGTCTTTTAATGCTAAGACATATTCTAAGGGGTTGGTAAATCTTTTCCAGTAAAATTCTTGTAGGGCCAGATCCAGGACAGAGGTTCCTGCAGGGACATACCTGGTGATAAGGTTAAGTGGGAGGACACAGTTGTTTGGTTGTATTCATCATAGACTGTCATTCCTTTTTTCCACGTTCTTGGTGGCAAATGAAATCTACTGCAAAGTTATTAAGTTGAGTTATAAAGATAAGCTGTTATATCTCTATTTTTCTAACAAGTATTTTATACCAAGGCAGCTCATAGCCTCCTCTTTCTTGGCTGGCCTCAAGGTGGAGTGTCACGGAGAACCAAGCCTTTTTTCTTTGCTGTGAACTCATGGTAACCCAATACCATATGTTACCCTTTCTGTGAAACCGAAACAAAATGTTCTTAGGATCCCAGAATTACTTATTTTTTCATTCTGGCTTAAATTACTAATTCATCAATAGCGACTTTGATCAAAGTTTTGGCACTGATCAAAGTTTTTATAGAGGGAAAAAAATCTCCAAATGTTATGCTTGGTTTTAAAAACCTATAAATCTTAGATTTAGTGGAAAATATGTTAAGCTAGTTTCTCTCCTGACATTAATAGCTGTGTGGTCACGTCAAACCATGTCACTTTTTAGGTTTATGTTTGAACGTGTTTAAAATGAGGATATTGTGTGAGAAAGACCATTCAATTTGCCATACATGGAGAAAAGGAATGACAGTCTATGATGAATACAACCAAACAACTGTGTCCTCCCACTTAACCTTATCACCAGGTATGTCCCTGCAGGAACCTCTGTCCTGGATCTGGCCCTACAAGAATTTTACTGGAAAAGATTTACCAACCCCTTAGAATATGTCTTAGCATTAAAAGACTCAGAAAGACCATAAAATTTGCCTGGCTGTTATTTTCTAAATATGTTAAAAAATATTCTAGTACCTTTCCTTTTTCCAATGACTACTATATCTGACATATATATATAGTAAGTACTCAATAAATTAATGACAAATGAATTAATATGTATCTTATATCAAATAATGCTATGTTCTGTAACATATTATATAAGACATATAACTTATATAGTGTATGGGGAATTCCTCACACATGTTAATACATGAATCATTCATTTTGTAATTTAAAAAGTCAAGTATGCTTACATTTCCAGCCTTTTTGGATTAACAGGCACCAGACTCACCCTTTCACCATAAAAATTGTTTAAAACTGGACAAAAACATAAGAAACACCACTTTGTAGTGTAGTCATAAAGCAACACAGGAGTATGACCTTGAAAGAATTGAAGCCATGTTGTTCTGTTTTTCTGCCAAAGCACAACTTCTCCTCTGACCCCCTACAGAGCTAGAGTCCAAGCAAACACTGGCAGTGCCACTGACCCAAGCTGGCCACAGCAATCCCACTGAGCTAACAAGGCAGAGAGCAGATCAGAGTTCGGGAGCTGAAGTGATGTGCTGAGGCACCAAAGAGGAGGCAGCTAGGTAGACAAGAAGCACCGGAAGTTTGTGTTGTGTCACTTGTGTGTCCCTGGCTTAGGAAGATGCTGTGTGGATACTTGGTGAAAGCCCTGAGGTGTGTCAGACAGCAGCTGCTATGGGACTGAAAGCAGAAGACAGATGCGCAGGAACATAAATGCTGGAGAACAGTGGTGTAGGAGTTGGAGTCCTGCCTTGCCATATTGGAGAGATCAAGTCAACATTTCATTTACCACCTGAACAACCAACTCAGGAACCAGGACGGCACACCACAGGGTAAGAACTTTGCCCTAGAGTGATATGTACTCTGGATCTATCCGAAAGCAATCTCGAATCAAGGTCTGACAAAATCTAAAGGGTTAATGGCACTTGAAGTTGAAGGCTTTGGGTTTTAAATTGCTCTGCATCAGCAAACAAAACCAAGCCACTATGGAGCTTGGCCAGTGACTGAACTGTCTGATGAAGAATTAACACTCTTAGGAAGATGACAGAATCTGGAGTCTCTACAACATATTATTCATGTTTCCAATATTCATAAAAATCACTGGATATATAAAGAAACATGAAAGTGTCATCACTAGCTATATAAAGAAATAGGAAAGTGTCATACATAGTCAAAGAAGCAATCAACAGGAGACAGAAATGAGAGTTTTCGGTTGTTGGATTTAGTAGACAAGAATTTTAAAACAGCTGTCATATATAGGCTTAAATGAAAGGAAAACATATTCAATGAAATGAATGAGTATATGGTGTTAAAGAGGGAAGAGAATTCCAGAATAAATGGAAATTATAAAAGGGTACAAAGTGAAAATTCTATAACTGAAAAGAAATTATAGAAGGGAAAATTTACTGAATAGGCTCAATGAAGACACAAACAGCAGAACAAAAAGTGAGTGAACTGGATGGAAATTATACAAATTTTGAGACACAAAGAAAAAAAAAATGAAGAAAACCAAACAAGGCCCAAGGGACCAATAAGATGATATACAATAGCCAAACATACGTATAATTGGAGTTCCAGAAACAGAAGAGTGACATTGGTGCAGAAAAAAAAAATATCTGAAGAAATAATGGCCAAATTTTTTCTCCAGTGTATGGATGGATCTTAGAATCTCAGCAAACTCCAAGCAGAACAAATCTAATGAAAACCACAGTGAAGTATATTCTAGTTAAACTTCTAAAAAAACTACCTAAGTGGTCTTTATTATTACCATTATTTCTAATTAAGTCATAGGCATCTTGCTAATGGTTGTTTGTTTAAGGACCTCTGGGAAAGGGCCAGGCATGGAAGAGAATCAACCGTGTAGCTCCTGAGTTAAGGAGTTCTTCTGGCTTCTGTGACTCTTACCTGCTCATGATCAGTGTCTAGCAAATGCTGACTTCTCATATGACATACCTTCTCTCTGAACTGTCTGATCTCTACTGTATTGTATTGGGAGCTGAAAGAGTGAAGGGGCTTGCCCAAGGTCACACCCATCAGTGACTATCTCAGGTCTAGAATTAATGACTAAATAGAAATTCTCAGGTTACTTCTGTTCTCTATCATAGAGGCACAGAATGTTGATGCTCAGAGGAATTTTAAGGCTTATATAAATTAGAGTTTGCTGGAAGAACAGAACCAATAGAAAATATATGTGTAAGCATGCAAGGAGATTTACTTGGGAGGTCTACAGGATCAGAGGCAGGAGAGCCTGTATTGGCTGTCTGTGGGATCAGAGGCAGAAGAGTCCACAATGCATGGTGGGGAGCCTGATGATCCAAAAGCTGCTCAGTTAAAAAGGATGGAAGCCACAGAACCATAGGGATCAAGGATGCAGCACCAGCCCAAGGTTAGATGGGTAGAATCCTATTACAGAGTTGCTAGTGTAAGTCTACATTGGCAGGGTGAAGAAATGAGAGACTGATGCCCACAGGGGATGTTGAAGACTGCAGCTCTTCTAAAACAAGGACACTTCCTTCTTCTTTCCCCTTTTATCCTGTCCAGGCTACAAAGCTTATTGATTGGTGCAACTCACATTGGGGGGGGTTTTTCCCCCTCAGTTTCCTGGCCTATATGTCATTCATCCACAGATGCACCTAGAATGATTCTTTGTTAATTTAGGCATTTCTTCATCATTCAAGGTGACCAATCTTGATTAATGGTTCCAGGGCTAATGCAGTTTAGCCTTATCCTTTCACAGATAAGGAAACTGAAAGTCAGAGGCCAAAGGACAAAGTCACATATCTGGCCAGATGTTAGATCCTGGGTCTCTTCCCTTGCAGGAATGGAATGCCCCCCTGCCCCACATTTCATCATAATTCTCAAGGTGGTGACAGTACCATTTCTCACCAGCACCAGAAAAGTCACAACCCCTTAGAACACAAAAAACCAACTACCCATCTGTGTATTGTCCTTAATCTCTAATGCCAGGTGGGGTACCCCATACCCACTGTGACTCCTCTTTATGGGAAAAATCATGCTCTCTTTAGCAAGAGACCCAACTGTTCCATTGAGCTTTTCCCACTGGGAGACAGTCTGCACCAGTCACCATGTTTAGCTTTGAGGAGGCACTTGGGAATGCACTTTCCTGTCTGTACATTAGAGGTAATGTCCCTGACTTAGCGCCGGCTAGTCAGCCAATCAAGCTCTTGGAGTCTGAAAGCATTGCCCCGATGCTTTACATTGCTTTTAGTCAGTGGTAGCCCTAACATTGATCGCCACCTACATTTTATTCTCAAATCAAAAAGGGAATTCTCATCACTGGAGGAATCTGTGCATGTTAGTAAGTGATTCCTGAGATGAGGCTGTGTGATAGGATTCATTCTGTGTCATGTTATTTTTTTACCGTGTTGTATCCAGAGCGCCAAATAATAGAGATTTTCTCAGTTGAGTCACACATACTGTTATTGATTTACCTTTCAGTAAAGCGCCATGACAGCAGAGACCGGAACTTGTGAAATGTGCTCTTGTAAATTAACCTACTTTGCTGCCTGTGGGTTGTCTTTGCTTTTTTCACTCCCTGATGTGGGGGATTTCACAATCTCTAATCTCCATCAAGAGGTAAATGTAAAAGAGCTTTTGTGCCTAGAAGGCCTTTACAGGGGAAAGCTCATCCCTGTCCGTGGCATACTCATTGTTAACCTCACTTTATATATAAGAGAAACTGAGGCAGAGAAGTAAGCAGGGAAGCAGGCCCGAAGGGGGCAGCACAGCTAAAACTATGGTTTCATCCTGGACTTTGAGCCTAGGAGTCATGTTTCAGGGGTGCCTGGAAGAAAGAGGCACAAGAACATCCAATCAGAGGACAGAGGAGGCCCAGGGAGGATCCATGTGCAGTGACAGATCAGGAATCACTGTCAGGTGAGGTGGGGAAGGGTGAGAATCAGTTTGCAGTGGCTGCAAACATGGAAGGAACGGGGAGGCTCTGGGGTTTGGGAAGGTGGGACCCTATTCTAAATCTTGTTTTGACAGGCAAGCCATGCTGACTTGGGACTAGCAGGCCAGTGAGATGCACTCATTGGTTTTCCTTGCTGAAGCCAATTCCTGTGTTCTCAGGAACATAGCCTGTGGGTTGCCCCAGGCAACAAGCTGGGCCGAGGCTACCACATTCCCTGTGCTTGCTTCCTTCCTAGTGTGTACACACCAATATGTGCCAGGATTCTGTGAACTCCAAGACCACAAAACAGGGGAGCTACCGTATTCTTGTAGAGTCATTGCTTCAGATAGTACAAGAACCCAGTTCCACCTGCCGCTGGCAGGTAGCTTTATGATTTCAGGTAGACCATCAAACCTGCTGGCTGCAGTGCTCCTGTCTGTGCAATGGACACTTGGTCAGACTTGATGCTTATAGTCATTTCCAGCTCAAATATTCAGAGTCAGGAACAGGGCCACAAGAACAGCACTGGGAACATTGTATTTTGGAAGAGGTGGTACAGAAGGTGGCCTGGAAGATGCTGCAGAAAGTTGGGCCATGAGACTAGGGAGCTTCTGGTTATCTGAGAAATAGTGGCCCTTAGCACATTCCCACGTCCTTGTAGGAAGCTTTGCACTTTTGTTTAAGACCCTCTGGCATATAAGGAAACTTTTAGGGCAAAAGGGAAAAAAAGCAGAATAGAAAATAAGTAATGGTGGAGAGGGTGCAGTCAGTGGAACAAGGTGGGTGAGCAGAGGGCAGCAAGCAGTATGCCCTGCAGCAAGGTGGGCTGGTGTGCAGGGAATGACATACGGGAGGAGGAGGGAGGGGAGAGACTGCCTAAACCCTTCAAGTTACAGACACAGGACAGAGGTGCCAAGGGTGAACTGCCCTGCCTGAGGCCACCTGGCTAACCTCTGGATTCTGGGTCCTCTGCCTGCTACCTGGGTTCTAATGTACCACAGCACTGGGCTAGCACTTTAGGGATTATATCACATTGATGAGGATTCAGGAAGCCCAGGAAAATGGCGACACAGGTGGGTCTTCATGTTTCAGTCTTCTCCAAAGTATGTCATTTTAGGGACTGACTGACTCCTATATGACTTGGAGAACCTGCCCTAGGCCGACTTTCCTGCATCAAACCTGGAATGGTGCCATGTTTTTAAATACAAGTGAGGGTATCCGGCTGTTTGCCAGGACCACACCCAGGCCAAGCCCTCCACCTATCTGGCACAGAGCAGGTGCACCCTTGGGTCATGAAATCTTTGCCTGGGAGAATAACAGTGTTTGTAAATCCACCAAGGCTTCAGTTATGAAAAGCAAATTCTAGGCAGGATGACATAACTGCCCCTGAAGCTTAAATGTGTGAAAACACTCAGGAAAGTTGTTTTTAGTAGCTCTAATATGCCCCTGGTGGGTGTGATTAACCAGCAGTGTTTGCTAATCAGCACGGCCAGTTTCACAGTCATGAATCCCCAGGAGGGAAGAACCCATTAGAGGAGGAAAACTGCATCTCGGGATGAGTGTGGTTCACCTGGGGACTTGGACATGCAGGTGAGTTTTTAACTGCTGCAGCAAGCATCTTTAAGTGAAGGATTCTATGTGAGTCAGTTTTCCATCACTGTGACAAAATACCTGAGATAATCAACGGGGAGGAGGGAAGACTTGTTTTGGCTTACAGTTTTGAGGCTTCAGTCCATGGTTGCTGAGCCCCCACTGTTTCTGGACATGTGGTGCAGTAGAGGATCATGGTGCAAGTGTGTGATGGTTGTCTCATGGTAGCAAGATGAGAGAGAGGAAGAGGCAGGTGTCCTAACATTGCCTTCAAGGGCATAGCCCGAAGGACTTAACTCCTTCCTACCAAGCCTCACCTCCTAAAGGTTCTACCACCTTCCCAAACACAGTTGGCTGGATGCCATGTCTTCAACACACGGGTCTTTGAGGAACACTCCAGATCCAAACCACAACAGATTCATTCTATGTACAACAGTGAAAAAGGACTGTTGGGTGTCAGCCAGCATAGGATCATCTGGCAGAGCACTCTGCAGAACACAGGGTGCCCCATCTGTGGCCTCTGGAATGGAGATTGCAGGGCCTGGGAGAGCAGTAGTCTGCCTGGGCCTGGCTCTGACCACAGCTATGCTACCAGCAAGCTGAGTCCAGGGTTGGTTCATGATCTATTGTCAACTCTGACACCGTTGTAGATTTCCAAGCCTTTTAGCCATCTCTCTGAAGTGCAGTCTTTTGGTTTCCAGTGCACAGGGAACAGAATGCGCTGCTTAGAGCACCGCCTACTGATGTGACATCGGGCACCCGTTTCTGTCTGTTCCCAGCTCACCATTCTTGCCCAGTTCTCACTACTTCCTTCTCAGTGGTGGGATTGATCCATGCGCATGCCAGCCAGTGCTGGCCCAGACAGGGTCCCTAAATGTACTTTCATCTCTACCTTGCTCCTTCTCCATAACCCTCACGGCTCACAATCCACCCTTCCTTCTTCATAATACTTTTCCAGACCATCACAGCCCTGGTAAACTCTTCCCTAGAATCCATCTCATTTTACACACCATGCAAATCAAAAAATCATCCAGGAACCTCTCTGCTATTTCTTGATCTCCAGTTATTTAACTCTTGAATATTTTTTTGTTTTTTAAGCTGTACATCTTCTTTCTCTTGATGATAACTTTGTTCTATATTTCTACAAATATCCACTGTAATTCACCTGGACACTCACTAGGAGCCATTTAGCTCAGGGGCAAAAGCGCCTGCCTGGAAAGCGCAAGGTCGTGAGTTCGGTTCCCGGTACCGGAAAAAAAACAAAAAAACAAAAAAACAAAACAAAACAAAAAACAAAACAAAAAAAAAAAAAAACAAGGAGCCAGGCCTGTGTTAAGTGCTGTGCTGCATTAACTAATTTTATCTTTTCAACAGATAAGATCGGTTATCTGGGATCGGTTCTATTGTTATTCTTACTTTACAGATGAGGAAACTAAGGCACAGAGAGGCTTAGTAAATTCTCCAAGGTCACAGAGTGAGTGAGTGACAGAGTCAGGCAATCTGACTTAAAAGCACTGCGTCTCAAGTCCTTCCTGCAGATTCCTATGGAATCTACTTTATGGTGTTGGCGGACTGATTAGTGTGGATTTATCTCTGGGAAATATTGCTAATGTGAACAAGGACAATAAGGAGAGGCCGACCCCGCCCCACACACGATGCTCCTTCTCACTTTTGCTTCTATTCTGTGTGATGCCAGAAATAACACTTGCAACTTTCATCCTGAGAGAGCTAGTATTAAAATTTTCACGTTTTAGAGAAAACGTATCCTAAGAAAGGTCCTTAGTGCACACATGCATCCTGACAGATGGGCAGAGTGGTCGGTGCACCTCTAGTCTGATGCCCAGCTCAGACCTCGGCCTCAATAGATACGCATGCTGAGTGGAGGGTAAATGAAGCTGGCCTTGCATGGAAGTAGCTTGTCAAATAGATCACAAATTTGGGCTGCTCAGGCTTTGTTGAAGATCTCATAAATTTAAAAGATGCTGTCTCACCTCCATCTGCCTGCTCCCTTTATTCGGTTCTCCCTTTCAAGTTTCTCTCCAGGAGGACATATGGGTTATGCAGAAAGGAGGAAGTGACCCCTTGCTTATTGTTCCACAAACAAATATACTCCTCGCGTATACATTGCAAATATTGAAACACAAGTCTCTATATTTATTGTTCACGTTCATTGTGTAATGTTTATGTTCCATATGGCTTATCCTTTGGTGCAATATGCATGCTTCACAACACTTCTGCTGTGGGAGGGTGGCTGCCTCACCAGCAGAGGGACTGGTTTCCTCTATCACAGAAGAGTGTCTGTGAAGCAAAATGACCAAATCCTTCCAAGGAGGCTTAACTCTTCCTGACCACCACGATTCAGTTCCATCATTACAGACCTGCAGGTGGAGACAAGGCCTCTTCTTCAAGAAGTTGCCTCTGTTGTGGATTCCTAGATATTCTGTCTAATCTAATTCTCCTTTATAATGCACTGCAGCAGGAGTGGCTCTCAATATATGCATGTTTAATGAAGAGCTTCTGTGCTATAGTAATTGTTGTAACTGTTTCTGCTGATGATAATCTCAATTTTTTTGTGGCCACCTGCACTATTTGTTCTCAGTTACCTATTTATACTTCTCTGTAAGCAGTGTATACAACTGTCCCTAGTAGCCATGGGAGGTGGGTTCCAGGCCCTCTGCAGATACCAACGTCCCAGGATGCTTAGTTGCCTTATAAATATGGTAGAATATTTGCACACAATCTATAAATATCCTCCCATGTCTTTTCTGGATTAGTTATGATTCAAACTACAATGTAAATGCTGTATAAATAGCTGTTACACAGTACTGTTTAGGGGATACCAGGGTGAAATGTCTGTACATGTTCAGTACAGACTCATTTTGAAAAAATATATTTTCAATCCACTAGTGGTTGACTCTGTGGATATACTTATAGAAAGCTGGCTGTACTTTGTCCTATTATCTTTGACACTGGCTGCATGATTTTTTCTGGCCAATGGGACACAAGCAGATGTGATGTTAGTCACATGCAAGCATAATCCTGGAACTGTTTGTGTAATATAGATATGTAACTCCTTTTGTGAGGATCTGCCCCTGCCATGAGGACAAGGCCAGCATGGTGGCTGCTTCTACAACCTAGCTGGTCCATCCTGGAGCCCTGTGGAGCCCAGAGAGCCACACTGACCAACCTCCTCATGTGCCATGAACCAGGTATACATGAGTCTGATTGTAAGTCACTGAGCATTAGGGATTGTTTGTTCTGCAGCAAAAGCTGACTGACGCACTCTTTTATTACACTGTCAAGCTCCTCAAGTGTAAGGATGGCATTTATCTTTAAAATATGTCATAAATTGAACACAGTGCTGTAAAATCCAGGCTCCTGATAAGTATTTTCATACCAGGGTAAGATTTATTATGTCCATGGCAGCTTTGTTAGCTGAAGCTTTGGATTAATTCATAGTTTCGAGCACTGACACATTGGCTGTGCCACTGTAAGCGTCTTAGAATTAGGTTCAGGGATCTCACCCTCTCTTCTTATCCCCCTAATGTCAGTCTGTTGGGTTATGGCTGAATTGTTTAGGCTTCACAAAAGTGGAACTGCGTGTTGGTCATTATATGTACTGTTCCTGATCCTGAGCTCCCTCAAACGGTTGGGGCCAAGGAGAGGAAGCCTGCTTTATGTGTTGTGTGGCTCAGCTCTGTGCTGCTTTTGAGCTTGAAAGCATCCACCATCTTTGCCCAGACGGTCCCACTGCAAAGAAAACAATTAACTTCGCTTTTACTTGGTAAATTCTCTATATTGTCTAGAAACCAACCTAATCATTGCGCAGAAATCAGAGACACTATAAGGCACAATTCTAAGCTTTAAGGGGCCCTTCACATAACTGAAGAGAGTTGATATATGTGTGAAAATATAACAGGAGGATACACAGCTTTTAATTATTTAAAAGAGGTGGTCTAATATGGTAGGCAAAAACTGGGACTAGAAGTTGGGAGGCTTGGCTCTAGTCCTAGCTCTGCTGCTGGTTAATTAAGCCTCAGGAAGACCTTTCCACTGTGCTGTGCAGGCAGAGAAAGAGACCAACAGGTTGATATAGGGTTCCCCATGTCCATGCGGCTTTATGACTCTAAGAGATATCACTGAGCCGCATAAACGTGACCAGCAGCTCAGTGCATGGCACAGGCAGCAAGGGCACTGTGTTCAGAGGGCCTGTTTGTTTTCCTGTCCCTTGCTCCCATCTCCAAGCTGGTCTGCTTCCACCCCAGGCTCCCGTGTCTCCCGTGTCTGGAGTCATGAATTGATGGTGCTGACCCAAGAAGATAAAACCTCAGTCAACAAGCCCAGAATTTCCCCCAAATACCATGAATGGAAGAAGGATATGAAGGGGGTTCTCCAGGAGCATGTGAGCTGGGATTTGCTAGAGCTGATGCAGGCACCCAAAGCTGCTGTGCTTCTCCCTGTGGGCCATCCACAGTGGGCAGAAGGAGAACTGTTGATGTGGCCGATGGACAATACCTCCCAATGAAGGGACACTATCTCCCTTTACCAGAAAAAGGAAGCCAAGTAGCACCCCATGGGAAAATGAGTTCTTATCATGACAGGTGTGGGTTTTATACAGAGGGCTTCGGATAGATCCCCCATTTGACATGAAAGGAGGACAGGGCTGAGAGAAAAGGCAAGGCAGAACTTTCAGAGCATCCAGTGATGCTTTTATGATGTTCTCTGGAAAAATACAGAAGGTACAGATAATCTTATTGGCTAAAATCCCCTGTGAGCCTCGGGGATTAGCCAGCTCTGATCCCTTGGCTCGTTTGCAGCAAATGTATTTAAATTCCCAGCCCGGGCCTGCAGGCTGCTCAGTTGGCGAGGGGGCTGTTGTCTTTGTGCAGCCTGGTTTCCTCTGGCCGTGTGGCCACTGTGCACTTTGTCCGGGTGTTCCTAAGAGCTGGGGCAGCGTGTGTTTTGATGCACTTGCATGAGAACTTGGTTCTTTAAATCAGAGAGACTCATTTTTAAGAAAACTCTCCATTCGCAGGAAATCAGGTTCCTCTGCAAAGCGCTCTTGGCAGTTTAGCAAAGGGAAGTTGTGACAAAGTAATATTGTACACAGGAATAACAGCATTACTTACTCGGCACTCCAGACACCAGCCGCAGGGGGCGCAGCACGCGGAAAGCCCTCAGCGCTTTCACGTCAAATCCAGCGCCTTTCCCGCCTAGAGCGTTTGCCCCGTCTGCTTTGGTTGCTTGTTCTAAAATTGCACTAAAAAGCCTAGAAAAGAGGGTAAAGAAGAGATGTCAGGCTGGGTTTTGTCGTCCAGCTGGGGCTCCGATCGCTGCATGAAGCCTGAACTAGCAGAGTTTACGGGCACCACAGGGGCGACCCCGGGAGGACCCACGGTGGCTTTAGTTGACAGCCCCTCAGTGGGGGCATCACCCACGTTGAGGGTGTCACTACAGCTCGGAGGGGGCTGGGCAAGGTAAGGGGTGGGCCCTTTGCCATCTGAAAGGCACGAGAACACATCTGGCTTTGGGCAAGTTGGGAGTCCTAGATGCAAGTGTAAAGCAGGGGACTTGTCCTTTTTGGGGTACCCTCTGCTGCCCCCCATGCTCCCTCTCTCATGAATACCAGGCGCCATATATGCTCTCTCCTTGCCTACTCTCTTCCTCCTAATGACTCCCTCTTTTGATTTCTTCCAGGCCACACAAATAATCTCACAGAAGTCTACTTAGCACCGGCATATAACAGCTGCTCTGAAGCTGTGTGCTGGAAGAATAAACGAATGACTGCACGGCTGGATGAAAAAGTTGAAAGTGGGAGCAGAATCACACACTGAAGCACGTGACTGAGATGGAGATCTCAGCTCAGACACTTTCTGTCTGGACCTGCACATTCATTTCTCCAACCAAATGAAGACTTACTATGTGCCAGACCCTGTTCTAGACCCTGGAGCTACAGCAAAATGGGCAAAACTCTTGCCTTCATACACAGGGGAGACAGAAACTGAACCATCAGTAAAGAGATGCTGTATGTTTGGAGAGTGGTGAGTGCTGAGAACAGGAGTGTGCAGGTAAGAGGACGCCTACGGGGTGAGGGTGGTGGGTTTCCTCTTCATGTAAGGCTGGGAATGGAGCTCTGCTCTGGTGACATCTGAGCAGAGACCTAAAGAAAATAAGCGAGAGACCCTGTAGCTGTCTAGGGTGGCTGTTCCAGATGGAGAAGAGTTGGAGCTGGCGCCCAAGGAATGGGCAGAGAGTTAGAGGCTCACCAAGCCACCAGGGTGGCTGGGGCAGAGGAGGTAAAGGGCAGAACGATGCGAGGTGAAGTCAGAGAGGAAAGGGAACTCCAGTTTGTTCTTGCTTTCTCTGAGATGCAAACCAGTAGGGATTCTGAGCAGAAGCGTGACATACCTGACTCAAGTCTGAAAAGAGTCACTCTGATGTTGAAGGAGAAAAATATCCGATAGTGGGCAAGGTCAGAAGCAGGCTACTGCAATAGTCCAGGTGGATCTCGTGGGTCTTAGCCCAGGCGCTGGTGATGAAGGCAGTGAGAAAGAGTCAGACACTGGTTTTATTTTAAGATGGAGATGGTGGGTTGGTTGATGGGCTAGTTGTGAAGTGTGAGAAAAGAAAGGTATAAAAGATGGTTCCCAAATTCCACCTGAGCAGCTAGGAAGATGAGCAGTGTTGGATTGGGGACCCAGGCCTTGACTGTGGACCTTTCAGGACTGGAGCTGCTGATTAGGCACCTGAATGGGTATCCTGAGTCTATTATGTTTGGAGGTCACAGGGAAAGTCTAGGCTGGAGTCCAAAACTTGTTAGTTGTACAGATTGTATTTAAGGTTGGGTCATGCAAAATCACTCAGGAAGCTAGCGAAGAGGGTGAAGATATGAGAGGAATGAATATGGGCTCCCCAACACTGACAGGCACAGAGAACAGACACCAACCAAAGAGGTTGATAAGGAGTAACTTACAGGGCTGGAATGATGCTCTGTGCAAAAACTAGTCAGTCAGAAGGCAATGCTTAATTTTGTCCAGTGCTGCAGGTAGCATGGACGGGAAGCTGACCAAGGGACTTAGCAAAACGAACCCCACGGAGACCTAGAAACTTCTGTTTGATGGATTCATAGGGGTAAAAGCTTAATATATTAAAGGGTTAAGACAGAATAGAGGAGCTGTGCATGCCTATAATCCCAGCACTTGGGAGGCTGAGGCAGGAGAATCGTTGCAAGTTCCAGACCAGCCTGGGCTACAAAGTAAGTTCAAGGCCAGCCTGAACTGCACAGCGAGATCCTGTCTCAAAAAGAAAAAACAAACAAACAAACAACACCAACAACAAAAAACAAACAAACAAAAAAACAGAATGGAGGAGAAGCTAGGGACAGTGATCACAGACAGCCCTCTCTAAAAGAAAGACAATGTAAGCCACAAATATGAGCGACATATGCAATTTAACTTTTCTAATAACCACATAAAAAAAGTAAAAACAAACAGGTGAAATTAACTTTGGTAACATATTTTTATCTAACCCAATTTTGGCAAAATAGCATTGTTCTTGTAATAAATTTTTAAAGTGATTAATGAGTTTGTCAACCTTTTTTGTTTAAAGCTTTGGAATATGCGGTGTATTTTGCACTCACAGCATATCTCAGTTCAGATTAGTCACATCTGCAGTGCCAAATGGCCACATGAAGCTAGTGGCTACTGTATGGACGACTCTTTGGGGGAATTTTACTGTGCAAGTGAGCAGAATAATGGGTGTAGAGTCAAGAGAATGTTGGATAACATGGTATATTTGTCGTGAGACAGAAAGTTTAATGGCACACAAGCAAAAGGAAACCACTCCTGGAAGAACTGACATCCTTCAGCAGGCAGGAAGGGGCGACTGCACACTGAGGGTATCGCCTCAGGGGAAGGGGCAGCAGAACGTGGTTCAGATCGGAAGCCACTTTAGAATGTACAGACGGGATTGTGGGCAGAGATGATTGTATTTGTTTTCTCGGCAAAAGAGGCACCAAGGTCATCAGTTAAAAATGTGAAAAAGGCAGAGCGTACTAGAAGTTTGAAGGCAAAGATATGAAACAATCACCTAAGAACGTAGAAAAATGAACGGAGCAAAAGCGTGCCATAAGATAGGCAGGTATTACCAAAGCCTGGCTTGAAATTGGAGCTCACAAGTGTGAAGTGATACTCAGCCTGGCTTTGTATATTTCTCTACCCTTTTTAGTACCAAGTAAGTCTCTGTCTATTTGGGTTTTATTAGGATTGGTGCTCTTCTAGGTGAGCAAATAAACGAAGAGGGGAATAAACAAGCTGAGGAGATACTCCTGTGAGTTGCTCAAGTGATGCAGCGTGACATCTAAGCTGGCTGGAAGGAGGAATGGACATGAGGGCAGAAGAAGAGAGAGAATGTGGTAGGATGCATGCATTGTTGGAATCAGGGTGCAGGAGGGAGGCAGACGGAAAGAGAGGTGGTGTTGGATGAAGAGCAAGAGGTTAGGTCTGAGATTACAGCGAGGGTGTAGGTAATAGTTGCAACAAGGATGTTGGCTATAACCAGGGGAGCAGGCAGCTGAGACAGGGAGGAGGTCAGGATCCCTGGAGAAGACATCAAGGGACCCAAGAAGCTGGTGGGGAGGCGTGATGGCAGAGGGGCAGAGCATTGCAGAGAGTCAAAGTGCAGCCGAGTCCACATCTTCAAGGTATACTGAGGAGGGACTCAAAGGTGTGCACAGCACTGCCATAAGGAGTAGGGACACAAAGAACGAAACCAGAGGGCTTCAGGAATGAGAAGGTACGGGCCCCTCCCCATCTCCACCGGAAGGAGACCTCTGGGAGAGACACTGGCTGCCTCCTCAGAGGCTGCCGGGCGTGAGGAGCTTGACAGAAAGAGAAGAGGAGGACCAGAAACCAAGCTGAGGATTTAGGACAGAGTCGGACCTGATTTGTAAAGAAAGTTTTACTGGAATTCACGCTCTCTTTACATATCACCACTTTCCTGCCACAGCAGCAGACTCTAGCAGTGGGGCACAGACTACATGTCACACAAATCTGAGAGTGGCATCTGGCCCCTTCCAGACGCTATCCGGGGACCCCTGAATTAGTGGCAGTCTGTGGGGAGCAGAGGGCGCAGTATGGCGGGAAGGTTTCAGGAGCTCGGTGGAGATAGGAAAGGGCTTCAAGGCCAGAGCTGCATACCTGGCTTCTGGCGCCTCTAACCCATGTTTTACAGAGCAGCTGCCCTTCTGTGTGTTTTAGGTATTGGACCTCTGAGTAAGGCTTTGTTTGAACATAGTCTAGGTGAGCAAATAAACAAAGAGTCTGGAGTTATAAAGAAGATTTGTGTAGCTTGCATGAAGCTCTGGCTCATTCTGAAAGAGAGACAGAGAGAGAGGGAGAAAGACAGAGCGAGAGGGAGAGAGACAGAGAGAGAGAGAGAGAGAGAGAGAGAGGGAAAGGGGGCACTGGGGCTGTAGCTCAGTGGTAAAGAACTTGCCTAACATATATGAGGTCCTGGGTTCCATCTCCAGCACCACAAAATTTAAATTAAATAAATACATAAATAAATAAAATTTAAAAAAATATGGACAACCTTGGCCAGACAATATCTAACATCGTCCAGCTCTTAGATTCTTTTGCTCAGTCTGTCAATATGATGGTTTCATATGTTAGTTAGATACTTATGCCTCGAATCTGAGTCAGAAGTTGCCAGGATGGAGGGATGGGTTTCTTTCTCTGTGAAGGCAATGTTCTTTCCACTGAAATCTAGATCCCTAAAACCTGAGAAAATTGAGACCAGTTTTGCAAGTTGGTCAAACAGCAGCCCAAATCCAAACCAGATTTTGTTCCCAGTATTTCCTGGAAGAAAGCAGTATGCTTGTTGGAGTACAGGATGTTCACAAAATATTATTTAGGAAAGGGAGCAGAGATTAGATTACTTTCTTCCCTTTTAACCCTTACTGCCAGCTTGAGACTCTTTATGAAGTGTCTGATTTTAATTTTGAACTGGTAGAAAACTCATAAATGGGTGTTAGAGATGCTGTTGGCTTGGAGGCCTGGTGCGTTTCTCCTCGGTCAGACAGTGTCAAGGTGAAACCACTGCTTTGTGCTTCCCGTTCTCCAAGCCCTGGGTTCTGATGGGGACGCTTGGCTGGGATTTCAAGAGAGTTGAGTTTGGCAGTGCTGCAGCAGGTCGTGAAAGCCTTTTTCTTTTCTCTCTCTCTTTCTTTGTTTCTTTCTCTTTTTCCTTTTTTGCAGTACTGGGGATTGAACCCAAGGTCTTCCCTTGAGCACATCCTCAGCCCTATTTATTTTATTTTATTTTTTATTTTGAGACAGGGTCTTGCTAAGTTGCCCAGGCTGAGTTTAAATTTATGATCGTTGTGCCTCAGGCTCCCAGAGTGCTGAGATTAGAGGTGTGCGTCACTGTACCTGGATACATTAGACATTTTAAGAGGCTCAAGAAAGCTCAAGAATCAGAGAGGCAGGGCTGCCATATTTGTAAGGAGAAAGGACACAACAAAAGACTTGGTGACTGGGTAGAGTCTCTTCGGGGATCTACTGAGAGTCTTCGTGTCTTGAGTTGGGGCAGAGGTAGGTGGCTGAGAGGCCTCTGAAGTTCCCTCCACTTCTCCTCAGTGGTCCCATCCACCCAAGACTCTTCTGCTTTGGGAATGAAATGCCTCTTGTCATACACCACCAGCATGGGAATGAAGAGGCGTGTGTGTGTGTGTGTGCGCATGCATGCGCACACGACTGTATCAGGTAGGCAAGCCAGCCTTCTTCCCTTCTGATTTGTGGGAGGCCAGAAAAAGCCATCGTCTAAGTAGCTATGGAGGGTGGTCCAGGAAAGCAGGTCTTTCCCAAAGGACACAGGAAAGCACAGGGATACCCACTCAATATTGTAAAGGGGGGTAAAAAAAAGAGACCCTGCTGGAGAGAGGTGGGGAGCCATACCCTCTGGGGATGGGGGGCTATTTCTCTAGCTAGAGGATGAAATACAGATGGATGGAGAAGCTCTATGTCCCGTTCCTCTGGAGAAGAGAAACTACAGGTTACAGATGGTCATATATAAGAGCAAGAGGAACAAAGCCCAAAGCTGTGAACCACAAGCCTCCCTCCCAGGACTCCTGTTCAAAGGTTCTCAGTTTTCTTGGCTCCTGTTCCAAAGGTTTTCTTGTCTCCACTTCCCACGAGCGGGCAGGGCACATGGAGTCAAACCCAGCTCCTTCCATAAACATGAGAAGAAAATGTAAGTCTCTGCCTAAACAAAACGCATCTTGTGACTCTCCCCATCTCTCCACTGGCCCCAAAGCATCAGTTCTCATCTCTGAGGCTCTATTCTACGCATGCACTGCGGGCTCCCAGGGGACTGAAGCCTTGAGGAAGATGCTGAGCTTAAAGAGGATGTAGGGCCATTTTGAACTGCCCACCCTCAGGACCTCCACTGTGGTTCACTAAGTTCATTCAAGACATTTGTTTAGCCACCCTGTATTTATTCTGGCGTGAACAGAAGCAGTGAAACTTATCACGTCACCTACCCCCCAACCCTGAGTCTCTTGTAGCCAGATTTACACCTAATAACAAATAATCTTAGTGTTCTTCGGGTCACCCAAACATCCCTGATGTTTATCTGGCCGAAGTGTGTCATTTATTAGCCAGGCAACATGAGGACAACACAGGACAAACCCCAACACAGCTCCAAACAACCCTTATGGCCATCCAGATGGCCACAGGCAAGGAAATAACTTGTGAGTGATCTTGATTTGCTCCTGTGTTATTTCCTGCAGTACAGACCAGGCACTCCCACAAGATTTTGAGTGGTAAGAGCCCTGGAGAAATTCACAGTGGCCTGGATCTCTACTGAGATGGCACAGAAGGATTCACCAAAAACAGGTTCCTGGGATAAGAGCCTCCCAACAGTCTATTCCTGACACTGAAGCCTACTGGGACTGGGGAGAAGCAGGGCAGGGGGGCCGCTGGGCTCCAGGTGATACTAGGCTGGCTCAGAGGAGGCAGCCTTTCTTCAAGTAGGAGCTGCTGTAAAGGCGACCTCCTTCTACAGAACCACACACGAGTTGTTGGAACTTCCTCCTCTCCATCTTAATGAATTATATTTCACACAGCACATGTAAGCTTGTTAGGTACAAATATTTTATGGAGAATCTTTTCAGGAAGTCACCAATTTCTTGATAAGGACATCATCACTTCCAAATTTTATTTAAGATTTTTGTTTTTTTTTTTTTTTTGGTTTTTTCTTTGGTACCAGGAACCGAACTCACGACCTTGCGCTTGCCAGGCAGGCGCTTTGCCTCTGAGCTAAATCCCCAGCCCCTTATTTAAGATTTTTGACACTGCTTTTTATAAGCCTCTACTGATGTCCTATGCTAACATGAAGCAGTGTTTGGGGAATGGTCCCTCTGGTCTGAGCTTAGTTATCCATCACCCTGGCCTTTCAGAGTTACCTGTCTTCTCACCCAGCTGATCAGTCCGGTTTCTTGGGGTCACAGCACAGAGCCACTGTAGAGGTGACAACAGGGGGGAGGGCAGTATGCATTGACATCCGGGGCACCTGCCTTACCCTGTGCCCATGGCCTGCACACTCCCAGGCAGGCTCACTGATCTGCTCAGGGATACGGCAGGGGAATTGCTCAGGAGCTTGCTGGGTCTGATGTAGCCAGAGGGGATAAAAGCACTTAGAGGAATCACGTCGGTTGTGTGGAGGACTTTGGTTCCATAAAGACCACTCAGATTCAAGTGGGTGTGCATGTCTCTCTGTGTGTATACATGTGTGTGATGTGTGCATATGGATGTGCGTTTTCACACATGTGGGAGCAGTGGTAACAGCTCGTACATGTGGGAGCAGTGGTAACAGCTCCTCTCTCTCTAAAGTCTGAAATCAAAGTGATTTTTAACAAATCCTTTCACTGTCTGAACTCAAGTGCAGCGACATCCAAATAAAAAAGAGATACG
This sequence comes from Chinchilla lanigera, assembly GCF_000276665.1. Lineage (NCBI taxonomy): Eukaryota > Metazoa > Chordata > Mammalia > Rodentia > Chinchillidae > Chinchilla > Chinchilla lanigera. Next base: position 4,958,974 of record NW_004955454.1, on the reverse strand, counting down.
AACACAGAAGGAACAAAGGTATGCATAGGTAAGGTGAAGGACAGGAGAAAGACAGCAATACTTACCCTACAACCACAATGATAAAATCTAGTAAGTTCCAACCATTGCGGAGGTAAGCATTGGGGTGAAAGAGAAGTCCATAGGCGATAACTTTTAAAAATGCTTCCACAGTAAAAATTATGAGAAAGAGATATTCCACTCGTTCCTAGGAAACAAAAATAGGAAAGAGAAAAATAGATTGTTAGTTCAGGGGTTTGGAAAATTCTGAACCAGCAGATCTCACAAGCATAGTCATGCACCTCAAAACAACGTGTCCATCAACTACAGTGGTACTTCGGTTCATGAACTTAATTCCTTCCACTATTCTGGAAATGATGGCCATGTTTGTGTGCCTGTGGGAAAGATGGCTATGGCTGTGTTCATCACCCGTTGTAGAATTTGTAAACAAAAACAAAATTTTGCCAAGTGCTTCTGTCTGTGAACCAAATTGTTTGTGAACAAAGATGTTCATGAACCGAGACAGCACATGTAACAGTGGCCCCCAAAGGTTCTGCCACCAGTGCCACTGAAGCCATCTTAGCTTGTGTAAACTCACTCTACAATGTCTGCACAATGGTGAAATGGCTTAGGGACTTATATCCCAGAATGCAGCCCATCATTAAGTAATACATGTCTACGGATGGAAGAGAATGCTGCTCCTCTGTAGTAGGACCTAGGGGGACACTGAGTGGGACCCCCCAAGCCAAATTATCAAATCCACAACTCCTTCCTCCATTAGAGCTCAATCCACTAGGAATTAAAGAATCTATGTATCTTTACTATACATCTATAGATCAATCTATATATCTATATCTATAGCTCTATCTATAGATATATATCTATAATATGTATCTATATATCTATAGATCTATCCATCTATATATCTATATCTGTAGATATATCTATATCTATGTCTATATCTATGTATCTATATCTGTATCTGTATCTATATCTATATATATCTTCAAAGATCCCCTGTTAAAATGTAAATATTAGGGAGGTATAATCATTCACATTTTTAACGAAATGCCTCATGTAACTAGTCAACATTTTATCGTTCCTTCTTAGAAGAGAACTCATAATGTCTTGATCTACAGGGAATCAGGATAAGGACAGAGAAGATGCTGAGAAAGGGGGTGAGGCAGAAACCCAGGAAAACTGTGCCACAATTCAGCAGTAATCAAGCCCCGGGGTAACAGACATGGTTCTCGGAAGGCACTAGTTAAGTTCTCTCAAAGCCACAGCCGCAAAGAAATCAAGACATTGAAGATCTCTTCATAGCAACCCAAACAGAGATAACCTGCTTCCACACACAGATCCAGACAACTGAAATCTCTTTCTTGAGGAAATAAAACTGCCCAAAGATACAGGCCGGGTCAGCAGAGAAAACCAGCAGTGTTAGGGTGGGGCCGGCACTGGGCAGGTGTGGATGGAAAGGCCAGTTCTTTTCTCCCCCTGCTACCTAAGAGAAAGGCTTTGTATTGAAGGATGCAGCGCTTGTCCCTGGGAGGCCAAGACAGACTCCTTGCTCAATTAGAGCGAGCCGGCTCCCTGTGCTGATTCACTGCTTCCCTCCCCACTAATTGCTTCCCTCTCCCACCCTCAGAGCAGAGCCTAATGGCCTCACCAGGGAAGGCTGCCTGCCTGCCTTCATGCCCCGCTGATCGCCTCTGCAGGAGCTTCAGCTGTCTCTCCAGGAGCCACAGAACACCCATCCACACTGCATCTGGGTGCAGGTCTGCCAAAGTATGGCAGGTGCCTCCGCATCCCTAGGAGATACTCAGTGCAGAGCCCTCAAACCTTTTTCTCTCCTCTGCTGGGTCAAGGGGAGGTCACTTCAGACCTCCTACTTCACCCTCACCTCAGAGAGGGGAGGCCCAAGAAGCCCCACATCTTCTGCCCAACCTGCTAGGAGAATGCCCCAGTCTGGGGTACTGGGGGCCCAAAAGGTGGCTCTGCAGGGCAGGCACCCTGTGTCCCCAGGCACTCTCACCCACCATTATAGCTTTAGTGAGTGCTGGCCTCACTGTGGCCAGCTCTGGGTAAAGCAGTTTGAGGATGCCAAGGCAAAAACTGCAGAACTACTGGTTCCACCAAGACCTCATGCAGCAGATCTCCCGCAGTGTGCATGAGAGACAATTCCAGGTGTGTGAGAGGCACCTGGAAGTTTAAGGACCACTGGTTCACATGAGGGCCCAGACCTAATCAGCATCTCAAAGACAGACCCATCCTTTACTTCCTACCCATTTTAGCAACATACAATTGGTTTGGGGGCTGTGGCTGCTTTGGGACTGCGACTCAGGAATAGTCCACACTGTGTGGGGGCATCAACTTCTTCAAATTAGGTGATGTGGGGTTAGAGTGTGCATCGGGGCTGCAGAGAAAGGGAAGACAGGTAACAAAAGGGCCAGATGCCACCTGAGAATGCTCATTGAAGTTGGCAGGGGGAGGAGCTGGCAAACAGCCACTCAGCCCCAGTCCCCTCACCTCACCACCATGAGGGGTCAGAAATTTCATATCTAGCACCAAATAACAGGGAGATCCCCGTATGTACCCCAGAAAGTAAACACAAGTTGGGTGCCACTAGTGCCAGGTGCTTTTATGTATTCACATACAAGTTCATTGCTTTTACACTTTCACTCACTCGCCCCTGCATGCCTCTCTCTGTCCATCCATCCACCCAACCATCCATCCATCCATCCATCCATCCATCCATCCATCCAACCATCCATCCATCCATCCATCCAACCATCCATCCACGCATGCATGCATGCATCTATCCATCCATCCATCCAATCATTCATGACTAATGTTGTAAAGACAGATATAGTGTCAGAACGTAATCCTGGATGGAGTTCCCTCTGGGCTGTCTAGACAATAAACTTTCTTCTGGAGGAGACAAATGCTAACCTCTGAGTCTCTTCTCTCCTCACAGGGGGAATAGCAACACCTCAAAGGCTCTGAGGGCCTTCCCTATATGCTGGGAAGCTGGCATTCCCAGGCAGCCTCTTATAAAGAGTTGGCATCCCTAGTCCGGACTGCCTGGCATCAAGCAGTCTGTTTATTCCCTCATACACAAGAGCACTTTCCCTTGCTTACTTTGCCCTATGAAAAGTGAGGGCCATGGAGACAGAGCAGTGCCCCTTGGGAATGCAGACTCTCAGGCTCAGCAGTATCCTGGACCTGTCACACCACTTTGTGGGACGGAGGACTAAGGGACTTGTGACTTTTCTTCTTGAGCTTTGGCTTATATGTTTCCCAGGAAATCCTATTCCTTACTCCATGTCACATGACACGTATTCCAGACCCCTGCACATAACACAGAGATGCAGAAGGACCCTCCTAGCAAGCGTGAGCCACTTAATCACACATTCAGTCATAAACAGACATGTATGAGGAAAAGGGCTCAGAAACTGAGCTCCATGATCTCCTGGTACATGGATGGTGAGGGGAGGGGTGCAAGGGGTCAGATGCTTCCAGTACAGTGGGTGAATGGAGTTCTGGAAACAAGCATGGTTGGCCAATGAAGGGCTTTCCAGGGTAAGGACCTCTGATTGAATCTCAAAGAAGAACTGACAAGTGAGGAGGTTAGGGGGTGGGGAAATTTGGGCACAGGTCAGGTAGCCAGGTGGAGGAAGAACTGACAAGACAGGAAAGCCCACTATTGCTTTGGCTGGAGTGAAGGGCACTGAGGGAATAGGCCAGGGAATAGTCAGCAGAAAGATGGCCAGAGGCTCTGCGGCCACACCTGGAGGCTCGGGTTCCATTCTAAGGAGAGTGGGAGGAACCTCCTTAAAGGTATGCTGGCCAGAGAATGAGTAGTGAGGGTGAGAAGAGGCCGGAAGTGGCGTCACAGAGGCATGAGCAAAGGTAGAGGCGGTGGGACTGGGACTGATGAGACACAGGTGGACCTGAGAGACAGTAAGGATGCACTTTGGCTTCTGCTTGCACATGGGGCTGAGGGAAGAAGCAACAGAAGAGAAGCACATGGGCTGCCCTTCCCTGGGGTTCCGAGTTTGTGTGATCGTGTGGGTAGTGATGCCTCACACTGAAGTGGGACCTTCAGCAAGGGGTGTTTGGGAAGAAGATGGACACAACAGTTACGGGATCCGCTGAATTGGAAAGACTTTGACTGGCCATGAGATGCCAGAGGCAGGGCTCAGGGCTGAGTTCAGGTGACAAGGCAAGGCCAAATGAGGGTCCCCTGGGAGAGCATAAAGATTAAGGAGAGAAGATCTGAGCCTGGTTCCCCTCCAGCAAAGAACAAGTGCTACATATCTGCTTCAATGGCCAGCTCACCAGTAACCTCATCGCAGAGAAAGTCCCTCCATATCAAGGGAATTCATCTCCAGGCGGAAGTTACAGGACCTTGCTTAAAATCATGGAGTCTGGTAATAAAAAGTTTTCTAATTACCCCGCTCGCCTGAAAAACTAGGTTCTGATAAGTACTGAGCCTAGAGAGCACATCACAAGAACAGGAAACCAGACCTCCCGACCTTCAGTCCAAAATTCCCTTTAGCTCGTCCTGCCTCCTGGGTACCAGAGATATCTCTTTCAAAGATCCCTGCTTATTCCCAAGGACCTGGCTGGGTTTAGACTGCTCACGCTAAGTTGCTTAAGGATTTGACAGAAATGAAGTGGTCCAGGAACCAGTAAGAAAGCATGTGCACAAGAACTGAGAGAAGGGAACCCCCATGGGCATGCGCAGGAACATGGTAACTGGATAAGAGGGGGTTATGAGAAAAACTCACCAAAGCTGACAACTCAGAGGAGACATCAGCTCAAGTGGAGACCTCCAATCTGCAGACTTCAGACTCAGAAAGCTGTGGGAAACTCTAAGCAACTACTGGCTGATGATGTTGGAGCCAGAAAGCCAACTAGAGGAAGGTATAGATGTGAAGTTCAGCACTGAGCATCTCAAAGCACAGCCCAAGCAAATAGCATGCTGGGGTAGTGTTTGAAACAGCCAGGCTGGTAACTTTTTTGGAGCCATAGAGCTGAGGGATGAAACCTTCTTCTGTGATAGTAACTGCAAAGAATCAGGCATCCAGCACTTGTGAAGATTATAAAGGAGGACTGCACAGATCACACACAATTTGAGAAAAACAATCCCCATTGTGACCCATACAACAAAGAGGACAGCCCCAAACGGTTCATGTTGGATGTGTAGTTTGTTCAGATAATGAAGCATTTTGTTTTCCTGGCTGAGCTTCAGATCTATCACTGAGCTCACAAAGTTACTGGTGGTCCCTTAAAAAAGTGGCTCTCTTTACTTGCCAGAGACTCTCAATTCAGCCCCTTGCTGAAGAAGAATTCAATTTTATTTTTAGCCTTGAAGAAAAGGAACCAAGTTAACAGAGGCACTATTGTTGGAATGGACAAGCCATTATTCCAAAGAAGGCGGGCTTTTATAAGACAGGAAGGCTTGCTCGTCTCATCACCTGGAACTGCGTACATAGATGTTTTGTGTACTTTCTTCAACAAAAGATTTAATACTAAAAAAAAGAATTCAGAAAAGAGGCAGCTGCCTATTGTGACAAGTCTGGACCCAGTCACCGGGCAGCCTGTGACTGCTGGAGTATGCTGACTAAATATTGCAAAGGGCAGTATCACTCACTCTGACCTTAAGCGCATGGGAGCTCTGACAGAATTACCTGAAAAGTAAAAAAAACAAAACAAAAACAAAAAAACAAACCAACCACAAACAAACAAAATCTGAACAACTGAAACAGTGTGGTCAGTCCCTTTCAGAGCATGAACTGCATTGCTATAGAACATCCAAGGTTAAATGTACATAGGGTGGCGAGCAGCAAATTCAAAGACTGGTGTTCCCAATGTCCACGCTGCTAGTCCCATGAACTCACAGTCCCTTACAGCCCTCCTTGACTTGAGTGTCTGTCTTCTAGGAAGGTATAATGCAATTGGAAAGGGAGAAGATGTACCCGTGGGAAGGCCAACAGGAAACTCAGATAGCTGAGCTCCACAGGTACTTAGACAGCATCGTCATTTTTGGTTTCTCCACTCAACTCTGCTAAATATTTCATTTTTGTTTTGTTTTGTTTTTGGTTTTTCTCCAGTACCGGGAACCTAACTCACGACCTTGCGCTTGCCAGGCAGGCACTTTTGCCGCTGAGCTAAATCCCCAGCCCCTCTGCTAAATATTTCAAACAAATGCTTCTTTCCCTCCTGCATTCTAAGCAGTTGAAGAGCTCATGGGGAAGGCACCCAACAGTCAGTAGGTGCACTGGCCTCTTCTGTAACCTTGGGAATGGGGCAACTCTGGAAGCCAACCTGGAAGAGATTAAAATCCTGGTTCCGACCACTCTGTGTTAAGGTTGGACAGAGTAGAGATGTGAAAAACCAAAGCAGAAAGCAAAGCCCACAGACTCTGCACTGCGAATGGGCCAGAGTAGATTCCCCAGGGCATCTGGAGGACTCTGCTCCTCTGATAAAGGGGGATCCCCACCTGCTTGGGGCAGGCAGGATGCAATTGGCTTCTCTCTTTTTGCTTTCTAACATGCTTTCTTCCAACCCAATACTATTCTTTCCCCTTGTTGCTTGCTTTGTTGCCATCGTCTTCTACCTTTCTTTCCACCCATCCTGCTCCTTTCTTAGCTCCACTCATGGCAGCTGGGGTCCCCTGGTTGCATTCATGTTTGAAGTATTTATCAGAGTTGAATGGGGAGAGCCACCATTTGGGGAATTATGATGTCCTCTAAGGACCTCAATTGCCTTAATTTCCTATGAAGCTTCTCATGTATACATGAGCTACCTTTCCTACTTCATTATAAACTAGAGGATAGACACTCAACAATATTTTGATAGTAATAGTCATTAATCTTGATTCTGGTACCAACTGGCTATGGGTCTATGGGTAAGTCACTTGCCTTCTCTAGGTCTGTTTCCTCATATGTAAAAGGACTTTAAAAATATGTACAGTGCTACAGAGGGCCCTAGGCTCCCCAGGCTTCTTTGGGAGCAGGTGCAGATAACGGGGAGGCTGGGTGTGGAGCTCTGACATTCCAGCTCCTCTTGAACCAGGGTGGGACCATGTTAATCCCCGAGGCTGAGTTGCCCCGGAGGTCCTGATCCAAGGACCAGGGAAGCAATATGATGGGATGTGGACAGAGAGTGCACACTGGAAAAGAAGTGGCTCCCTCCCACTGACCAGTATAGAAGACTTATGTCAACTTCGTGTACTGGGTTCAGCCTAAGATCACTGCTTTTGTGGTTCTTTCTTATAACTTGGGATGCCTCTTCCAAAGTGCTGGATAACTTCCAAAATCCCTCCAAAATCCTACAGCAAGTGAGGATGCTGATGCTTGTTTGGTATGTAGATCTGGCTGAAGTACAGCTAGATTCCAGGATACAGACTGGATCCATCAGGGAGCTCTTCTTTATTTCCGAGGATCACCATAAATACCAGTCAGTATTATAATAAAAATATCCATCTATGGTGAGATTATTAATATTTGTGCTTTAGGAGGAACACAAACTCCTTGTGAGCAGAAGCCATGCCAGGGTAGATTTCTTAGGATGAGGACAATCACAGAGGAACTATAATGTCTATTTGTGTGTGCCCATTTCTGCAGCATGAGTCACAAACAGGAGAGCTGTGAGATACTCATTCTTCTTTTTTTTTTTTTTTTTTTTTTTTTTTGTTTTTGTTTTTGTTTTTTCTCCGGTACCAGGAGCCGAACTCACGACCTTGCGCTTGCCAGGCAGGCGCTTTTGCCGCTGAGCTAAATCCCCAGCCCCGATACTCACCCTTCTATGTGGAACAATACATGGCTCAGATCTGCTGTGTAACAGACCTCAGCTGTGAGAATTCCTACCCAGGAAGCCTGTGTGCACTTCCTTAACTTTATGTAAGTGTATTTATCAAGGTTGCTAAGAATTCTTTACCAAACAGAACTGATGAGAAGCTTAGTTACACAATTTCATCTTGGTACAAGGTACAAAGACAATGAACACAACAATAACACTTTTTGCAGCACATTGTACTCCAGGTTGTTTCATAACTTAAGTACCATTCAACCTGACATCAAAATACAGCCTCCTGTCTGTTTTCTAGCCAAGAAGCTGTAACGTCTCTGCTCTTCATTCCCCACTTCTCTTAGGCATTCATCCCATATGTCACAAATACCTCCTGAGAGTCTGCTTTGCCCAGGTCACCTTCCCACATTGGCCTCTCAGACACTGACAGACCTGGAGCATCTTTAAAGCTGGGACAGAAGGGTACACATGCCCTGCTCCTTATTGTACAGAAGAGATGGCGTGTTCAAGGCCCACACTTAGTCCAAGGGATGAGCACTCGGGTTTCTTGACAGCAGGTCTGGTGTTTCTTCTGCTACAGAGCAGCTGTCCCTCTTCATGGACAGGCAAACCCCTGGGTCATTGTGCACAGCAGCAGCCACTGGACAGAAAAAGGACCATCCCAAGATGTGGTGGGCAGTGTGGGCAGCAGGAACCCCATGCTAAAATCTTTACCCCACTTCAGTCTCCACCAGTGCCTGCAATTTGGCAAAGAAGAAGAAGATGAAGAAGATGAAGAAGAAGAAGTAGAAGAAGAAGAAGAAGAAGAAGAAGAAGAAGAAGAAGAAGAAGAAGAAGAAGAAGAAGAAGAAGAAGAAGAAGAAGAAGGACGAGGAGGAGGAGGAGGAGGAGGAGGAGGAGGAGCAGGAGAAGGAGAAGGAGAAGGAGAAAGAGGAGAAGAAGGAGGAGAAGAAGAAGCTGTTCTTTCCTCTACAAAGCAATGAGTAGACAAAATGTAGAACACGTGCATGACAGGATGTCTCATGGCCTTACAAAGGAATGAAATGTTCATACATAGGACATTATGGAAGAACCATATTACATGAAAGCCAATCAGAAAAGAACAAATATTGTATGATTCCCCTTGTGTGAAATACCTGGACTTGACAAACGTACAAGCAGAAAGTAAATTAGGGGCAGTCAGCACAAGGGGCTGGAAATGGGCACAGAGTTTTGCTTTGGGGCTATGGAAAACTTGGGAAATAGTGGTGACAGGTGTACAATGTTATGGATGCAATTAATATTACTGACCTGCACACTTACCATGTTAGAATGGCACATTTTATGTTACATGCTTTACTGCAGTGAAAAGAAAAAGAAGCTTAGGATTTTAAAGGTTTCTCACTTCTTTATGGGTCTCCTTCTAAAACACCTGAGGTCAGGTTTGAAGCTATACTAGAGGTCAGGTTTGAAGCTATACTGGATGCATGATGGGGTGAATGCTTAGAAAGCTGACAGCATTGTCTTTGGTAGTGGAACCCTGGGCAGATGCTGGGATCTGGACCAGGAAGAAGCAGTCTGGGAAGGAAGGCAGGCAATGTCAGGGTGGGCCCTCAGCCTCCCCAAGATCTCACATAGAAACTTTGTTTAGAGGGTGCCTGATGGTTCAGATGGTCTGGCCAGATTCTACTTGGGTAAAGGGTGAGGAAAAGCTATTTAATGTTCCAAGATCAAAGCAGCCTTGAAGAAAATGATTCCCCTATTTATTGAGCCCAAGTAGCAATTGCAGTTGGGTGAGTTGAAAAAGGTGCTAGTGTCATTGGTTTTATAGTAGCTCAGTTCACACACACACACACACACACACACACACACACACACACACACACACATCTATTGCTTATGATGCTGAGTTGAAGTGACTTCTTCACTTACCAATTCCCTGCACTTAAGTCTTTTTCCCTAGAGGCCAGCTTGGCCTTAGCTGCCCCTGCTCCCGGGCACAGGTACTCAGCTGTGTGGGCAGTGCAGACATCGGGTACTGCTGCTCATTCCCTTGGGCCTTTGCAGTTCCCTGCCATGGCCCAGACACTCGGCCTGTGCTGACCTTCCTCAGGCAGCTTCTGGAGATGACAGGCCACTGTACACCCTGGGGCCAATCCAAGCCCGTGTTTATCTAACTGCAAACCCCTACAAGGACAGGCATGGCCATTTTCTTCTATTTAGATTTGAACATCAGCATTCGCCACATTGCTGCTTGCATCACCCTCTTGGAGGGGAAAGGAAGCTCGAATGTCAGAGAGGACAGTCTCCTCCCTTCTCTACTTGACCTTCTCCATCCCAGGCACCTTGTTCTCTTGTGAGGCTGTCCTCTGGCTAACAGGAATGGCTGCAGCCCTTTCCTCTCCAAGGTAAAAAAGATAATCTGTTTTCTTTGGGGGTAATGGAGTGGAGGGTGACATATATTACCAATCATGGCTGAATTACTCCTGGGGACCGTGGGCATTTGCTTACCTGTGGGCTAGTAGGTAATTTCCCAGTTGGGGGAAGGGAGGTTAGCGGGGACTTTAAACTCTCTAATATCTGTCTGCCCTCTTTTCAGCAGCTAGACCAACCGCTGGCTCCAGGAAACAGGACCATCCTCCACCTCAGCCTACTGTCCACTCCGTTCTGGCCCCACCATTGGTTGTTCAGATATTATTGCAACTTGCTGGCTGGATAGCTAGGTGGTTTTACTACTCAAAACCATTTGACGAAGCACTTGCAGGGCAGAAGCAGGTGTATTTGTAACTTTTGGTTAAGAGGTATTTTTATGAAAGGAAACATTAGAGAAAAGGGGTCCTGAAGGTACACACCTGGGCCTGAACTTTTCCTGTGACAAGCCCTGTCATCTTTCTAAACTTTGGTTTCTTCCCAGGTGGAGTGGGAATAATTACACTCACCCTTGAGTAATTTTGAAAATTAGAAACCACCCAATGCTGTCATTCAGATGGTAGCACTGTCACTGCTGTGGGCCTCACACGTGTCTCTGCCATAGCTGGTGAACACTGGGTGTGCAGCACGTCTGTGTAGAGTGGGCACAGCGTCTCTGCCTGGTGGCTCTGTTGTCCTCCCCAAAGGTCCTGACTCTGCTGCCCCCAGTTGCCTCACTGTTCCCTCTCTCTCCCTGGCCACACCAACTGTCTGTGTCTCTAATTTCCAGCACACACACCGTCTTCTTTTGATCCTCTTCACTGTGACAAATCCCAGGGACTTGAGCTTCCACATTGGCTTTCTACTGTCAGAGCCACTTAAGCAAAACAAAACAATAGCAAAAACTTGTCTGAATCCTATTTGCTAAGTTCCATGTGTTCTAAAAATTCATATTCACATCCCTCCTTGGGCTTAGCATCTACAGGAATAGGTTCAAATATGGCTTTAGAGGCCACAGGTCCATGGCTATGCACATTATTTCCATGTCTTTAGGAACTGGCCACCCCACCTGTTGACGTGATTTATTTCAGCTATGGTGAATGAAAATGAAGGAAGTGAAATTTCCATGGACATGGGAGGCTTGCCAGCCATGTATAGTCACCACAGAGACAACTCACTGGGTTAGCACTTTATAGTTTACAAGGTCCTTCTCTCAATCACTTTCACGGAGCCTCATGATTCCCTGTGAAGAGGGAAGGGCAAATATTTTCTCCTCCTTTTACTCCTCTTCCATCCATTCTTTTTTTCTCCACCTTACCACTACTACCACTACATCATCAACACTACCATTATCATTATTACCACCACCACCACTGCTATGGTTTAGATCTAAAATGTCCCTCCAGAGTGGCACTATACTCATCAGTGGTGAGTTCATAGCTGAATGTGCTCTTAGGAGGTAGGACCTCATTGGAAGAGGTGGGTCACTGAGGGCATGGCTTTTAATAACTTCCCCTCTCCTCCTTCTCTTCTCTTCTCTTCTCTTCTCTTCTCTTCTCTTCTCTTCTCTTCTCTTCTCTTCTCTTCTCTTCTCT